>NC_089842.1:127019593-127340531 GCF_035609145.1 Eleutherodactylus coqui
TGTTCTTATTGTTACTACTTTTGTTATTTGCATTATTGTTATTATATAATTGCTTTGGTTATTAGTCGTCTTCTTTCTTCTTTTTTTGGGATTTCCGGCTGGATCCTGAGAGTTAGGGATGTTTTCTCACGTGTGTATATTGTTATATGTAGTATGTAGTATATATGTATTGGTGAGGATGAGTGAGTGTAGTTTTGGAGTGCAGGTTGGTGTAGTGTGCTGTGTGTATTATTTGGACCAGATGGACCTTTTGCTTTTGTTCCTTTGTCCTGAAGTAAGGCAAAGTACAGTTAATATAAGTGATGATTTGTTTTTGGTTTATGTTTGTGTTTATGCCAAGTGAGCGATATTTATGTTCTGTTTATTGTTATGTTTTTTACTTTTATAATAAAAAGATCTACAGGATGTAACTAAGGCTCAGTGAGGGATAGGTATTGTAATCTATGTACAAAGTGACTCCACCAGCAGAATAGTGTAGAGAGTATAATGCAGCATGTCACTCAGGATCAGCTGCAGATAAGTAATCTGCTGTTTATGTAGATACATTCCATATGTGTAAGATTGTATTCTGTTTCTTCTCCTTGGCTGCATAGTACAACATAAGTACAGTCAGCAGTAAAACTGTTAGCATATGGTTTACAATCTTCTTGGTTCCTTCAACCTCTTCCCCTTATCGGGTCTGTTTTTATCACAAATCTGGAAGACTTTTTGCTCCTGTGGGAAGTCTGCACAATTGTGTAAAATTCCTTGACCACTTCGACACATGTAGCTGCTTGTCCTCTTCATCAGCCGTCCTCGTTGTTCTGACATTATGTTCACCAACCAGGAATCTCAATATGCACAAGCTGTAAGTTTGCGGAATTCTGCAGTGCAAGGGATTGTTGGAGGACAGGACACAGAAAATAGTGCTGAATTTGTGGTGTTAGTAAAACATGTGACCGTCGTCGGTAACAATGCTGCGTTCCGCAGGGGAGCCTGGATGAGTAGGTAAAATACAATTTCTATTTTTTGCTGATTTTGACGACAAGACAATTTTTCAATGAAAAGCCAGCATGAGTGAGGGAAAGTTAATTTCACGTGCCGTGTTCTGGTTTGTTTTGCAGGTTTAATTAAGTGCACTTTGGTGAGACATACCCCCCCAACTGTTCTCTGCTATCTCAGTATTAGTTATAGGAGAACGGCTTGGCTCATGTAGCGGAACTAATGTGCCAGTGTGGTAGGAAGCTGCCAGTAAGCTGAACAGCTGTCCTTTACACTCTTCACACTGGGCTCCACGGAAAAGTCATAAAAATGGAAATCTGCATTCTTGCAGCATCCTCCATGTGCATTCTGCTTCTAGGACCCTTGCAAGAAGCCGCCCGTCTTCATGTTCCCGTCACCTGTTGAGCCCAATGTGGCAGAAATGGTTTGAATTAACATATCATATCATGTTGATGCCACTGTAGATGACGAGCCTGGAGACTAAGACTTTATAAATAGACATTTAATCTTTAATGTAGAGATGGAACATCTGCTCACATCAGAAATCTGCAGACGATCAGTCTGCACCTCTGCATCTGATAGCAGTTATGCCGGCATGTTTACCTGCTCCTCCTCTATGACTCCTCTGTCATTTTAATTGTTCTGCTCATTACTCCTTTTGTAGAGGTGCAGCTAGATGTCCCTGGTCCCCAGTGCAAAATCTGTACTAGCCCCTATACCTCATGCTATAGCTTTTCTCTTGTATAGCAATGGAGTCTTTGGGATTTCCTTAAGTTTAACTGCAACTACGCACACCCTATAGACGCTCCACTGCCCTATTCCACAAACACTAAGTCGGTACTGTTGTACCTTGTCTCCACCACAAGTATGGGTGGGGACCTAGTGATGGGCTGTATCCGCTCAGTGTACGCCCACAAGCTAGTGATTGGCTGGCAGTAGCAAGGTCCTAGCAGCGTGGGGACTGAGGTTTTCTTGATACAGGTTTAGGGTTAGTTAAAGTGTTAGGCTTATATTATAAGGCTGGGTTCACACGGGACGGAATTACCACAGAATTGCCGTGCGGCTCCTAATCCCGGGATTAGTCAGCCATGTGGACAAGATTTAGCAAAAATCTCGTCCACACGAGACGGCCAATCCGTTGTGGCAAAGCTGGTCGGAAACGGACATGCAGCGTGGAATTCAATTCCACAGCATGTCAATTCTTTTTTTCTTTTTCTGCTGCTGCCTCGCTCCTCTCTATGGTAAGAGAAAGCCGCAGTGGAATGCCGGTGGTCGAACCACTCTAAAACCCACGGCGAAATGCCGCGGGTTTTGAAGCTGCGGCTCTCCCGCTGAAATCTCATGGTTTTTCGGTGCAGCCAAACCACGAGATTTCTGTGGAATTTCCGTGTCGTGTGAACCCAGCCTAACTCTGCATCCAAGGCTAACTGTGCTCGGCAGCCTACCATCATCTTGGGCGACAGCTCTGGTCCCGTCTGCAGCAGTAACCAGAGCATGGCTGTGCGGTGGGGAGAGCAGCGTGCACCATACCGACAGCGGTGCTGGATGCAGGGGGACCAGTAGCGGAAATGACAGTTTGGTGGGGAGAGGAGCTGGGACCCCCAGTGACAGCGCTCCCAGCTGCGGCGGCTGCAGTGCGGCTGGGAGAACAACGTGGAGCACATTTACAGCAGCGGTTGACAGGGGGATGGGAGTAGAGGTGCTAGTCTGCCGGGGAGAGCAGTGGGGAGCTGAGTGACAGCAGTCCCCGCTACTGCGGCAGACAGAGGTATGAGTTTAGCATCAGGGGGAAACAAACTGGCCCCGGATACTTTTGTATTATGTCTACACTGCAGCCAATCACTAGCTTGTGGGCGTACACTGGGCATATACAGCCCAACACTAGGTCTCCACCCATATTTGTGGTGGAGACAAGGTACAACAGTATCCACTAATTCCAGTTTAATATAATAAATGCAATTTTATATTGTATGAAATAAATGAAGAACTCACACACACACATACCACCAAAAGAAAAAAAAAAGACAAGAAAACATTTTTTTGTGAATAGGAGGATGGTGCCACAAGCAATTAGGGAGATGGGGGCCCAGCTTACATTCGCTCATATCATCCTATATTGGGTCCTTTATTATGCAAAGACCGCATTTTTTGCATATAAGGGAATATAGTTATTTTGAGATTTACACTACTCTTCTTTAGGGTAGTTGTCAAACCTGAGGACCCATTTTGGGGGAGCCTCGGCTACTCTTTCTAATGCTTCTGGATGGTGCTAGGATTATTTTTGAACTTATTGCTCCAGCTACTCTATGAGCAACTATACATTTTATGTAAATGACCCATAAGAAATGTATTGTAATATGCCCATCATATTAAAATATGTGGTAAAATGCAGCCAAGAAGTGTCACCATTGGTGGAAAAGAAATTGGTTGTACCAGTTCTGTGATGTGCAGATGTACTATGGTTGCTATGGGCAACTCCACTGGCATTGAGATTGTATACATGGCCCCGTTGTGAAGAAAATCTTACATTATTAGCAATGTTTAGAACATCTAGCTGTGGCTCTTCTTCCTATGGTGCTCGGTGAATGGGATGTCTGTGTCTTTTTGAGAGTCAGTCTGTAGATAAGATGTTTGGTTTTCGGCACAGATCAGTCTCATTCAATTGACTTTTTACACTAAAGACTATGTAGTGATTCTGGTCCCAGGTCAGTTGTTCATGGCCATCCTAGGGCATCTATGCCATCTATAATGTCTATGGAAGACGGACCTAATAATGACCCAGATAATATGCACCAGTGCAGAAACTAGTGCAATGCTCCAGGTCTGCTGCTGTAAGAGGCATCTCCTGACTCCTTTCTTTTCTTGTTGGCGGGCTCAACTAGTCCATCTTCTCCACACTCCTCCTGCCTATCACCACATTACTCATCTCAAACTGATCAAAGATTCTCTGAACTCCTAGCCACTATAAATAATTGCCAAACCTTGCTAGTGGCGAATATGCATGACCTGGAATGGGACCTTGTACTACTTGAACATGATTATCACAAGATATATTTTAGAATGTCTTCCATCTTCATCATTGAAGACTCAGAGGCCTGTGTCTGACCAAATTTCTATACCACAGAGGCAAGTGGTTTCTTCTGTTAAGTGGCAAACAACTTTGAAAACTGTCTTGGATAAAATAACATTCGAATTGCGAGTCTTTCTGAAAAGATGGAGGGGATGATCCTCTCTTCTTCGTGGGAAATTGGCTCAAGAATTTACTGAACCACACCATCCTCTCTGCTTTTTTTACTTTTGAAAGAGTGTACAGAGTTCCAACTTAGCCTGGCCCATCTGGTGTTCTCTCCCGTCCTCCTCTGGGCCCTTTACTGCATTTTAGAGATCGAGATGCCACCCTTAGAGCTGTTCTTTTCAAAAGGAAAACCTAAAACAACTCCAGAGTTTCTTTCTTCCTGAACTTCTCAGACTTTATCCTAAGGCAATATACCAGTTTAATGAAGTCTGTAGTAAACTTCGGGAGTAGGGAAACCAGCTTGCCATGCTTTACCCATCCAAATTAAGCATAATAAATGGTGGCTCTTTCAGATACTTCACCTCTCTTTCCGAAGTCCTTGATTAAGCCTCCAGAGCTCCTCAGGCACCTGCTCAAGACTCCTCTTAGGCTCTTTGTTGCTGCCTCAGGCATGCTGACTTAACCTTTTAGAGCTATCCTTTAGCTTAAAGAGTACCTGCACTTTCACAGTACTAATGCTCTGTCGGCCGTTTTCTGCTCCTTCCGGCAGCTGAAGACGGACCCATATAGTGCGTTATAATCGCCATATGGGGCTATTTAGGGCGATGTTCAGTTGCCAGAAGGAGCCAAAAACTGCTCCTGAAAGTGAAAGTGCAGGTACTCTGTAATATTAAAGGGGTTGTCCCGCGCCGAAACGGGTTTTTTTTTTTTTCAACCCCCCCCCCGTTCGGCGCGAGACAACCCCGATGCAGGGAGGTAAAGAAAGCTCACCGGAGCGCTTACCTGAATCCCCGCGCTCCGGTGACTTCTCTACTCACCGCTGAAGATGGCCTCTTCCTCCGTGGACCGCAGCTCTTCTGTGCGGTCCATTGCCGATTCCAGCCTCCTGATTGGCTGGAATCGGCACGTGACGGGGCGGAGCTACACGGAGCTACACGGAGCCCCATAGAAGACTGCAGAAGACCCGGACTGCGCAAGCGCGGCTAATTTGGCCATCGGAGGGCGAAAATTAGTCGGCACCATGGAGACGAGGACGCCAGCAACGGAACAGGTAAGTATAAAACTTTTTATAACTTCTGCATGGCTCATAATTAATGCACAATGTACATTACAAAGTGCATTATTATGGCCATGCAGAAGTGTATAGACCCACTTGCTGCCTCGGGACAACCCCTTTAACCGTTTACTGCTTAGTTTCACTTTCTGTTATTAATTCTCTCCATACAGGGATTACCTATTCTGTTGTTTTATTGTTTACTACCTGTCATCCTGTAATGGGTCCCTGGGATCATCCAAAGCTATGTAGACTAATTTCTGGTCATATTTAAGAATTTTTGCTGTTCCTCTCTAGCTAGTTTAGTTTTGGGAATAGATACAAGTATACACAGGTAAAGTGATAGATAATGCTGTTAATAGGTGTTTAATATTAAGTCTGACAGTAACTTTACTCCATTCTGATTTGGGAGACCTCAGGTCTTTACTGATTTTCGCTGCTTAATAAGTTTATTTGTTCCCAATGTATGTAATGTATGTGTGTTTGAGCCTATGTGTGTGAAGCTGATGCATTCTCTTCCTTACCTAACTTGCTGTTGGTGGTCTCTGGGTATGCTATTACTTTTTTATTGCAGTAATGATGCCCCTTACTATCTTGAGTTTGAATGTCAGATGTCTAAATCCTAAATTTAAATGGGCCATTGAATTAGACTTCATAATAAAAAAAAAACACTCTCCTCACATTTTGTCTGCAGGAAATTCATTTAGTAGGACAAAAGACGCTCCTATTATGTGGATTGTCTATAAAGCCACTCTCAAGGGTGCATTCATAGCTAGGGAGATGTCCCCTTATGGTACTTTTAGACGGGACGCTTATTGCTCCTCTGCTTTCACACAGGAGCGATAGTCGTTCAGTGAACAGAGGCACAGCGGGTCGGAGATCTCTTCTGACCACCAATCTACATTGACTGACTATGAACAGGTAGTCATTCAAAGATGCTGAACGAGAAGTTGCTCATTTGTCACTTCTTTTACAGTCAAGCGAAACAAAGTGACTAACGAGCGATTTCTTGCTCAGTAGCCTGTTGGGTCCTTCGTTTACATGGGACAACTATCGGGGAAAATTTGCTTGTTTTTCGGTTGATAGTTGGCCTGTGTAAAAGTACCTTTGAAGATAAGGAGTTGCATTTGATCTCTACAGTACAAAAGGCTAACGAGGAGTATGTAGCTAACCCCCAGGATGATCGTAAGTCATTAGGTGCAGGTTCAGCAGGAATTCCTTTTATTATCTAAAAAGCAGTTGAAGAAAAAGCTGCTCTCAAAAGACCCTGCAATTTGATGATTAGGATGGAAGACTTCTGGCATACTTGGCCTATGCAAGGCGCCCTTGTGCTTCAATCCCCTATAGATGGATAGTAACAGAGTTCAATATACCATCCCGCAGGAAAATCACTGCTATTTTTTGAGATTTTTTTTATAACAGAAATCTATATGACTGCAAATATAATGCCCCATCGCAAGTGGTATCTCTATGACATCTCTCAGATTTGCAAACTTCTGCATTGGATGTCCCTGATTACTGAAAATGACATGGAGAAAGCCATACAATCCTTATCCTCAGGTCAAACGCCTGGTCCAGATGGATTGATTAGAAATTAGAATAAAGTAAGCTGTGATATGCTTAAACTTTGATTGGAGGAATTCTTTGAGGCCATTTATAAAAGGGTATATTGCCCGAATCTTTGTGAGAGGCCCTCATACTTGTCTTAGTTGTCCATAGAGGGACCCTCTTACTGCTCAATATCTCTCCTAAACTCAGATATTAAAATGGTAGCCAAAAGCTTAGCAACAAGACTAAATAGTTTTATTCTATGCATTCCTGATTCATCCAGACCAAAGAGGCTTCACGCCTGGGAAAGCAATGGACATTAATATTCAACATTTTCACCTAAATATTGCTCCTGCATGCAAGGATTCCTCCTCTAGATTTGTACTCTCTGTAGACACATGGAAAGTCTCTGAAACTGTTGAGTGACAGTACATGTGGGAACTCGTGTCCAGGTTAAATTGTGCCCCCGATTTAGGACATGGGGGTACTGGTGCATCTTGTCTCCACCAGCAGAATGGGTGGAGACATGGGGTGGGTGCCCTTACACGCCCACAACTTGTGATTGGCTGGCTGGGCAACATATTGAGGACTCTGAAGACTGGTGCACCGTCCCCTGAGGACGGACTTTTTAAAAGCAGCATGCCGCTGGTTGGCCAGCTCCTCCAGCTGTGCCATAGTGACACCGGCATGCTGACAGTGGTCCGCACACAAGCATATAGCTGGAAGCTGCAGCTTTAGCACTCACCACAATATAGGGCAGCACACTGCTGAAGCAGTCCGACTGTCTCCACCAGAAGCTCTGCAACTCGACTGTAACTCCTCGGCGTCTCCGCTAGTGGACATGGCAGTCCAGCGGCGGCATGTGTTAGCGTGGCGGCAGGGGGAATTCTGGCAAAGGGGGAGATATGCCAGTGGTTCTCAGGGGGATGGGCGGTGGATGGGATCGGACCACAGCCACGAGAGTGACAGCAGGGCTGGGTGATTGGGGCGACAGGAGTCGGCTGATCGGATTGGGGCGACGGGAGCGGACATGTCAGTGTGGCAGGGAACTGTGTGAGTGCAGCGGCGGGGGGCGAGACTGACAGTGGGACTAGCTGATCAGGGCGACGGGAGCTGATACGGCACTCAGCTGGCAGGAACATATGTGACTCTGACGGACACATGTCTGAGCTTCTCAGGTCTCAGCGGGATAGATGGTAAATCTGTCTCTGGAGAGCTGGCCAGCCAATGAGCAGATGTGCCCCTCACCTGGGTGTACCCTATGACTGTGCACACCCAGCCCATGTCTCCACCCTTATATCCATGTCCGGTGGAGACAAGATGCACCAGTACCGGACATGGATATGCCTACTTTGTGAATCTCCCTGAGCTAGAATTAGTACTAGCCTTGATATTCCCAGACCCTTCTCCTTGGGAAGGGGTAAAAACCAGGGATGCCCCATTTCCCACTTATGTTTATGCTTGCCATCGAACCTATGACATTTGCCATTTGTCAGTCTTCAACAGTCTTCCAAGATGGCTATGACGATTCTGAGACTACTTGATGCAAACAGAGCACTGGTACTGCATTGATAAGTCTAAGACATTACAGACTGCTCTGATTGGCCAGCTATCCTCACATGAACAGTGTTTGTTAATTGGAAAGCAGTAAGTCAAGTCTGACTACTGATGCAAAGTATGTATTAAGTAGTGACAGGAGCACCGTGGTCCTATTGGAAAAATGAAGAGGGACCCTAGGAGAAAATATATATTACATTTTGCCATCCTTTCAACTGCTGATCCAACTACCCCCTCTTCTTGTCATCCCTAGACAAAGTTTGTCCTTGGGACTACTGGGTCGTTTTAACTCAAGTATATACTCTTATATACTGTACAAGCTATGGATGGTAAGCCTTCTGACGAGGCCTTCTCCAAATGGAATTTGAATTATTTTTTGAACAATGATCGTTCCGTGTAAACGCAGCATTAACGTACGTCTACATGAGCCAATAGTCACCCGAGTAATAGCTCAAATGAGCGAATACAGTGGGGAACAAAGAAATTATTTTCATGGTGCCTGGAATTTTAGACCTTTTTCTTGGTATTTCTGATTCCCGAGCTCTAGGTTTTGTAATATTGCTGACATCATCATCTATTCATATTGTCTCTCTACTCCTATTCATATTGCCACCACTGCACATCAAACTTGGTTTGATAAAACAATTTGTAAAGACACTGAAGAGAGATGGAAGGTGTTTTGGCTACACATGCAGAAAATTTCCTGCGATGAGCTTGAGAAGATAAAAGCAGGTATATTCAATGGACCACAAATCCGGGAACTCCTAAAAAGACCATTGTTTTCAAGATTCAATGGACAACATTGAGGTGCGTGCGTGGTTATCGTTTTGTGTGGTTGTAAAGAATTTCCTTGGAAACTATAAGGGCTAATGCCCACGGACGGAGTTTCTATTGAACTTAATAGCTCAATGTTCACGCTGTGGATTTCCACCGCCCAATTCCGCAGCGTGAAATAAACCGCGGCATGTCCTATTTGACGCGGGAATACGCGCAGCTGGCTTCCATTGTAGTCAATGGAAGCCGGCCGTCACGCTATACTCCTGCTGTCAGCGGAAGTATCGCGTGAATATGTGACACTGCCCACCGCTGGCCGCGTCATGTGCTGTACTGCGGAATGCGGACAACGGCTCTGGGAGGTGATTATGAAATCCTTGGGGGGGCGCCATTACAGACTCCGCTGCGATATTTCGCAGGCAGAGTCCGTCACGCCTGTGGGCATGAGCCCCAAGACTACAGAGATTTCATAGAGAATATACTCCCTTCTTTTTGTATACTTGGTTGTAAAACGAGCGTCAGGTTGTAGAGTCATTTGGATTGATCTTGGTGATGTAAGTGATGAACAGGGTCAGCGATTTCACCAGCAAATAAGAACCGTGGAAAAACAGGATGATGGGAATCCTCTTGCGGACTTCTCATTACAGGAAATCACAAAACAGTTTCAGTAACATGTCTCAATGCAAAATAAACTTTTGTTTTGTTGTTCATGTTCTAAGCTTCTAGGGGTTTATCCTCGTACTTTCAGCTGTTGATTGGCAGTTATTACATGTATAATAGAATATATATATAATATTGTGATGTATAAATTTATACGGATTTATGGAATATCTTGATTAGACCCGATGGAGAAAAACATTTCATTTGCAGAATGTATGACCCCCCCCAAACACCTGAAAAAGGTTTTAACATCTCGGTCACTAAAAATTGTGTTCCCCAGGGTTATGGGTGACTGTCAGCCCATCTACACACAGGGCACTGGGCGAGAAGATGCTCATCAGTCGTTCTGTTTATAGATTGACTGCTGAGCGACTTCTCACTCAGTATAAAAATAATAAAATAAATCTTGTTATTTGTATAGCCAACTTCGGTCGGCTGCATACGTCCGTGATGGGCTCGCCGCGGAATTCCGCGGCGGAGCCCTTCATAGCGCCCCCCCAGAGACCCCAGTACTTACCTCCGGATCCGGAGTCTTCCGTCCCGCATGACGCTTCGGCACGCATGCGCAATATGAGACGGCTGGCGGTGGGCGGGGAAGCGGTTTCACGCTATCTTCCGCTGTGCTACAGCAGAAGATAGTGTGACAGACGGCTTCTATTGACTGCAATGGAAGCCATCCGCGCGTACACCCGCGGCAAATAGAGCATGCCGCGGGTGAGGACGGGGGATTTTACGGTGCGGAATTCCGCGGTGGAATTCCGCACAGTAAGCATTGAGCTATTAGGTTCAATAGAACCTCTATATTCCTCTATATAAAATTTTATACATGAATAGGAAATGCCCAGAAGTTTTGGAAAATATGGTCACAATGGCTGGAAATGGAAGATACTGTATTTTAATCTTTCTTTTAATGCAGACAGCTTGACCAGGGTCCTGCATTGATCATGGTGTCTTTCCCCCGACCCCCTTACCCCCGCCATCAATTTGGAAGAGATGTGTTTGGATGCTTGGATGAATGAGTGTATGATTGGGGTGTTTGACTGTCTTTGTTTCTGGGGTGGTACGTTATTCCGATATATTGGATAATATATACAGGTGCTCCACTATGATTATAGCATGGCGCTGTTGAAAGATAATACATTGTTTCAAAGCTTCTTCACATCTGTGCTTGGGGGGGTTGTGTTTTCCTGCTCCACTGACTATAATGGGTTCCGTTTGGTTTCCGCTCAGCAATCCAGCATTTTACCATACAAAAAACGTCCTGCATGCAGCTCTTTTTACTTCTAGTAATTTGTGTTGGATCTGCGACGGAACCCCTGAATGTGAGAGCAGCCCACAAAAAGTTGTTTTACATTCATGGTTTAGGCCTCCTGCACACAGCCGTATTTGCTTTGCGGAGTCCGCAGTGGGTATCCGCCCCTGGACGTGGCAGCAAATACAGCCCATAGTATTCAATGGCAAAACGCCATTTCATCTCCACAAGCAGAAATAGATTGCGATTTTCCGTTTGCGGAGAATAAATTGCAGCATGCTGCAATTTTTTTGCGGGTTACACATGGCCGGCTTTCATTGAAGTCAATGGAAGCCGGCCGTCCCGCGGCACTTCCGCTGTGAGCACTGCGGAGGTATCGCGGGATCTGCATTACTCCAGAGCGCCGGTGGCTACTGCGCTGTGCAGAGCCACCGGACAGATACGCAGGGGCCATCGGCCGGGCACTGGGACGAAGTCCGCTGCGAGAATCCTGCATGCAGGGTCTGTCCCATCCATGTGCAGGAGACCTTACTGTATTTTCAGATTATTGCAAATAATAAATACAAACTTGCGCCGTAAACTCTAAACCCCAAAACCAATTGCCTTAGGGTGGGCTCACATGGGCTTATGCGCAAAAATGCTTGCGTAAGCGTAGCGCATTTGCACCATAAACAGTGCATTTTTGCGCATATTACTGTACCTTTTGCGCTTGTAGGGGCATTTTACATGGGCGTGGGACACACCCGTGCTGTGATTTAAAAAACTATTTAGACTAATTAGTTCCAAATGTGTTCTATTTCCATGGAATTGCACAGAGTATTACGCAATTGCATGGGTATGGAGTGTGCATTTGTGCACCTCATATAGACTTCTATGGGATCTTTGCTGCACAAATGCACTCAAAAATAGAGCATGCTGCATGCGCGTGCAAAAACTAGTAATGAGAACCATTGAAATCAATGGGTTCTATTCTCTGCATATTGCGAGCAAATATCTGCGCAAACACGCTCATGTGAGTCTGACCTTACTGCGCTTTTTTTTCCATTCCCCACTATTTAAACATTTTCCAAAGTTCTGCATTAAATGGTACATTAAATGTTACTACTAAAAAATACATCCTGTCCTGGAACAAACAAGCCCTGATATGGTTGCAGTATGTTGGTAAAAAAGTAAAAAAAGTTATAGCTCTCCGAAGGCAAGGATTAAAAAAATCACAAGGAAAACACAAGCAATGGCCGTAGTGGGAAGGCGTTAAAGCTTCACACTAGAGATGAGCCAACGTACTCGGTAAGGGCGATTTCGCAATCGAGCACAGCGATTTTCGAGTACTCCACTACTCGGGTGAAAAGTACTCGGGTGCACCGGGGGGCGGGGGGGGGGTTGCAGAGGGGAGGGGGGGGAGAGAGAGAGGGCTAACCCCTGTTCCCCGCTGCTACCCCCCCGCTCGGCCACACCCCCTTCCCCTGCCCCCCGGCGCACCCGAGTAGTGAAGTACTCGAAAATCGCGGTGCTCGATTGCGAAATCGCCCTTACCGGGTACGTTCGCTCATCTCTACTTCACACCCTTCTGCATAACAAGGGACATGGCTGCTCCCCTACAGAAGCTCCATGATGTATAGACTCCCCATTGTACATGCTGGTTCGTTTTCCCTGTCGCTATCAGTCGCAGGCTCTCACTCAGACAATGTAATTATATTTGCGATAGAATAGGATCCTTGTGTGAGAAGCCCAGGATTTATGGCATGTACATGGCGGCCTTGTCTGTAAGTAAACTTGTGACTCTCTATGAGGTTTGGAATTTAATTTCTTTGAAACCGGAGCGGATATAAATTGAATTAATTTCCAAATAATTACTCAGGTTTCTTTTCAGCTATTTGAATAATTTATGAATTTGTATTTTTAGATAAACTGCACATGAGTTACTGAGTGCACGTTTTGTGCCAGAGACGGAAAATGGGTCAATAATTGAGTAGCGTATAGATCATTGATGTGACTGCTTGGTGTCACCTTAGTCCAGTATTTCTAGGAATGCAGAGAATCCGTCTCGGTGATTTAGTGACATCACAGATTTACTGTCCCATCATTTTTTTCCATGATGGCATTTTAAGCTGTAGCTTCATTATTAATGCAAACAGAAAATCCTTGCTAGGCACTGTGTGCTGCTGAGCTGGTGTATCTAAACATATCACGTGTGATACCGCTAAGCTGCTGTATCTAATCCCTGTATGTGTGATACTGGCTGCTGGACTAATGTATCTAATGCTATTGTATGATATTTTTTGCTGAGCTGATGTATCTAAGCTTAGTATGCATGATACTGTCTGCTGCCTTTGGTGGAACTATCATGGAAATTAGCTCTCCTATAGAAAGGAGAAAACTGTCTCTCTGAAGCCACCGATAGATGGCTACCTTGTACACTATCCTAGCAAAAGTTATTGGACACCCGAGTCAGTATCAAAAGTAGTATTTATTTCCAGATCTTAATACTTAGTGGGGCTTCTTTTGGCCCTAATGAAATCGGGTACTCTACGTTGCATACTTTCTACTAATGTCTGATGGTAGCTGGTATTTCCCTCCATTCATCCTGCAAATGCCTGCCGAATTCTCTCAGAGAAGATCAATTATCCCGTATTCAACGGTGTAAGGGGTGTCGTCATTGGACAGTTGAACAAAAACGTTCTATGGAGTAACAAATAACTTTATCTCCATATCGGATGGACGTACCTTAGTGTGGAAGATGCCCAGGAAGTTAGAGTGGCGGATGCCCTTTGCCAGTTGATTATGGCAGAGGTTACGTAATGGTATTGGGATGTTTTACGTAGCCTAGTCTTGTTCCATTGGATGTAGTGACAAAAGCCATGAACACAGAGGTGTACCTTGACATTCTAGACAATAATGTGCTGCCGACAATGTGGCAATACTCTGGGAATGATCAGCAATATATCCTACAATTTTTTTTTTTGCTTCTCGTTTGCCGTTTATTTTACGTAGGCATAAAATCATTGTTCACTTGATAACATGTCGTTGTGTGTAAACAGCGATCGTTTAGTCATTCACATTCACTGATACAGTGAATGTGAACGACTTAATGAATGAGCGAACAACTTATCTGCTTGTATAAACAGGCTGCACAAGTGAATGATAAATTCCTCCCTATAAAAGGAGCTTAAGGCTGGTCTCACACGAATGGATTTAGATTGCGGAATCTGCGCGGATGATCTACGGTATTCTGCATCCATTAACAAGAATGGAGCATTGGCATGTCCGCTCAGATGAGCAGACAGCAATTCAGATATCCACTCATGGAAATAAAATCGCAGCATGCTCTATTCATGTGCGGATTCTGCACAGACAGCTTCCATTGAAGTCAATGGAAGCTGTCCGACCTGCAGCCCATCCACAATTGACACTGCGGATAGATGACGGGTACCCATGCCATCACCTAGCGACAGCGTGGTAAAAAACGATTTGGAAAAAAAACTGTACTGCGCACGTCCAACGGCAAACCATTTGAACCATCCGCAGTGCAGATTTATTTCTGGCCTCGGTCAGAGACAGATTTCCCCGCAGGCTCCTGCAAGCGGAATCCAACCCGTCCGTGTGAGACCAGCCTAAGTCAATGGTTATGAAGCCCTTTCTCCGTGAATCACATGACACTGCTGACATCTCTACTCTGTAAATGTAAAAGTCGCCACAGACATTACAGGAAGAGTGTCTGAACTAAGGTTGGGACATCAAAAACCTATATATCGAAATATTGATATGTCGCTAATACTTTGGCGATACTTTTCATCGATATTGTTATGTCCGATATATCGGTAACATCGATACTTTATAAAAATCGATATTATATTGCCTTAAAGAAGAAGCGTGTCTTATGGTCTAGTGACCAGATTTTCTTTCTTTACATTCCGCCTTTTCCTTTGTGTTGTACAGGATGTAGTTTTGCTCGCCGCACTAAAGAACTTCTAAACAAGTTCTAGAAACTTTTGGAAAGTGTGAGGCGACTCTTAAGGTTTGCTCCAGGCAAAACGACTCTCAGAAGAAGTGGGGTCTTAGGCCCCTTTTCCACATGCATTTGTTCATTGCATTAGACGCAAGCTCTGAACGCTTGCGTCTAACGCGATGGCTGGGGGCAATACTTTCTAAATGAAAGCATTTCCACATGCAGATGAAGGGCTGCGCTGAACGCAGAAAAGGAGACGTGGCATGGCATGCGTCCAGCGTCTAACGCGAACGCAGTGCCCATAGAAAAGATAGGAGACCTATCTAACGCAATTACAATTGCGTTCGGGGCACTGCGTTCGCGTTACCAGGCCCCGCATTGTTTATAAGTTGCCATGGAGACCGTTGGTCCCTCAGCGGCAACTTGAAAATATGCATGGCACGCAGCCCCACAAACACACAGAGAGATAATGCTCACATCCCGTGAGGTCCAATTATAGGTTTCATCTGTAATTTTTTTATTTTCATTTGTAACTTTAATATATTTTCATGAGGTTATTAATAGTTATAAGTTAACAATAAATTTAACAATTTAAAGTTTTAAACGAAAACTATAATTTTTTGTTGATTGTTGCTTTATTAACCCTTGACCTGTTTTATTTTTATACAGCATTTTAAAAAGTCGATATATCGAAATATCGATAGTTTTCCCCCAATATTTTACAATAATCGATAGTTTGTTCAGCGATAGTCGATACTATCGATTATTTTTGTGTCGATGTCCCAACCTTAGTCTGAACCCAATAATTTTGGATGACTGTCTAATATGTATAGGGATATCCCAACTCTCCTCCAATGACAGATATCAGGGTAAGGCTGGATTCAGACGAACGAATATCGGCTCGGTTTTCACGCCCAGCTGATATACGTCGTCTCTCTCTGCAGGGGGGGAGGCTGGAAGAGCCAGGAGCAGTGCACTGAGCTCCCGCCCCCTCTCTGCCTCCTTTCCACCCCCATGCACTATTTACAATGAGGAGAGGTGGGACGGGGGCGGGGCTAATTCTCGGAACATAGTCCTGCCCCCGTCCCGCCTCCTTTCATTGCAAATAGTGCAGAGGGGCGGAGAGGGGGTGGGGAGGAGGCAGAGAGGGGGGCAGGAGCTCAGTTCCTGCTCCTGGCTCTTCCATTCCCCCCCCCCTTCCTGCGGATGAGGACACCGTATATCGGCTCGGCGTGAAAACCGAGCCGATATACGGTCGTCTGAATCCACCCTAAAGGTCGGGCATGCTGGGATACAACCTGCTTGATTCTTTGCAGGAGATAAGCTGCTGTCAGAAGAGTCTGGAGGGGACAGGAGTCTGGCAACAGTTTTTCCCCATTCAGAACACATGCATAAATGTGTATGGAGGGATAGCTGTTGTCAGACATCGTATGTGTAAGGGCGGCTTCACATTGTCCCTGACAAAACAGTTTACCAATAAAAGTGAAATAATCACTATATATGTTCATACCCATAATATTTATTCCACATTACTATAGTGTTAATATTAATTACACCGGAGAATACAATTTTCGGCGCCTGAGATGTTAGAACCTTTTTGGGGCTGTAGATGCTTAAAATGACATTTTTCTCCATCAGGGCTGACAAATATCTGACATAAATGTATTAATGTATATATAATGTATTATACATGTAATAACTGCCAATCATAAGCTGGAGGTACGAGGATAAAGCCCAAGAAGCCTAGAACATAAACAACAACACAAAAGTTTCTTCATTGAGACATGTGATTTCCTGTAATGAGATCTCCGCAATCATACGTGTATCCCATTGTCCATGGTCCTGTTTTTCCACGGCTCTTTTTTCCTAATGAAATCACTCACCCTGTTCATCACTTACATCACCGAGACAATCTGGAAATCAATCAAACAACTATTCAATTTGACGCTCGTTTTACAAAAGTGTACAAAAGCAGTGAGCATGTTCTCCACGAGTTCTCCCCCGTAGTTAGCGGTCTTATAGTTACCAAGAAAACTCTTTACAACCATACGGAACGTTGACCGCGCATCAATGTTGTCCATTGCATCTTGGAAGTGCTGGTCTTTCTTGAGTTCCTGGATTTGTGGTCCATCGAATTTACCTGCTTCTAGTTTCCCCATGCTCATCGCAGGAAATGTTTTACATATGTAGCCAATACACATTCCATCTCTACAAATTGTTTCGTCAAACCAAGTTTGATGTGCAGTGGTGGCAATATGATCTGAATATGAACAGATAAATAGCGAGTCAATAGATAATGATGTCAGCAATATTGCAAAACCTAGAGCTCCTAGAATAGAATGGATGGTATTTTCAGAATCAGCAGCACAGAAATACCCAATATAAGGTCTAAAATTCTAGGCATCATGAAAATATATATTTATTTGTTCCCTAGTGTTATTTTGCATTGTCTGCTATCTATATAAAGAGGGAGAAGTGATCATAAAATCCTGTTCACAAGAGCTTACAATCTTAACATACGAGGAGTAATTTCAGCAGGACTTCTTCCCTTTGTAGCAAGGGTTAAAATGTCACAGTCCTTCCCCTCGCTGCGTGGCCCCCATGAACTTCCTGAGGAGGGGGATGCAGAACCACAAGCCCCCAGGCCTGCACCCATGTCTCCTGCCAATTGATAAGGTGACTTATTTGTGAAGCAGCAAGATAGAGATGGATGTTGGTGTTCCCTTGGGGTTCATGGGTGATGGAATTAACATAGGCTGGCACTCTACTCTCGCTGTGTTTGTTTCCATGGCAACAGCTACGTACAATCTCCTAGTCCGTCTTCATGACACAGTTGCAAGAACACTAGCTTACAGGTCTGATATAGCACAGCACTGGACGGACAGCACCCGCCGTACCAAGTAAGTGCAGAATCGTTCCTAATCTACTTTGGGATAATGATATGGACAAGACGTGGGGAGGGGTGAAGGGTTTGGAGGGGTGCACTGGACTCTTGAAAGGCATAGAGCTTCTCGCTCCACCAGCGAAACCTCAAAGTTGCAGGTGCTAAATATATCGTTAAATGCCATGTTTAGCTTTCAATGCATAGGAGATCCGCCTGCGGAATTAACCCCTCATAGGATCACAGCAGATCCTCAGCCAGCAGACGCGGTCCCCTGGATACAGGAGAATGAGAATCCTTCACCACTGAGTAGATACAATGTAGGTAGCGATAGACACTTGTGTCTTTCATAGATCGCAAGTCTTTTGTGGCGAGGTGTTGTGTGTGTGCGGTCACATAACCACAGACATGTCTTGGCGTTTGTCTGGGTCACACTTCAGAACCTGTTGTTTTTCCCCAAAATCTCAGCCTCTGTGTTGGAAGAAAGTCGACAAGCTTTAAGGTTGTGATTCCAACACCGTAAACAGCCAGAAACGCTGAATCCCCAGTGTGCAATAATATACGGCCAGCTGTTCACTGCATACAACAGGGGGAATCCTTGCACAGACAGGCAAAGCTTTGGAAATCCGCCCACCCCCCTTCTTCAAATCTGGGGTTTACCGAGCCGCACAAAGCTTCTGCATCGCGGGGTATTCCGTGGTGGGTGACTTCTTTGGTATTCACGGTGGAGGCTCCTTGTCTTGATGTCATTGCTCAGACATGCAGATCTGCAGTATGGTCATGACATTACATGTCTGTTTTGTAGGATGAACCCTATCAATCTCTCCCCCATATGGATGCATAGGGGTCATTTGTGTCATTTTTAATATTTGATGTCATCCCTTCGCTCGCTATTGGGATGTGGACAACAAGAAGGGCCTAACAAGAAACTTACAGGAGTAATCGGGATGATCCCCTGGAGTCACATACAAAGTTAATTATATATTATATTCTGTACTAGATAATATATAACATGTAGCGGTTCTGAGCCTAGAAGAAAATCCTGTTGGCTAGAGTTATCTGAGGTCCTTTGCTTACATGAAGGACTTCCATAGGTGAAACATAAACACATAAAACCCTATATATGGTCCCTAGAGTCTCTCCAGGTAAGCGGTGCCTGTGCAGGAATGTCACTACAAAAAACTGATATGTTACCTCTAAAATATGCCTAGAATATGAATTGCCAAATATCGTAATATCAAAGGTAATACAGTGTTTATCAACTACAAGCCACAGCAGTGGAGTTGTCCTTAAAAGGGTTATGCAATCTTGGCTGCACTGATACATTGTAACAAACCCTCAGATATCTGCAGGTTTTCCATCCCTGGATACAAACATGAATGTTCCCATTCCGTGACAACAAAAAGACATCTTGAAAGTGGTGAGAATTTAGAATTTAAAGCATATAGTAAAGCATATAGTTGCATAACTTATTCTACAGTGATTTGAAGGGTACCTTCACTTTTACTTCAGAGCATTAGATAAACAATATTGGGGCATTTTCAGCTGCCAGAGGGAGCCGAAAAACAGCTGCTGGAGCAGGAGTGCTCCGAAGTGAAAGTACAGGTAGTCTTTAAGTTTGTTTTACATAGAGGTTAACAAGCCCTTAAAGGGGGTATCCTAAAATTGACCTTATCACCTTATTCGTGTCTCCCTGTTTTCACTGCGGGCTTGCTGCATCCACAGTCACGTGGAGATTAAAGGGAGCGGTTGTCGCGCATGTTTGGTGCCACTCCATTACTTTCAATGGCGATGATGGAAATAGTCAAGTACAAGTGCTTCGCTATCTAATAGAGCAGCACCCGCCGCTATTCAATCCCCTCCTCAATGTGGAGGGTGCAGTGATCCCGGAGTGAAGAGAAGAGGGAGACACAGCACCTCAGTTCTAGAGCTCTATAGGGGTCTGCCACTTCTTTAACATTCAACATATCTTTTATGTGGATGCAAAAAATGATTGTTTGTTGGCAGCACATCTCCCCATGGAAATGGGCTATGCTGCTGACATAATGTAAAGTGTATGAGAGGAGAAAGGAATGAGCAATGGCATTAACAATCGCTCGTTCTCCCGCTTTACAATCCTTGCACAGTAAAAATAAAAGCTAAACGAGCGCCAATCGACTTGTATATAATCAGTCAGTGCTCTTTATCATCAGAGAGTCTGCCTCTATAGAAGAACTCTATGTGTGCGTTTGCATGTATCTGATTTGCAACGGATTTTGCTGCAGATCCACACCAAAATTCATCACTAAATCCACATCACATTCGCTACGTGTGAACGCATCCTATGGTTTGCACCCTATGGCTGTAAGACTTGTTGATTTTGGTATGAATTTTTCTGTAGTGGATATTTCCGCCACTTGTAAAAGCATCCATAGGGTAGGATCCCGTGCTGCAGTAAACCGTATGTATCCAAATCCCTACTCACAATGGCAGAAAGATTTTGCTGGTAACACAAACGGTATACTGCAGCCGGGGTTCTAACCTTAAGAGAATTGGAAGCTCTTGTGCTTCTTATTCTTTGTCATATAATTGTATATCACAGCAACAATCAGGCTTTGTGTCCCAGAATGTGATTGATGAAATGTACATGACTGGATCAGAATGCTATATTGTACAAAGTGAAAATGATTCGGCGACATGGAATAGTTTGTGACTAATTTTTGTCGGTATCATTTTTTTAATACCAGATATTTTATTTGTATAGATGGGTAGAGAAAAGTTCTATTTATACAGAACATCTCATGGGCGCTCTCCTGAGAGAAAGCCCATTACATTGCAGTTGTAGGCCTTCTTTACATCTGCATTGTTACTTACTTTGTTTTGACCTCTCCAAGGGTAATAGAATTGCCATAACCCTGGCATCATGGAGAAGAACGGCGCCTGATGGACCCCACTGACTATAATGTGGTTCATCGGGATTGTGTCATGGGGTCCAGAATGTTAACATGCTGTGCTACTTTTTTAGCCTATTTTGCTGAATCTTTTTGACAATGAAGTTCTGATCATTTGTTGCTGATGTGAATGGTAGACCTCAGTGGTTCTTGTTATTTAGTATGGTGGATACTTCAAGACAAGGAATGTCTCAGATACATGTTTGCTAAATAAATGCAATGTACTACATTATTAAAGCACATTCCCAGTGATTTTCATTTCATTTGAACCACTTTTAAAATTCAGATCTGTGTATATATTATTTCCTATAGGGATAGCTTACCATAGTTAGTGTTGTATTTACCTAGACCTCCAAGTAACTTCCATTGAAATCAATGGTCACCTTAGCAAGGGAAATTTGCTGTCTTAGCTCCCAAGAAGCACATGGGATGTCATGTGGGCATTCTTATGTCAGTGAAGAAGCATGTACTAATACAAGCAGACACCAAAGGCACTCTGGCATGGCTACAAGGGACATATACACAATATTCAAGGAAGAGAAAAGGAGGGTGATGTAACTTTTGCTTAGAATATAATTTTAAAACAGAACTTTTTAAAAATAAATATAAGGTGCTGCTAGTCCACGTTTCACCACCGTATATAATGGGGTGCAGTAATGTAAGCTGCAGAAAATTAAAGACCATGGACCATAGGCGCAACGCTTTTGACCTGAAAGATCATTGAGATGAGGGAATTAACACGACACTTCTTTATTAGTTAATAAAACGGCCAGTTTTCAAGTGTTTCTGAGACTCAGCCCCTTCCTCAGAAATGTCCAGATAGAGTGCAGGCGATGACAGAGCAGAGGTTCTCGCCTCACTTGAGAAAAGAAGAATGAGAATATGTCATCTAACCCACTCTATCTAGCCATTTCTGAGGAAGGGGCTGTGTCCCTGAAACGTGTTAATACTGACTGTTTTATTAACTAATAAAGAAGAATCGGGTCAATTCCCTTTTCTCAATGATGTTTCTGGTCAAAAGGGTTGCACCTATGTTCCATGGTCTTTAATTTTCTGCACAAATTTAATTGGCTGGACAAAAATCTGACTGGACTGATTTAGTGAATTCCGCACTGAGCAGGGGGTCGGGCCCCATGACCCTGGAGGTCCCTTCCAACTCTACTAGTCTATATACACAATATTGACAGACATGGAAGTTAATGAGAGGAGTGCGTATACTTGTTTTCATACCAGGTAACGATTCAGCTCTGTGACATCCTGTTACAGTAGAAAGAGCAGCTCTGGAGCACAAACTGCAGCTCCAGGAAGATAAATATTATGCAGTCTGGGAGGAACAAGATTTGGAACATTCATTGACTCATGAAGGGTTTATAAATTGAGTAGACCCCATTTAAACCCACTGTACCAAGTCCCCTTACCCCTATTATTGTCTCTGACTTCAGGGGCGTAACTATAGGGGATGCAGAGGATGCGCTTGCACCCTGGCCCAGGAGCCTTAGGGGGCCATAAGACCTCTCTTCTCCATATAGGAATCCCAGTACTATGAATAAAGCATTATAGGTGAGGGCCCTGTTACAGGTTTTGCATTGGGGTCCAGAAACTTCAAGTTATGCCTCTGTCTGTAGAGTGTTAGCTCTTCAGGTCACGCACTGTTATATACTTGCTTTGATTGTCCCCTACATTAACTAATGTCTTGTCATGCAGCCTTTAATTTATGCTCCTCTAATCTGTTACAGATTTTGGTGTTTTTATGATGTTGATCATTTTCAGTTTCTTGAGATACAGACAACAGTAAAATTTCACTCCTCCCCGGTCAGTAAATCATCTGCTCCTAGAACAAAATGATAGATCACCATCAGTTTCATCATCAATGAAGTATGAAAGCTGTTGCCAAAAGCTGTAAATGAGTCCATAGTCTGGCAATCAGATCTTTAGTCGAATTCTGCAATTTAATTGTAAAAGCCAAATCCTACACATTCTGCTCAATTGGAGAACACATATTTTACTTTACGGAGACTGGTCAGTGGGTGGTATTGATTACAGATCAATCAACAATCAGGACATTTCCCATCTGAATTGTTTAATAAGCTACATTAAAAGTGCAATATAATGCAACACCCTTAGTCTCGTTCACACGACTGTATGCATTTTTACGTTTGCGTGTACGCACCGTATAATCGCATGGATGAAGATTTGACGTATTTCAAGCCATTCACACAGGGCGCTGCTGCTTTTTTCACATGAGTGTATATCGGCCACCGGTTTCACGGCCGGTCGATATATGCTATGATCTGATGCATTTGATTCCAATGCATCAGATCACATGGCCATATTCATGCGGCGTGAAAGCACCCGCCCGGGCCAATATAGCGCCGAGCGGTTTTACGCTGACCCGCCAGGATAGTCCTGGAACTATCTTTTGGGCCGGAATACGCCGGCCGCTGCATGGGATCATATGGGAGCCACTGACAGAGGCCTAAGAAGGAAGGTGGGAGGGAGTTTAGCAGCGTGACTGCTAAACTCCCCGCCTCTTCTCCCCTCCCTAACGGCTGTTTGCAATGGGAGGGGGTGGGATGGGGGTGGAGCTAAGCTTCACCCCTACCCATTGCTGGCTGCAGACAAGGGAAGGGGCGGGAGCTTAGCTCTGTCCCCGTCCTGCCCCCTCCCATTGCACACAGCCGGACAGGAGAAGAGAGGAGGCCTAACGGCATTGTGAGCCTGGCGTGTATGCGCATTTTTACGATGCTGACAGGCACACATGAAAACGCCTACGGACATGTGAAAGAGGCCTTACGCTGAGTTACAGATGATGAAGTAAATCTGAATTGGCTAGATATCTGTATGTGGAAAGGCATACTTAAGGACCGTTTACACAGCCCAATTATCGGGTACCAATGTTCATCCATAGGTTTGTTCACTGGCTGTGTAAAAGGGACAATAGTTCGCCAATCAGCTAATGAACAAGCAAATGCTTAATAATCAGCTGATTGTTTTGTTTACGCGATCACAAAACAGCTCGCTGGTCAGCTGCACATGTCCCAGTGTGAGCGGGTAGATGTACAGCTACCACTGGAGGGGACCCCTTTAAAACATCCTAGCATTATAGAGCGTGGTGGATGTATAACCACTTCTCTCATCATCCACATGATACACGTAATTGTTTGTTTGTCTACCCCATTTGGTCCAATTAGATTTTAGATATTATTTAATAAAAGTTATTTTTTTAAAGAGGTCCCCTCTGGTGATAGTGTTAATATTCCTTGGGACTTTCTCCGCCCCAGTGATTTTCTAGGTAGATGTGCAGTCAATCAATGATACCAGTTTAGGGACAAACAATTGTATTTATGTTCATTTGTGCCCATACTGCAGATTGTCTGCCAGTGAAAAAATAACACAAGTGCGGACTGATGTGCTTATTGTCGGTCATCACACATTGTACAGACAGATGATCTGCCCATGGAAAAGGACCCATAGACTGTTCTATGTGCAAAGTTCTTAAAGGGGTTGTCTCGTGAAAGCAAGTGGGGTTATACACTTCTGTATGGCCATATTAATGCACTTTGTAATGTACATCGTGCATTAAATATAAGCCATACAGAAGTTATTCACTTACCTGCTCCGTTGCTGGCGTCCCCGTTGCCATGGCTCCGTCTAACTTCGGTGTCTTCTTGCTTTTTTAGACGCGCTTGCGCAGATCTATCTTCTCCATTCGGCCCGGCTCGGCATCACCGGCATTTTGGCTCCGCCCCCCTTGTACGCATCATCACGAAGCTCCGCCCCCGTCACATGTGCCGATTCCAGCCTCTGATTGCAGGTCCTGCATTGACTTCTATTAGATTAGAGAATCACACTGCAATCTCTGGCAGCAGCAGCATGATCTGCATCGTGGCCAAGTTGCCGTGCAGCCCTAGCCATATTTCCTTGATCTGCATGCTGGAAGTTTTTAGTTTGACCGCCACTAGAGAACCGCAGGTTGCGGACCAATGCATTATATGTTCCCAGTTCAGAGTATTGCTTTTAGGGCTTTAGAGGAGTAGATTGCATTGTGCGATTTCCATCTAATTTGGTTGGACGGTGATCACACCCTGTTGCTGAATCTGTACAGGAGCCATGAAGGTCTGTCAATGTCCTGGGGTGTGTGTTTGGGGGGGGGGGGCAAGGAGTGCAGTTATTATGTTACCTGTACCCTTCTTGCTCGCTTCGCTCCACTGCCGCAGGAGGATGATTCTCTGCTTTGTAATTTTCGCTGCCTGGTTTGGATCCAGTTTGGACACACAAAAAAATCTGTTTTGTGCGTTTGATTAATTATCTGGCATATACATATGGAAATAATTGAACAATGAGCTCTCCTGAGAATCATCGCAGTGCAGGAATGAAAAATGATCTCTCACCAGGGTGACGGAGCCTTGAGATGTAGCAATGTGGAGATGTCTTTTATCTGTGGCAGTGAATAACACCATCATCGTGGCAATTAGTGGCTCGTTACTCACGGAGGGAGGTGCAGCACCTCAGAATATTGAAGGCTGGCACCTTCCAGATTACACAGTAATTATTGTTGTTCGGGAGATAAGATCAGAAATGAACGCTTCCTGTCTGCAGAAAATCATATGAACCAGCAGAAACTGAAGTTGCATCAAGGAATCCAAGTCACATGATTCCTTTCCTGCATGGATTGCACTGGAGATGCCTCCTTAAAGGGCCAGTCTAGCTTTCTGTATATCAAGCCGAATCCTTGTAGAAGAAGTTCTGTAGTTTTCGAATATACTTTTTGTTTTCTAGATCTTTGCATGTTGACATGGAACTGGAACATTCTTATTTACATCTAGAGACTGAAAACTTTTCCTGACCTAGTCCTATTCACAGCTGAGAGTTTGTTAGGCTGGGTTCACACAGGACGGATTTGCCGCGGTTTTGCCGCAGTAGATCCGCCCGCGGCAAAACCGCCCATGGCCGCTAATCTCGGGATTAGCCAGCCATGTGGATGAGATTTCTCAGAAATCTCGTCCACACGGGACGGCTAATCCGCTGGGGTAAATCCAGTTGAAACCGCGGCTGCGGCCGCCGCAGCCGCGGTTTCCAAAGATTGAGCATATCTGTTTATCATTGCTTTTTTGTTTATTTATGTCACGGCCACGCTCTCCTCTATGGGAGAGCCGGCCGCAACGGAAAAGCAAGCGGCTGGGCCGCTTCAAAGCCGCCGCGGCTTAAACCGCGGCGGTTCTCCCGGCGGAAATCTCACGGTTTTTGCTGCGGCCAAAGCGCGAGATTTCCGACGGGAATCCACCCTGTGTGAACCCAGCCTTAGGCCTCATGTCCACGGGGAAAATCAGATCCGCTGCAGATTCTCAATGGAGAATCTGCAGCGGGTCCCTCCTGCCCCGCGGACATGAGCGCCGAAAATAGCAATTTAAAAGCATTTACCTATCCGTAGCGGGCGGGGACGCTCTGCTCTTCCTCACGGCCGGATCTTCATTTTCGGCCGGCGGATGAATTCCTGCGGCCGTGAGGAAGAGAAGAGCTTCCCGGTCCGCTGCGGGTGAGTAAATGCTTTAAATTCCTATTTTAGGTCTCCCGCGGATCCGGACGGCTTCCATAGGCTTCAATAGAAGCCCGCGGGAGCCGTCCCCGCGGGAGACCCGCATGAAAATGGAGCATGGTCCAGATTTTTTCATGCTCCATTTTTAAAAAAATCACTTTTATTGACGATCCGCGGGTATTTATCTACCCGCGGGTGGTCAATGCATCCCTATGGGGTGCGGATCCGCGTGCGGGTAATCCGCTGCGGATCCTAAATCATATTTTCCCCGTGGACATGAGCCCTAAAGGTTCAGTTTAGACAATCCTCTGTGAGCACAACATGGCAATAGCACAAATCTTTCTCCTGCCTTGGACTCCAGGCTGATACTCTATACTGATACAATGTATCAAGCCATCAGCTGTGCAACCAGGATCAAGATGAGTTTTCAGCCTCTGACAAGAATAATGTGCATTTCAGTGTGGGCCATTGGGATACAAGCCATTCTGAGTTGTTTTAGGCTCGCACTACCGAAATCACTGACCCTTCAATGTCAGGCAGTAATCATTATACAGGCAGACCTCACTATTACTATTAGATTTATAGTCCCACATCTCGGCCAACTGGTCCACGACAGTCAGCTAAGATGCACCTGATCATAATAGAGCAAAGCTGCAGTGTAAAGCATGTGGGAGGGACAAAGCAGCAGCTTGATACAGATGATGGATTTGAAAGTCCCTGAGAATTCAATAAACAGTGGCTTTACATGGGAAAACTAGTAGCTCGATAGAATGAATGTAAGTGACAGTTGTTCTGTATAATCACAGCCACCAACCGGGGGACTAGCGAGACTTCATTCACTAATCGCTTCGTTTCAGCTTGCCTAAAAATAGTTGCTGGTTGATTAATTATCATCTGTTGTAAACAGGCAATCGTTTGTCTTTCAACGGCTAGCCAATAACGTTGAAGGGCGATGTGCGCTTCAGTGACTACGAAAATGAGCAACAATCGCTCCTGTGTGAAAGAACACAAATAATGGTAATTCACATGCTTTTGAGCGACTACTCGGACGATAGTTGTCCTGTGTAAAGCCACCCTCAGCTAGAGTAGCGGATCGTAACTGTGTTATAATGGAGCGTAGCTGCTGTATAAAGCATGAGGGAAGTGGCTGCAGCCTTAACCTCTGATTATAAGGAGTCGCTAATTGGAGCTGGGCCCTAATTAAGCTGAACTAAAAGGGAATACATTTCAGGTATTATTCTGAGGTGGGGAACTTATATGGAATTGTTACTGTCTGGTTTTTAACCTGGTGATCAGTCTTTGGATGTTCAGCTGAGTCCGGAAACATTTGGACAATGATACAAGGGCCACAATTTAGCCCCTGTAGACAACCGCAATGGAAATAAAGCCCATCAATATGGGATTAAGATGTAGACTCAGCTTTAGGGTTTATTCAGACGACTGTATATCGGCCGGGTATTCACGCCAGCCAATATACGGCATCCCTCTCTGTGGGGGGAGGAGGCTGGAAGAGCCGGGAGCAGTGCACTGAGCTCCTGCCCCCTCTTCACCCCTCGGCACTATTTCTAATGGGGGTAGCGCGGGGGCGGAGCTGGAGCTAAGTCCCAGAACTTAGCTCCGCCCTGCCTCCTCATTGCAAATAGTGTAGAGGGGCAGAGAGGGGGCGGGAGCTCAGTGCACTGCTCCTGGCTCTTCCAGCCTCCTCCCCCTGCAGAGAGAGACGCCGTATATCGGCCGGTGTGAATACCCGGCCGATATACATTCGTCTGAATAAGCCCTTAATTCAAGGGCTTGTGAGGAACCCCCACATACACTTGCAAATAAGACAGATGTGACACTTTAGAACACTACGTCACAGTTTCAAACTCTTTAATAACTCTTTTACAGTCCTCACTCATTCCATTCACTGCAACTTGAAACACTCTTCAAAAATACAATCTGCAGTTATGCTGCAGGCCACAGTATCCCTGCAGCCACGCTTGTAATGCTGCAGGGTACTACACATTTAGGCCAGGCTCACACAAACGGTTTGGATTCTGCTTGTGGATTTCCACAGCTTAAGACCCGCAGTTATTCGCGGAAAGTAACTGCAAATGATCACAGGTGCGAACGTTTTTCTTTGTGGATTTACATGTATGCACAGCACACTCTTCCGCACGGGCCCTGCAGTTATGCATCCCTTCTTTGTCACTGCACTATCTATCCATTTTGGCATGGCTTCTACTTATATTCCTTCATATGAAGATGTATATACATATATTACACTCTATGATATTAGGCACGTTTATATATTACACTTTACATATAAAGACATGTCTGGACTTTACACTCTAATATTCATCAGTATGATAATATTCTTTAACACATTTGTATACTACTTTTAGTATATACACACACTAACTAGCTAATTCTATGCAAGTATACATTTTATTATATGTAACCATCATAACTTTCCTTAGTTCAGAGGGTAAAAGTTTTCGCCCCCACCCCCCCTTACAGGTTTATCAAAACTAATGTATTACCTGTTTAGGAATTACAGCCATTTTTTACACAGTCCCTCCATTTTCACAAGCTCAAAAGTAATTGGACAATTGACTGGTAAGCAGTTTTATGGTCTGTGTGGCATGTTTCCTCATTATTTTATGGCAAATTAAAGGGGTTTAGTCATTAGAAAACACAAATTCTATACTTACCTATTCCTCCCCAGTCAGTCTGCTTACCACATCTTCTCCCCGCCGATCCTCTCCTGTCTTCTGCAGTCCCCCGGATCACCTCACGCCAGCCAATTGTTCTTCCTGTGATGAAGCGTCCATTCTCTGCAGTCTCCTTCCTGCAGGGCAATGTACGCTATGTCACTAGTGACACAGTGCTCACAGCCTAGCATGGAGTGCTGAGCAATTGCAGAGACTGCGCATGCACGCTGTCTCTATGTAATAGTATATTAACTCTCGCGGCGAGACGGCTCGCATGCGCAGTCTCAGCAATAGATTGGCATTCCTTCCACTAGTGACATAACCTTTACTGACCTGCCGGAAGAAGAATGCAGAAAATAGATGCATCATAACAAGAAGAAGAGGATCTGGACGGCTGGAGGTGAGGTGACCTGGGGGACTGGAGAAGATCAGTGGGGAGAAGATGTGGTAAGAAGGCTGCCTGGGGAGGAATAGGTAAGTATTGATTTTTTATTTTTTTTTTTTAATCTTAAATGCCAAAACCTCTTTAATGCAATATTTGTGTTAAACCTCTAGGATTAAACCTGAAAGCCTGCACTTTAATCACATGTTGATGACTTTGTTTCAGGTCCATTCTGGCAGTGTTTGAGGGGCTTAAAACAGGATATTACTCGGACAACCCATCTCTAACTTCCTTCTGCATGCAGTAAAATAATAAATAGCTCTTAGCTTTGTTATTGGCTGCAGCGCCTGTGAAGTCCCCATAAACAGGCTGGGACAGCCTGTAAGCATGACGTCAAAGGGGAAATCCGAGGCAGCGCCGCGGGACACAGCCGAAGCGGGGAGACATGAGTAAATGTCTATATTATTTTATTGCATGCAGAAGGAGTTTTACGGATAAGCTATAACTCGGACAACCCCTTTAATTATGGAAATTGTAGCACTGTAACAATCCTTCTGGACTCAGCTATATGTAATAGCTCAGAGGCTTGGTATGTTGCCTTGGTGACACGGAGTCATTAAGATGCAGAAAGTTTGGAGGCTGTGATTACTTGTCTCTTCCAAGGGAGGGGGGACAATAGTTACATAGACAGAACAGAAAATTGTTGTGATATATAAGCATCCTGAGCGCATATTTCTGGAGACAATGTCTCAGCACAGCATCTGTTTGAGCAGCAAATCTCCTACATGTCAACTGCTTGTAGAGACTTTGTTATGTAGCCATGAAATTCATCAGCAGACTGGTGATCTAACTGCAGTGGGGACTCCCTGTACAGTACCCAGGTTTTGGGGGAACATTGCCTACTGCTAACGGCAAAGGAGTTAAAGGGGTTTTCTGGGCACATGTTATTGATGACCTATCCTCAAGATAGATCATCATTAGTTGATTGGTTGGGGTCTGCCACTTGGAATCCTGACCCACCAGCTGATCAAGTGCCCGCTGTCACAATAGATGGGGTACGTAGTGGAAGCTGATTATTACATAGTAGCTGTCTTTGGTTATTGCAGGCGCAGCTCTCGTTGATTTTAACAAGAGCTGCGCCTGCAATTACCAGTGCCAGCCATGATACAGTCTGAGAGCTAATTGCTTTCATTTCGTACCCTGTGTGTTGTGGCACTGACAGCGGGCACTAGATCAGCTGATCGGCCAGGGTCCCGAGTGCCGGATCTCAGCGAATCAAAATAAAAAAATGTTGGTCACCTCACGATTACCACCATTCTATCTCTTGCAGGGGTTAACAACTAGAGTTCCTAAACTCCTGAACTGTGACTTCTGCCAAATTCTACAACCATATGGGAGTGGAGGAATTATTTGGAGCTATGATGTCAGCTATGTTTGTTGTTGTGTATTTTCAACCTGCAGGTGGCACTATCGCCATTACTGTCCATGAAGTGGATTAGTCGGTGACTAATATTTCACCATATTATGTATGTATCATAATCATCATGCATTGGAAGATCCTACACGTGATGAATACTACCATACTCTCTGTTCAGGGAAAAGCTTTAAGTGGATAAATGACAATTTAATGTCTGCTTTATTCTCTTAATGGCGCCTATTTAGTAATATTAGGGATAAATGATGTGCGGCTGCCCCTCCCTCCCAGCTCGGACCTTTTAATGGTTTCTCATTAACCTTATCTTCAACGATTTCACCTAACGAAAAAAAAACGTAAATAGAACGTAAAAGGCAACAAAAAAAATTCATCATTTTGCTACAAGTGGGGTGAATGGGAAACAATTTACGAAGCTTAATACGGATTCTGTGCACCATGATCATCACAATTTGCGTTCATGTTAGATGGTAATGTAGTATGGCACATGAATTGTACAAAAAATGTCTAGGCTCTTCCCTCAACCAGTGTACTGTTAAGCTCCACTCCATGCCCCATTCCCTTTCCGGTTTGCATATCCATTTTCCCATCCTAGGACAAGTTTTCGCAGGCTGCCCTGACAGCAACCATTTAGGCCTCATGTACACGAGGAAAATAAGAATTAAAATCCGCAGCGTTTTTCCCGCACGCGGATCCGCGCCCCATAGGAATACATTGACCACCCGCGGGTAGATAAATACCCGCGGATGGTAATTAAAACATTTCTGGAGCATGAAAAAAAATGGACATGCTCCATTTTAGTGCAGATCACACGTGCGAGAGCTCATAGAGCACACAGCTCAATTGATCTCCCGCATGAAAAATAGAAGACAATTACAGTGCATCCGCAGCCCAAATCCGCAGCGGATCTGATTTTCCCCGTGGACATGAGGCCTTAATGTTATTAGACAACCCTATTAAAGCACTGACTTGTAGGTACTGATCTGCAACCTAATACAATACGTTCAGCTTTAAAACTGTTGCCGATGGAAAGAGATCTTATCATACATACATCTTGCAGCATTATTGGTTGCATTGTGCAAAATAACATTTGTGGTATGTAACAACAACACATTTTTCGTGCTCTTTGTGATATTTTGTCTTCGATTCTGGTTTCCCTTTCCATCACCCTTGGATGCAAGGAATTTACTGTTTTCTTCATCAGATACAGTGGGACATATTTACTAATACTGTCTAATAATTAGACAGTGCAAACGTATGCTACGTTTAGACGTAACTATTATCGTTAAAAAAAAAAACATTAAAACAAACAAAAGTGAACAATAATCGTTTGGTTTAAACATAAGCCAACGACCGAACTAGAATCGTTTGTTGTTCAGTTCCAGTAGGACTAAAAATCATTGTTGGATCGTCCACTTCTCGTTGCGTCTAAATACTCTCGCTCAGTGTGTAACACAGGCATGTGGAGCGCTGAAGGAGAAGTGAACGATTCTCAATGATGATCTTAGTGTCTAAACAGTTCGCACAAGTGCAAACGAGTTACCGGTAACGTCACTCACTCGTTCACAAGAATAGTCTCCTCTAAAAGGGGCATTAGCCTAGACAGCCCTAAAATGCAAGTTTATCACAGTAGCTCTGCTGAATGATAAATCCTGACTAGTCTAAAGGGCTTATTCAGACAGGCTTATATCAGTTTGGTTTTCATGCCCGGCCGATATATGCTGGCCCTCTCTGCAAGGGGAGGAGGCGGGCCTGGCTGGGTAATGTAGCTCCGCCCCATCCCAGCCCTCCCATTGCAAGTAGTGGTGAGGGGCGGGGAGGGGGCGGGAGCTCAGTGCATTAGCTCCCGGCCAGGCCCTCCTCCTCCCCTTGCAGAGAGGGACAGTGTATATATCGGCCGGGCGTGGAAACCCGGCCAATATACAACTGTCTGAATAAGCCCTAAGACTGTCTAGTCAAACTTTACACTGCCTTTTGAGTTGACTTACTTTACGAAATACATTGTGCCATTTTTTTGGTCATTGTGTCGCAATTATACCACATCTCTTTTCTATGAAGGAACACCTCTTTCTTGGACACAGAGAAAAAAGTGTCCGAACATATCTAAAACACATGTAAATGTGGCGAAAAGCAAGTTGTCAGTTGCAATGTGGGCAGAAAATGTTCACATTTTCAATAGTAATTAAACCCCAGTGTATCTAGATTGAATTGTTTCATCCTTTTGTCACCCTTGGTAACTTCACATCTGTGCGAAGTCCAAGAGCTGAGAAGAAATGCAATCAGATGGGTGGGATCAGTTATCAATAACATGAAGTTCATAGTAACACATGAAGATAAGGTGCCCACATCTCTGTATCCCTTTGGGAGAAATGGAATCCGTCTCTTTATAATCAATTTTCTGTATTTATTTTGTTACTGTTTATTTTCTGCTCGTTTCTATTTTGGCTTCAATAAGTCTGGAGGATTAAACTAATCAAAACAAAGTCATCTTAATTAGAGATTTCTGTTGGTAACGAGAATGGTTTATATACCCTGTGCGGTGCGTCGCAGCGAAGAGATGTGTAACGTGCACCAGGAGTGCGGATCTAATCTAACAGAACAGAATGATAAAAGTTTACTTTTCTCTTGGGAATAATCACACCAATCTATAACCTCAGATATATGTTCCTAGATAAGAGGCATAGATACAAACACTCAACAAGTAGCCGCACACAGTATAGGAGTAGATCAGCAGACAATGCTACACCTTTTAGGCGCAAGGTTCACACCACGATGAAACAACATGAAGCTTTTTAAAAACCGTCTTAGTTGTTTTTTAACTGATTCTTTTGAATCTGCATCCAGTGGATCTGTTTTTAGAAAGCTCTTGGTTATTTCCGTTAGGCCGGCTACACACGATCAGGTCGGATTCTGCAGCAGAATCCAACCCTGTGCCTGGCTGGTGATCCCATCTTTCTATCCTTCTTATCTGTACTGCGGATGTTTTGGACGGCCCACAGTTGAACATGCACAGTACCGATTTTCCCACGCCGTGGCTAGGCAATGACGCAGAATCCGCAACCTGTCCTCACTGTTAATTGCGGATGGGTCGCGCGTCAGATGGCTTCCTTTGACTTCAGTGGAAGTCGTCCATGCGGAAACCGCACTAAAATAGAGCATGCTGCGCTTTTTTCTCCACGAGCGGGAAATCGCAATTGATTTCCGCTCGTGTGCAGGAGAAAGTGCTTTTCCATAGCATGCTATGGGCGGGATTTGCTACAGGAATCTGGAGGTGGACGCCCACTCCGGGTTCCGCAATGCAAATATGCCCGTATGCAGCCGGCCTTAAAAAGGTCTTTATTTGTTAAAAAAAAGATTTAAAAAAAACCCATTTCCATAGGATCCAAAAACGTGACGTAAATATAGCCTAGATACATCAGGTCAGCAGCCAGTATCACATATGGTAGGCTTTGGGCTGGGTCAAATGCGCCTGCATTGAAGATTCCATGTAAAATCCCAGACAAAATCACACAGCATGTTGTGCTATTTTATCGAAGAAGATTTCAGAAGGGAGGACAGACTTCATTAGAGTCAATGGGGTCAGTCTGGTGCTGCTGGTTTCCATCATTGGATGGATCCAATATTCCATGTTTCTGCTTCCATGATGGAATCGAAAAGAAAGTCCAACGGTTAGGTTAACATAGCCTTAGATACAGGGGCGTAACTATAGGGGATGCAGGGGATGCGGTTGCACCCGGGCCCAGGAGCCTTAGGGGGCCCATAAGGCCTCTCTTCGCCATATAGGGAGCCCAGTACTATGAATAAAGCATTATAGTTGGGGGCCCTGTTACAGGTTTTGCATTGGGGCCCGGGAGTGTCAAGTTACGCCTCTGCTTAGATACACAGCCCAGCAGACAGTATCACATGATGGGATTAGATACAGTGATTTAGAAGCACAATGTCACTGGAGTTCACTATGTAATGATATTCAGTAACACTTCATGATTTCCTCATCACTTCCTGGCACACACTGGCATGTGAATGAAGCTTACCATGCTGTACAGATGGCGCTCAGTTTATGTATACATATATGGGAGCACGTGCAGGGAGCAGATTCTGGAGAGGATACAGAAAACATTACAGTATCGCTCTGTTCATTGAGTACAGGCATGTCTTCCTTAAGGAGCTTATAAGCTAAGGCTGTGTTCACATTAGCTTCGGAGGTTCCAGTAAACTCCACACGCAGTTCTCTGATGCTTGGGGGGCACTTACTTATTCTTGTTTTTTCTACAGCAGCAGTGAAATTAAATTGGTAACAAAGTTGTGTTAAAACTGATGCATTTGCTATGGGAAGAAGGATGAGGATGCACTAATAAACATGGCTTCAAGAGAGGTTTAGATCACCTGCACACGGGCGGATTTGCATTGCGGAATCAGGAGCCGGCATACGCCTCCAGATTCCGCAGCAAATACCGCCCATAGCATGCAACGGAAAAGCGTTTTTTTCTGCCCACGAGCAGAAATCAATTGCGATTTTTATTTTTTTGTTGATTTTGTTTTTCCGCTCACGGAGGAAAAATTGCAGCATGCTCTATTTTTAGGCCGATTTCATCCAACCCGCAGCCCTTCCGCAATCATCATTGTGGACAGGTCGTGGGATCTGTGTCATCGCCTAGCGACAGTGCAGCAAAATCTGTACTGCGCATGTGCACAGGCCGGACCATTCGCAGTACAAATTAAGAAGAGTCCGGACAGATTCACGAGGTCACTGGCTGAGCACAGAGTCCGATTCCGCTGCAGGATCCTGCATGTGCAGGTGGCCTAAGGCAGCATTTTCTTTATTGGGTTGGTCCGGTATCTCAGGTGTAAGTGCCCTTGCATCCGAGATACCTGGTAAAGTTTCAATCCACCAAAAGATATACACAGACTTAAAGGGATATTCCTGTAACATTAAGTTATCCCCTATCCATAGGAGAGGAGATAGTTAATTTGTGGGGTCTGACAGCTGGGACGCACATCAATTGCCAGAATAAAGGTTCCATGACCCCGTGAGAGATTGGCAAAAATAATGGAGCTGCAGTGTGCATCCTCAGTAACTGCTCTAGTCACGTTAATGGGAGTGCCGAAAATAACGGAGTTCAAGCACTCGGCTTTCTCCGTTGTTCCCATTAATTTCAATGAGAGCATTAAAGACTGTTGAACACTTGAACTCCTGTGGATGGGGAATAACTTAAAGGAGATGTCCCGAGGCAGCAAGTGGGTCTATACACTTCTGTATGGCCATAATAATGCACTTTGTAATGTACATTGTGCATTAATTATGAGCCATACAGAAGTTATAAAAAGTTTTTTACTTACCTGCTCCGTTGCTGGCGTCCTCGTCTCCATGGAGCCGACTAATTTTTGGCCTCCGATGGCCAAATTAGCCGCGCTTGCGCAGTCCGGGTCTTCTGCAGTCTTCTATGGGGCTCCGTGTAGCTCCGTGTAGCTCCGCCCCGTCACGTGCCGATTCCAGCCAATCAGGAGGCTGGAATCGGCAGTGGACCGCACAGAAGAGCTGCGGTCCACGGAGGAAGAGGCCATCTTCAGCGGTGAGTAGAGAAGTCACCGGAGCGCGGGGATTAAGGTAAGCGCTCCGGTGAGCTTTCTTTACCTCCCTGCATCGGGGTTGTCTCGCGCCGAACGGGGGGGGGGGTTGAAAAAAAAAAAAACCCGTTTCGGCGCGGGACAACCCCTTTAAAGGGTCTCTGGAGCAGCATAAACTCCACTATGGTAGTCCAAGGTGAAGGCACGGAGTCCGGGCAGGTAAGTTTTATACTCACCCAGTCTCCCATTCCTGCATTATATCCTTGCAAACTTAGTGTGTGTATATAGTGGGACTCTTTAGATGGCTGTCCTATTCATCTCTATGAGAGAGCATACACAGAGCCGTCGGAAAGAGCCACACTGTGTGTGCGCCGAGTTCATGGAGCTGATACTGAGAATTACATACAAGTAAAGAGAAGTTATACATAATAAGAGTTGATACTGAGAATTGCATATAAGCCAAGTGAAGTTGTGCTGTGCAGTGTCCAATCCATATATATATAGAATATAGAGATACTGAAAATTATAGCCCACCTACCGGATAACAGAAGTTATGCTACAGTATCCATACGAAAAGAACATTTTTTTTTTCTTCTTGCGCATTAATAGTCAATTTTCATTGTCTAATTATATGCGTCTAATTAAATGTAGAAAACCAAAAGAGGAAAAAAAAAATCATCTGTTTTATTTCCCATAATTCATTCATGATCTGGGTGCAGTATTCTGCTCATATTGGTTGCAATGCTCATTTCCCACGTGAATACTTTTGTGATAATTGAAACACATCCCAGATGGCGTACACAAGCGCAGCGTTAGAAAGCAGCACACATTTTAATTAGGTTAAATGAAAAATAAGGTGCGTAGCTGGCTGGCAACACGAGCGTGGAGGTTAACACCGGAGCCGTGTGGGTTCGGACCTGCGGAATGCGTCCTAGAATTAAAGTGGTGAGGGGTAAAGATTAGTTTTGTCTTATTACCACTTAAAGGGATTTTAATTGTAACTCACAAGGCTCCAAGGCCAAGTCACCGCATGTGGCTCTCACAAGAATGAGCAGGCGCCAAGAGGCAGATTTCACAAGCTTCACTGCACCAATACAGTAGGACGCTAGTAGCGCACATTTAAAAGACTTCAACAAAAAAAAAATCAGCTGGATCATCTCTGAATGGGTTAATTGCCCCATGCTTCTATAGTGGGGGTCATTCACAAACTAGAAAAGCAGCTTGTACACATTACAATTTTTTTCATACTTTTTTGTAAAAGTCCACAATGAGTTGGAAGCGGTGGACTTCGCTCCAACTATGACATCACAAAAATACTGAATCCAACATGGTGGGTCAATATTTTCTATGGATTGTCACCAGCCAATCTGTTTTGATTAAATTAAGTAATCACTGGATGTTTGGAGCCTCTGTCGTAGATTCTGCCCTGCACTGAATAAAATAGCATCGCATGCAGCACTATTTTATCAAGTAAGGCCTCATGTCCACGACACGCACGGATTTTTCATGCGGATATCCGCAGCAGATTCACTGCGAGTCTGTTTAAAAGATTTTTTATTGCTTGCGGGAGATTTGTGGATTTTTCCCACACGGATGTACTCGGATGAAATGTGGATCATCCATGCAGAAAAAATTTACACCCCCACCTCCCAGCCTTTTCCCCACCTCCCTAGTTGATTTCAACCTTCAATTCCGCAGTGAATCCAAATCTGTAGTTGCGGATGCACTGCAGCTAAGCTCTCATAGAGATAATTGGAGCCACATCCGCACGTGATCTGCAATAAAATAAAGCGTGCTGCGATTTATTATTCGCGCGTAGCATCTGCAAATCATTTAAAATCAAATCTGCAGATGTTAAATGAAGTGCGGATGCCCCATGCTTCTCTATGGGCAGCTTGAACTGCACGGGTGACCCTCACAGATTTTGCAAATCAAATCTGCCTGTAGACATTGGGCCTAAAATGATGGACACCACGACAGAACCCAACAAACCGCATTATAAGTCTCTGGGGTCTGCAGTACACTGTTGGTGTCTGTCATGTGAGAGATCCAGTATTCCATCATTTTCAGTTTTCTCCTTCTGTGAATGGAATAGAAGATCAGAAATAATAATGCAGATGTGAACTTAGCCTTGCAGTGAGCTAACCAGTCTACAGGCTCCAGACTGCTACATTTTACCTGTACTGATACACTGCAACAAACTGGAGAGAAATTTGTGCTGCTGATGTGTTGACATCAGAGGATTGTCTAGACCAGGGGTCCCCAACTCCAGTCCTCAGGGACCACCAACAGGTCATGTTTTCAGGATATCCTATAGTAAGAACACCAGTGCAATGTTTGAAGCACTGACAATAATTACATCACCTGTGTAATACTGAGGAAATCCTGAAAACATGACCTGTTGGCGGTCCCTGAGGACTGGAGTTGGGGAACACTGGTCTAGACCAGTGTTCTCCAACCTGTGGCTCCCCAGCTGTTGGAAAACTACATCATGCCAAAACTACTATCATGCCATAACTACTAACCATCATGCCATAAGAGTCATGGGCTATCAGGGCACGCTGGGAGTTGCAGTCCTCCAATAGCTGGAAATCCACAGGTTGGTGAACACTGGTCTAGACTGATACATTGTAGCAGCAGTGTGAGCAGGACTAGGTGAGGATGGGTATATTAGAAAGTTACAGAACTTTTCATTATACTGTAGAATGATGAAGCTTTATTTACATAGGGCTGCATTGTAAATGATTCATTAATATCCGTATCCAAAGATCAATTGATGACTCTCCTAAGGATAATATTGTATTTGTCTTTCTACACTGATAACGTAGAGATCTCGTTATCTGCACTTATCGCCCTGAATCAACATCAAACCACTGATTATGCCATCAATTATCATCCATTCAGATTTGGTTGTTGACTTTCTAGACAGAGTAGGAATGGTCCTTCCAACCCTGGTGCCCAAAGATGTAAAGCCACAGTCATCAGATCACTGCAACAGCCACTAACAACCCAATGTCTATGGTGTTCCCAACCTATGTTGGTGGTGGGAACACCATAGATCCAAGGATCCAATGGGTTGGCCTTTACTCAACCTGATCCTTTGTGTTACACCTTCTCTGTTGAAATGATAAGCCAAGCTCAATGTGTATGGTAATGCATTGCCAGCTGGCAGCTATTGAAAGTCTACAGCCTGCTTTACTTATTAGTTGGTGGATCTTGCCTATGGGAGCTGGAAAAAAGAGGGAGGAATTTTAGTAACATCCAATGCTGCAAAAAGCTTACAGGTGCCTCTATATAGACATTGGAAGGCATCCCGAGGATTTATGCTGAGCGGGCGCTATCCAGGGTGTGCTGTATTTTTTCGCTAAAAACGTTGCACTCAGCCGTGTGAATGGACGAGAACATGCTAATTAAGTACGGGACTTGATCGTGGAAAATCGTCCATTCATGCAAATTTACAGTGCGGATGAGAGAACGGAAAAACGCATACACTCTTGCGCTGAGATAAATTTGGGCCCTGCAAAAATAAATATGGAAGTGGTGGTGGGGGGTTGGGATATTATGAGAGAGCAATGCATTATGGAACTCAGAAGACAGAAAACTGAACTGTTAAAGGGCCACTCTCACAAAAAAACCTTTTTTTCCCCCTGCACCCCTCATCTAATTGCCTATCGCACTTTGGACGTCTCCTATATACATTGCAGGGACTTCTGTGCAGTGCAGCCTCCTATCAAATGCTTATCAGGCACCATCTTGATTCTGAGACTTCTCCCTGCTTTATCTCCTCCTATACTTTGCTAACTTTCTTATTATGCATCAGCACAGAATCACATGCCCAGCAAGTGCCAGTGCCATCTCTGCCTGCAGAGGACAGTGTGATTATCATTACTTTGTATACACACCTAAATAAGCTACAGATCTATAAGTATATAGTCAGGAGGATGAGCTGTGATCTCCTTTAACATAACTGTGTGACAGGAGCTGTGTGATCATCATCAATAAGGCTAAGCTCACACGGCTGTATGCAGAATCCGCTTGCTGAGGTCTGCAACGGATTCCAGCTGTGAGCCGAGCCATGACCCTGCATATGGCCAGGTAATGTACTGTGTATAACCACGTACTCACGCAGGCGGTCATGCGCACTAAACTATTTTTTTTATAGTCATTTTCAACAACTGTAATAACCAATATGGACTAAAATGTGTGTGGCTGTGTTGGTAAAGCAATCATTCGTTTAACAGTTGTTAAACCAGCAACCTACTTCTTTCTAATATGTATGTCCATCTTATGTTACTATGAAATCCAACATGCCTTTGTTCCGAAGAGAGATTAGCCGCTGCCAGAGAAATCTAGAGGGAACAGAGGATTCTGACCGCAGCTTATTCCTCTCTCCCCCTTTTGAGAGGTCATGAGAAATAGCTGATGGCCGAATGAGCGCTCTGTTGACAGCTGACTAAGGTGCATGGTTAGCTTTAGGCTCCTTTTTAGACCAGCCGATTCTCGTTTACACGAGCGAGTGATGTCACCGCTTCATTTTCGTGCAGCTTGTTTAGACAGGCAGATTCATTGTTGACTCGTTCAGCGAGAATCATTTAGTACCATTCAGTCTTTCACATTAGCGAATGTGAAAGACTAAACAACTGCCGTTTAAACGGAAAGAGGCGTGAACAGACCACCAATATTTTTTTTGCCTGCATAAAATGAAAGACGAGCAAGAAGCGCACGATTCTCGTTCAGCCATTGGCTCACATTTAGACTGAATGATTATTGTTCACATTTGCTCATTTAAACGATTTTTTGAACGTTCCATCTAAAAGCAGCTTTAGTTATACGACTGACAGCAGGGTGGAGATTTACCGCAGTCTGCTTCCAAGAAATATTGTGGCTGCAGCTCTGGATTGGACTGACATGATATAGCCTTTGGTTGGCCCCCTCGCCACAGGCCTTGCGGTATCCTGTGGCGGAACTCCGCTGCGGGAGCCACCGCCCGGGAACAGGAGTCGGCAGATGGATCTCCGCTGTCAGCCTATCTGACAGATAGGCTGACCAGGGAGAATCGCGGCTATTTGCAGCATGCTGGGAATTGCCATCCATGAGCGGAGAATCGCAATGAATCGCAAAGCTATGGAAAGCTTCAGATGGTGTGATTCGCCAGCGATTTACCGCCGGTGAAATCACGCCCGTGGACAGGGGGCCTATGTGGCACAGAAAGCAAAGTACAGTTAATCTAAACTGCAACATGTTTGGGAAAGTGGTGGGATGTGCACATTGCTCCATAATGTATTCTGCAAAGTTTCTCAAAACCAGAGCTTTACTCCAGGTCTCTGAAGGAAAAAGCTGGAAAATCCACAGCAAAAAGCGCTTTGTATGCTGAACTCCCTATGCTTACATCAGTGAAAACACATTAAAGGCTTTCATCGACTTCCAAAACATCCTGGTTCACTAATGTGTACTGATCGCTACAGAAAACACAAGTAGGTCAGGTAAAGGAGCAGGGAGATGTATTTTTTTTCTACCTGTCACTCACAATGTTTCAGGCAGTAATCAAAGTATCACAAAGGTTGGAGAGTACAGAGTTCAGTTTAATGCATTTCAGTATACAGTTTATTAAGAACTTCACAAAGCGGGCAACGTTTCGGGCACATGGCAGTTTATCAAGCTAGATGTCAGAGGACCAGGACAGAAGTCACCAAGCAATACAACTTTTTACCAAATTGCATTAAAGTGAACTGTGTGCTGTCCAATCGATGTGATACTTTAATTATTGTTATGGCTCAATGACGGTGGAATGCGTTTGGATCTGCACTTCCACTGTCAATTGAGGTTGTGTTGCCACAACACAAACTGTTTGCAGCAGTGAAGGAATCCCACATTTCTGTACAGCTCTAGGCTCTACTTGTAAAGACTACTTGTAAGGAACCTCACATTTGAGGTTTAAAGGCTAATTTAGAAATACTGGACACATATAAACCAATAAAGCCAGCATTAGTACTGCCTATCACTACTAGAGGCAGTGTTGGTAGATTTAGAATGACCATAGATGGCAGTCCCACTTAAGGCTAGTCTCACGCGACCGGATTATGGAATCCATGGTCGGTGTCCACATGGAAGATCTGCAGCAAATGGCATGCATTGACAGCTATGTAAAAATCCCTTTTTCTTTCACACTCGCGGAAACAAATTGCGATTTTCACGAGCGGAGGAAAAATGGCAGCATGCTCTATTTTGCTGCAAACTGCGTCCATCGAAGTCAATGGAAGCCATCCTACCCACAACGTTGCCTAGTGACGGCGCAGGAAAAACAAATATTTTTAAAAAAAAATCCGTATTCAGCATGACTGACAATGAGCGTCTGCGGTCATTCACAATACAGAAGAAGAAGGTACACGGGTTCACCAGCTGGGTTCAGTTTTGGCCATGTAATGCAAACGGAGTCGCTAGAAAAATCTAGAATGCTTGGACAGATCCGTGGCAAAAGAAGACCCGGCCGCCAAAGGACACGATGGCTTGATACTGTCAAAGCCGATACTGGCATGGATATCACACAACTGAAAGAAGCAGCACAAAACCGAAAAACATGGAGGGAGCTCGCCTTTAGGGTCACTGTGGGTCGTGAAAGACTAAATGGCTTGATGGCCTATCCCCTAGATAGATCTCAATAATACCTTGGCTGGGGTCCATTGCCTGGGACCCCCTGCTGATCAGTTGTATGCCAGGCTGGTGCACTGATGCACTGAACTGATTTCTGCAGGAAGCAGGCAGCTCTGTTCTTACTGTAGTGGCCTGGCTTGGTATTGCAGGCAAAGTTCCCATTCAATTCAATGGAAACTTGAACTGCAGTACAAAGCCTGGCCACTAGAGTAAGAATGGAGCTGTTTGCTTCCTGATGAATTGAGTTCAGTACACGACTGCTCCAGCTTGGTGAGCAGCTGATCAGCGGGGGCCACTGCGACAGACCCCTGCCATTATACTATTGATGACATCCTGAGCATAGGCCATCAATACTTTACAACCAGACAACCCCTTTAAATCTCATACACATTGCTTGTAATGAGCTACATAGTTCTGCAACAGAAAATCCACAGTGTATGTGCTGCATGTGAATATACGTAGTCGAAGTGATGGAGATATTTAGTATCGAACAGAGGCTCAAAATTGAAAGCTGGGTGTTACCATCCCCCTTGCTAAAGGGCTGAGTCCCTACACAGTAACAGTGTCCAGTCACAGCTTACTATATCACATTGTTTAGGGATTCATTCTTTTCACAAAAAAAAAATGTTAACACCCAGTTGTCGATTAGGCCTGGACTACACAGAGACTTTCCGTAGTGCTAATGATGATTTTTATCTATTGCCAGCTGCAGGCCACAAGATTACACGCTAACATACAATACAAACCAATGATTTTACTACAAACGGGTTCTCTCATAAAGAAAATACACGTCCCTATGGACATCATAGGAAGGTCTGCCATTAACCTAGTTATGCCATGAAGGTCTAAGATGGTAATACCCCTTTAAGCTCTATCTAGAGACGATGAACAAGCCCATTGGGTCCCCAAAAAAGCTACATAGAAGATTCTGTTTCAAGAAAACTCTTCAGACATGTCTGATATATTTCCATTGGTGCCCTGCTCTTTGGGCCTGTAGCATTTGTTGAACTGCAAATCTCTGCAAGCTTTCCTGCCTCCCTTTCCCTTGGGGCAGAGTTGTTTCTATACCTTGCTAAAATTCTACCTGAATGCACCAACCCCAGGAGAGATGGGTTATCCTCCTGCCATGCAGCACTGTGCCCTGGGACAGCTCACTGCACTGTCCTTTCCAGGTAGGTTGTAGCTGCAGGGTGTGGAGAGGTCCACTGAAAGCTCAAGCAGGCCGGTAAAGTCAACCGTGCTCACCAAATGGGTTATCGGGACCAAGCATGTGACACTTTTTAAAATTGCTAATAGTAAAGTCTTGTTCAGATCTGCGCTGGAGGCTCTGGTGCAAATCCAGTATAACATAGTATAAAATCCCAGATGGTATAGCACAGCATGCTGTGGAATTTTGTCTGGAAAATGCCAGTCAAATGCCGGAAGGTGATGGAACCCATAATAGTTAATGGGGTCTGTTAGGTGCCATGCGGGTCCAGCAGGTTATCCTGCAGTTCTGGTATTTTTGTTTGGCTCTGGGGACAGAGCTGAGCAACAAAACTAGAGGCCTGGGAGCAGGTAAATACATGTGCCCTCACTTACACCTTCCAATGACTCAGGCAACAAGTTTTCGAAGACTCGTTCATATCCCAGGTCTCTGGGAATTTAACACTCTGTTGCTTACCAGATTCAGAAGCTTATTTGACATACAGGCTCATTGTTGGCTTGGCCCAGAAGAGACTTCTAGAGCCAAGTGAACCGTATATAGACCCAGGAATCACTTAGCAATGCTTCAGACTGTTCTGTAGATCTGCAGCTCAACATTGAAGATGTGGAAGTGCTCTTGTCTGATTACATGCTCAGCATATAAATATGAGATAAGAGTACATTACTGTTACGCTGCAAACGTCTGGGAAAGAGTAGAGGCATATGAGGTTAGGAGAACAAATCTTAAATGCTAACTAAACTTTTTAAGAACTTCTGCCATGCCATTATAACATGTCAAAAGTTGTGATTGGTGGGGCTCCGGGTGCCGAGATCCCCACCAATCTCTAAGACAGACAGGCAAAAGAGTTCATCTGATCGCTGTTCCCTTTTGGCCGTTCCCCTCACTGCTCGGAGCGGTGTATGGGCTCCATAGAAAGTCTATGGAATCTGTACATCTCTTGCCATGATAGCTGAATGGGCACAGCTCTCACTTGAGTGCTTCTGCGCGTTTGTTTTAGTGATCGTAGGGGTCTCAGCACCTAGACTCACACTTATCAAAACTTCCAATGTGAATGGGGCCTTATATATGGCATACAAAATTAGTTTACGTGAACAGTTGAGTCACGGTGTACATAAATTACATGACTTATCCTGCATTGATCCAGAGTTATATCTTGTATTATGCTACAGAGCTGCACTCACTATTCTGCTGGTGGCGTCACCCTGTACATACAATGCTTATCCTGTACTGACTCCAGGTTATATTTTGTATTATACTTCAGAGGTGCAATCACTGTTCTTGAGGGGGGAGTCACTGTGTACATCAGATGACTGTCCAGTGCCTGGTGCAGACACTGAACAAGCAGGAAAGGCAAGCTCTCCAGACATTACAATTGCTATCACTCATTAAGGATGATTCAACAAGCAGGCAACATTATCTTTGTCTGGTCTACATATAATTTGTATGTGTAGATTTGGGTGCCTGTCTGATAAGCCATCATAATCATACAATGTTGTGTTTTTGAACCCCTAACTTGAATATAGGTACAGTGCACCAGTATTTAAGGCCCTTTTACATGGGCCGACAGTCTTTGAAATGACTGCATGAGTGCTGATGTCACCGCTAAGGTCATCAGTGCTTGTGCAGAGCATTTAAACTTGCCGCTGGATCGCAGGCTTCTCATCCGCTTCTTACCTATGGGAAGCGCTGAGCGGGGAGCATAGCATTTACACAAGATGAGAAGCCAGCGAGCCAATGAGGTTTTTTTTTGCATTCAAACTGAGCGATTATTGCTCAAATTCATTCGTTTGAACGAATTTTGAGAGATAATTGTTACGTGTAAATGGTCCTTTACTCTTCTCACCTATTGCTGTGCAGTTTAATACAGTCTGGACGCTTGTAGGACACATTAATATGATCTATTGCTCCCTGTTATCAGCCATTTCAGTCTGGGGAGAGGCTGGCTGGTTGTATCAATAGGATGACAGGAAGTAGAGAATACTCTCTGCCTCCATGATCACTATTTTATATCACATATCTGCAATGCTATCATTCTTCAGAAACACATATCCATATGTGTGCCAGATATCAGTCACTGCTCTTATAACACAACTGTACTGACCTTCAGACATCAGGGTCCGTTTACACATGCCCATTTGTCATTTGAATGAGCGAACAATGTTGGAGTTCACTCATTCAGCCTCTTTATACAGGAGGATACACTACATTGTTAGCGTGTTTAAACCAGAAATCGTTTAGTCATTCACATTCATTCTATAAGTGAATGAGACAACTGAACAATTAGTGAATGAGTCAACGAGGATTTTTATACCTACATAAAATGAATGATGAATGAAAAGCGAACAGATTATCGTTCAGTCGTTGGCCGCGTTTTTTATTATTGCTTATGTTTGCTCATTTGAATGATTTTTTTGAACGATAATCGTTCAGTATTAAAGGGCCTTTAATAATCTTGTATTTCACTTGGAGCATTATACATATAGGTAAACTGAAGGCCCTGGGGGTAATGCATATAAATAACCCTGAATGTACAGTGCTGGGTAATTAACTCTACAGGTCACATACAGTCCTGTCCCCTTTATCTAGAGACATTACTAACGTTTGTCTTTGATGTAGGCTGCCTGCACACAGCCGGGTCGGATCCCGCAGCGGAGTCCGACACGTTGCCCGGCCGGTGACCACTGTGTACCTGTCCGGCATCTGCTTTTTGGTGCTGTGGATGTGCCATCTAGCGTGCCGCCACTCATGCACCGTACAGATGACACCATGCCGTCTCTAGGCGATAGTTGATTGCGGCATGGCTGCGGAACAGATGGCTTCCATTGACTTCAAGGGAAGCCATTCATAAGGAGCTTGCACAAAATCGCAGCATGCTGCAATTTCTTCTCTGCGAGCGGAAAATCGCAATTGATTTCCGCTCATGGATATGAAATTGCGTATTGCCGTAGCATGCTATGGGCTCAATTTGCATTGCATTGCGGACTCCTGCTCTGGATTCTGCAGTACAAATCCGCCCGTGTACAAGCGCCCTAAATGCCCAATCACATGGTCGTATTTTTGGGCCGTGTGGTGGCCGTGCATTCCACAGATTGCACTCAGCCCCATGAAAGCCTCTGAAGCTACTTGCACAAATGATTTTTTTACATAAACTGATAGTCTATGTGAAAAAAAGGCTACATGTTCTATTGTCATTTGTTCTTATGGACTAGAGTAGAACATGTAATATGCAGGGTCTGTGGAGATCAGACAGCACAGGGATGGGTGTCTGTGTTGTGTGCATCCTGCCTAATAAATATGCAGCCTGACCCTTTCAGTGGGTAGAGCTATCTCATGCCCTTTGTAATGGATATATTACCATGGAGGTGTATGGCGGATGTCACCACCTCTGGAAGATTCTTACCTTTGGCTTTATTTTTTTCAGTGTCAGCTGCTTGGGAACTTTGATCAGTGACTTAAAACTGTCATCCAGTTTCATGCATTGCTATGATCAGTGACTTAAGTTTAGCTTTATTGTTTTAGAATCTGAAGTCCACCTACTGTGTTTTTAGAAGCTGCACTGTCTCCTTCCATTGTGCTTTACACTGCAAGACCACTTACTGATATTAGATGCAGTGTAGCATAAGTCACTACAGGAAGTCAGTACATGGAGATATGCTTCCATGACCGCAAGCACAGAATGACTATCATTTACAAGTAACTTAGACCCCCTGTCCACGGCATTGCTATGGAAAGCGCCGCCACCTGTCCACGAGCGAAGAATAATTGCGATTCTCTGCTCACGGCGGGCAATTCGCAGCATGCGATTCTCAGCGGTCAGCCTATCTATTAGATAGGGCAGATCGGCAGAGATTGAGCGGCGGCTCCCGCAGCAAAGCTTCGCCGCGGGATACCGCATCGCCCGTGGACAGCTGGTCTAAACCATCTATAAATCTCGTACATCCTCATTATAGGTCATTAATAGTTTAATCGGCGAGGGTCCAGCAGTCAGGATCCCCCCACCAATCAGCTGATCCTCCAGTCAGTTGTCAGTGCAGCCAGGCCAGATGTCATGGTGGTCAGGGCCAAGAAATGCAGTAGACTGCTTCTCTCCCACTGAAATCAATGAGAGCGATGCCTTCCATTATACTTCTGTCTCTAACCGCAGTGAGGAGCTGGAAGTGTAACAGAAGGCACCAGTCTCATTGATTTCAATGGGCGTGAACTCATTTATTACATTTGCAGTCCTGACCACTGAGGATCAGCTGATCGGTGAAGATCCCAAGCAACAAATCCCTTTTGACCAACTATTGATGAGATTCCCTAAGATGACCAGGAAATGGCAGAAAATACGCAGTGAGGAAAGGACCCTGGAGAGCAGGTTTCATATTTTTTATACAGAGTGGGTCACAGAAAATGAACCCGGCCCCACACTCTTATAAAAGCTGCCAAAAAGAAAATCTGTATTGCCCAAAGTAACCAATCACAGCGCAGCTTTTACTTTACCCAACAGTATAAGAAATGATTGGTTGCTATAGGCAACAAAGTTTTTCTTTAAGACAGCTTTCATAAGAGTGTGAGGCTGGGCTACTTTTCCATGGCCCATGCTATAGAAGAAACAAGTAATATCATGTTCCTTTTATTTCCTGAAGTGATTTAGGTCCTTTTCACATTCTGCACCTTAATCCGCCGCTGCGACTTCTGCACCAAAATTTGCAAGTCTCATTGTGGATTTTGATTTGGAATTCCTAACAGAAATAAGAAATTTCCATTCTGCATCAAAATCCATATGGATTTAGGTGTGGAATTTACGGCGGCTTGCAGCGCAGAATACAGAAAAACTCCACTTGTGTGAAAGGGCCCTTAGACTGAATAAAATGTATCGTCTCCCTATGCAGTCTGGAGCTAGAAGCCATGATATAGTGCTGTGACAGTCCATAGGAATGAATTCTGCTATTGGCAAGCAAGAATTCACCAACTAGAGGGGCAGGTTATGATTGTATCATGGTGGGATTCTGCTTGCCCCTCACTACCTCTTTGATGAAGAATTTCCACTTAGAGGCACCCAGGTATTAGTCATCAGCAATATCTATAAACAACCATGCAAGTACAGACACCCCCTCTTTCCTGCATGATGGTCTGAACCCGGTTTAACCTCATGATCAAGTGATGTCTTCCTTCCTATTTATGTTCAAAAAGATTTTATTGAACTTTCAGATAAAAATGACATTCAAAATTTAGCTATAAAACCTTGCTTATTGAACGGTTTACCATAACCTAAAGACATTTTCCATATACATATTTAACACTACTAGGTTTGAGAACTTCTTCCGTCACAACCAATAATTCACTTTCTTATCCAAGTATAGAAAAGAAATAAACATTTTGACACTATTCCGTGTCCCGTCCAATGAGCCCTCCCGGTCATCTGGCCGTAGGGACCCCCCGGGCAGTACCCAACAAGAATGGTACTGTCTCCCTTCAGCATCCTTCCCAGTCAAAAGATATATGAAAGTACATGTATAAAGTTAGAGAAGAAACTCAAAGAAAGTGAGGAGAGGAAAAAAAGGGAAGTCAGAAAGAATAATAGAATAATAATAATAATCTCTATTTGTATAGCGCCAACACACGGAGAACACAAACAATATCACAATTACAGGTGGTATTCATCTTTTTTTTTTTTAAACAAACGGGATGGGGGTGACATAGCAGTTACCGAAGCAGGAGATGTACACAGTAGGCAGAGTGGAAAATGTGGGAAGCCATAGGGAGGGGCAGGGGGTATGTTGTGGGGGTTGGGGACTAGATCAGGAGATTTGCTATGTTTCTTTGAAGAGGTGCGTTTTTAAGGCACGTCTGAAGTTCTGTGCGTCCGGGATTGGCCGGATGTTTTTGGGTAGAGTGTTCCAGAGGATCTGTGCTGCTCTGGAGAGATCCTGGAGGTGAGAATGTGAGTTTCGGGTTTGTATTAAAGGGGCGTCCAGTCTGATTGTGTCAGTTGATTGGAGTGCGCGGGCTGCGTGATGGACAGGAAGGAGGTGATGTATGGCGGTGCTGCGCCATGGAGAGCTTTGTGGGTGAGGGTGATGAGTTTGAATTGAGTTCTGTAGTGGATGGGCAGCCACTGCAGTGACTGGCATAGTGCAGAAGCAGCTGGACAGGAAGATGAGTCTAGCTTCCACATTTAATATGGATTAGATAGGGGAGAGTCTGGTGCGGGGAAGGCCGATGAGCAGTGAGTTACAGTAGTCGAGCTGGGAATGGATGAGAGCGACAATGAGTGTCTGTAGCCTGTCCACCGTGAGGAACAGATGAATTTTTGCAGTGTTCCTGAGATGCAGGTGGCATGTTCATACCAGAGATAAGCTGTGGTGGGTAAAAGAGAGGTCTGAGTTCAGTGTGACCCCAAGGCAGCGGACATGCTGTCTGGGGGTTATGATGGTTCCAGATACTGAGATGGAGATGTTGAGGGGGAGGTCGGCTGTCAGTAGGTGGAAAGATGAGAAGGTCAGTTTTTGAGAGGTTAAGTTTGAGAAAGAGGGAGGACATGGTGTTAGAGACAGCAGACAGACAGTCGGTGATGTTTTGGAGGAAGGGTGCAGAGATGTCATGGTAGGACGTGTATAGCTGGGTGTCGTCAGTGTAGAGATGATATTGGAGACCAAATCTGCAGATGGTTTGTCTGATTACGGCTGTGTAGATAAAGGGGGGCCGAGGATCAAGCCCTGGGGTACCCCGACAGCGAGAGAAAGTGAAGAGGAGGTAAAGCCAAAGAAGGAGACGCTGAAAGAGCGGTCAGAGAGATAGGGGAGAACCAGGAGAGGGCAGTGTCCTTTAGGCCGATGGAGCGAAGCATAGCGAGGAGGAGGTCATGGTCAACAGTGTCAAATTCAGTAGAAAGGTCAAGGAGGATTAGTAGGGAGTAGTCACCCCTCGACTTGGCCGTCATGAGGTCGTTTGAAACTTTTAGGAGGGCGGTTTCAGTCGAGGGCAGGGGGCGGAAGCCGGACTGAAGGGGGTCGATTAGAGAGTTTTCACAGAGAAAGCGTGTGAGGTGGGAGTAGACCAGACATTCTAGTAATCTGGAGACGAAGGGGAGGTTTGAGATGGGTCGGTAGTTGGCAGTGTCAGTCGGGTCAACGGTCGGTTTCTTTAGTAAAGGGATATGATGGAGTGTTTTGAAAGAGGAGGGGAAGATGCCTGAGGTTAGGGAGAGGTTGAGGATGGTGGTGAGGTGGGTAATGACATCCAGGTAAAGGGACTGGAGGAGTTAGGAAAGAGGGTTGTTAGCACAGGTGGTGGGGGGGAGCAAAGGAAAGCAGTCCGGAGACTTCTTCCTCTGTCATTGGCTCTAGTATAGATAGTGAATGAGTGATGAATACAGTGCTGAAGAGACCAGGATCGGGGCTAGTCGTGTAATGTGCAGTGATTTCTTTTTGGATATTATTGATTTTTTTTTTTTTTTTTTAATGGGCGGCTAGCTCTAGGGCACTGAGATCAATCATGAGGGATCGTTCTTTGGGGCTGAGGAGGGAGTGGAAGTTGTCGAAAAGTAGAATTTAGATCGGAGGGTACCCTGAGATCACAAACCAAGATCATTTATGTTTGGTTTTTTTTCCAGATTTTTGCACTTGGTCGCTTTTACTCGCTCATGTACAGATCCATTCCTCAACCAGTGAGGGAGAGTCTCGGAACTCTACCCAGACAGCCCATGCAACATAGAATTTTGAAAGGTTCTGTTTCAAGATCACTGCATTTAAGCTCTCTCATACAATTCAAAGAGTCCATGGCCTCCAGCCACGCTATTCTTGGGATTGCGACACTCTGTCTCCAATATCTGGGGATAATCTGTTGCATTGCCATAATAAAGTGCCGGAGCAGACCTTTTTTAAGCTGAGAGAATGGACCCATGGGGATAGACAGGAGCAGCAATACAGAAACCAGGATCCCCTCGGCAAGGTGTGTACTCCCTTTAAATCTATGAGTTCTCATTCCCCTGGACCCATGACATCAGGGGAGTTCCGTCTCTGGCATAAAAGAGATGGAAGTGTGTGATATTGTAGGCATTAGTTTGGGGCTCCCCACCAGTGAGGTAAGTGGCCCTGGTCTCGACATCACGGAGCTTTCTCTAGGCTGTTTAAGCCAAGCGTGCTTGTATAAGGGGGGAGGTGCCCGACCTCTTCCAATCCAAGCGCCACGAATCCAGAAAGCTCCCCTGATCTGGAAAAGGTATATAACCTGCACCACCTCCACCCACAGCTTAAGACTCGGAGTGCTGACATATGCTTATGATGCAGTTACTTCCTTCTGTTTTCTGGACCACATTCTTCATCCCGTGCAGCTGCTGACCTGTCGCTGTGTTTACATGCATCACTTCCACAATAAACACTGCAACAGACTGCTCCCTACAACTTCCAGGATGGATAGAGCTTGTTTACCGGCCAGCACTGTAGCTCCGCCCCCAGCTCACCGGTCCTACACCTTACCAGCACCAACCTCCCTCTCACTGAGAGAGCCAGAGAAAGCCTGCAGGCAGACAGACCAGACCTTCCGGCACTCTGAACGGCACATGAGTAATACAGTGCAGTGCTTCCTGTCCTCCCATCATGCACTGCTCACAGGATAATGAAGGCTATGGACAGGGGAGGAAGTAACAAATGTGGACAAGAGATTTTTCAGGTGACAGAGAAAATTAAGAAAGTAGCTAGACCAGGTAAAGTGATCTGGTATTATTGTATCTTAACGCCACCAGGCAGTCCAGATTGACAGGGGGGGTGATGACCCCTGTAGCTGATTGGCTGCACAGCGCAGGTCCTGGCAACCCAGAAACCTAATGCTGCAGCTGAAAGTGCTTTGAATGCACGGCGGCTTGCAGCTATGGGTCTTCGGGGCCGCCACTTCAGGCGAGGATTGCAGTAGCTGAAACTTCCTTTCCCCAGCGGCCCTCTACTCTGTGTTTAAAGGGGTTGTCCCGCGAAAGCAAGTGGGGGTATACACTTCTGTATGGCCATATTAATGCACTTTGTAATACATAGTAACATAGTATGTAAGGCCGAATGAAGACATTGTCCATCTAGTCCAGCCTGTCTATCCTACTGTGTTGATCCAGAGGAAGGCAAAAGACCCCAAGGCCAGAAGTCAATTAGCCCTTTTGGGGGAAAAATTCCTTCCCGACTCCCTAATGGCAATCAGACTGTTCCCTGGATCAACCCCTAATAGTTCCTACCTGCCTATACACCAGGATTGACACTTAACCTAAAATTTATATCCTGTAATATCCTTCTCCAGAAAGACATCAAGTCCCCTTTTAAACTCCTCTATGGATTTTGCCATCACCACTTCCTCCGGTAGAGAGTTCCACAGTCTAACTGCTCTTACAGTAAAGAACCCCTTTCTGTGTTGGTGATGAAACCTACTTTCCTCTAATCGTAGCGGATGTCCTCTTGTTACCGTCGTGGTCCTGGGTGTAAACAGATCGCGGGAGAGATCCATGTGTTGTCCCCTCATGTACTTATACATGGTTATTTGGTTGCCTCTTAACCTTCTTTTTTCTAGAGTAAATAGTCCCAATTTTGATAGCCTCTCTGGGTATTCCAGTACCGTCATTCCATGTATTAGTTTAGTCGCTCTTCTTTGAACCCCCTCAAGCACTGTGACATCTTTCCTGAGCACCGGTGTCCAGAATTGTACGCAGTATTCCATGTGAGGTCTGACAAGTGCCTTATATAATGGAAGGATAATGTTCTCGTCCTTCGCCCCTATACCTCTTTTGATGCACCCCAAGACTTTATTTGCCTTTGCAGCGGCTGACTGGCATTGGTTACTCCAGTTCAGTCTATTATCCACTAGTACCCCCAGATCCTTTTCCATATCACTTTTCCCTAGTGGTACCCCATTAAGTGAGTATTTGTGACATCTGTTCCTCCTGCCCATGTGCATAGTCTTACATTTTTCAACATTGAACTTCATTTGCCATTTTTCTGCCCAAGCCCCCAGCTTATCCAGGTCCGTTTGTAGCCGCACATTGTCTTCCGTTGCATTAATTATATTGTATAATTTTGTGTCATCTGCAAATATTGATATTTTGCTGTGCAGCCCCTCTATCAGGTCATTAATAAATATGTTGAACAGAGTGGGGCCTAATACTGAACCCTGTGGCACCCCGCTAGCGACTGTGGTCCAATCAGAGTACGAACCATTTATTACCACCCTCTGCTTTCTATCGTTGAGCCAATTTTTTACCCACTTACACACGTTTTCGCCCAGTCCGAGCTGCCTCATTTTGTATATTAGCCTATTATGTGGCACGGTGTCAAAGGCTTTAGAGAAGTCCAGATATACAAGATCAATAGATTCTCCCTGGTCCAGCTTAGAGCTTACTTCATCGTAGAAACTGATCAGATTTGTCTGACATGAGCGACCCTTCATGAATCCGTGCTGGTGAGGAGTTATTCCCTTAATCTCCTTGAGGTACTCATCGATGGCGTCTCTCAGAATCCCCTCGAAAATTTTTCCCGTTACTGAAGTGAGACTTACTGGCCTGTAGTTACCAGGCTCACTTTTGCTCCCTTTTTTGTAAATTGGAACCACGTTGGCAATGCGCCAGTCCAATGGTACTACTCCGGTCTTGATAGTGTCTAGAAATATTAGGTATAGCGGCCTAGCTATCTCGTCACTTAGTTCCTTTAGTATCCTTGGGTGTAATCCATCTGGGCCCGGTGATTTATCAATTTTAGTTTTCTTTAGACGCTTCCGCACCTCCTCCTGCGTTAGGTATGAGATATTTTGTGAGGGGTTCGTTTTATTCCCCTGCATCTCGTGTGGCATTTCCTTTTCTTTGGTGAACACACTTGAGAAGAAACTGTTTAGTAGATTTGCTTTCCCTTCGTCATCATCAATGATTTCTCCTGCATTGTTTTTTAAAGGGCCAGCGCTCTCCCTGCAAATCCTTTTGCTGTTTATGTAGTTGAAAAATAGCTTCGGGTTGTTTCTGCTCTCTTTTGCGATCCGTCTTTCTGCTTCCTCCTTGGCAGTTTTAATCGTATCTTTGCATATTTTGTTTTTTTCCCTGTATGATTTTAGCGCTTCTTCGCTGCCTTGTTGCTTTAGTAGTTTGAACGCTTTCTTCTTTTCGTTTATTGCCCCTCGTACCGTCTTGTCGAGCCACATTGGTTTCCTTTTAGCTGAGTTTCTTTTATTTTTAAAGGGAATGAACTGCTCACATGAGGCGATTAGGATCCTTTTGAACTTTTCCCATTTTTCCTCCGTACTGATATGTAATGTACATTGTGCATTAATTATGAGCCATACAGAAGTTATTCACTTACCTGTTCCGTTGCTAGCGTCCCCGTCTCCATGGTGCCGTCTAATTTTCAGCGTCTAATCGCCCGATTAGACGCGCTTGCGCAGTCCGGTCTTCATCTTTTCTGAATGGGGCCGCTCGTGCCGGAGAGCGGCTCCTCGTAGCTCCGCCCCGTCACGTGCCGATTCCAGCCAATCAGGAGGCTGGAATCGGCAATGGACCGCACAGAAGACCTGCGGTCCACCGAGGGTGAAGATCCCGGCGGCCATCTTCACAAGGTAAGTAAGAAGTCACCGGAGCGCGGGGATTCAGGTAAGCACTATCCGTTTTGTTTTTGTTTTTTAACCCCTGCATCGGGTTTGTCTCGCGCCGAACGGGGGGGCTATTGAAAAAAAAAAAAAACCCGTTTCGGCGCGGGACAACCCCTTTAAGTGCAGAGCGGGGTCGCAGGGGAAGATTGGCCCAGCGTAATACCCCTTCCCCGAGGACACAGAATGCCGTGAAGCGAGCCACACACCCCAACATATCTGTACAATTCCGGTGCACTGCAGGGAGGACAGAGCAGCAGCCCACCCCTAACTGAAATACACCGCCCACACACATAGGTGCAGGGAGCCACACAGTTGCTTACATGCGTGTCCCCCGCACCCCAGCACTCTGCCTGAGGAGAGCAGGGAGGCCAGAGTGCCGGCAGACCGACAGTTACAGGCTGCGGGTGCATAGACCTCCAGGAGGAGGACACCTTGGAGACTACAGCGCTGTGCCAATGTCAGATAAAGAGCTTCGGCACGGGGGGACAGGCGTTTCGCTGCAGAGGGCTGCTCAGTCACATAGCTGCCCTTTAGCACCTTCTAGGACCTTCTGCTCTTGATCCTATCAGGAGCTAGGGGTGTGACAGGGGCGGTTTCCCCGTCACACCCCTAGCTTCCGGTGGCGTCAAGATACACCAATACCCAATGATCATATTACAAAATGAGTTATTCTAAGGATGTGCATTAGATTTTAAAATGTTAATTCTGTGCCCAGCATCTACCATAATATCAAACACTATTCACACTGGCACTTGCTCCATCCTTTTTATAATAGAAAGGTTTTTTAGTAACATGCTCTGGCAGCGGTTGTTCTGGCAAAAATGATCCAGCATAAAGGCCAGTTATTCTTTCCCCTTACATCTGCCATCTGGGATGTCCATATACATTAGATAGTTGGGCGATGCTGCCAGAATGCGCAGGTCCAGACAACTTTTATTTATTGTGTATGCCTAAATAAATATAGCTATAGTAAATTTCTCACGATTTGCTACCACTGTATCAGTGCAAGAGAGAATACTTCTCTCATCTGAGATGAGCACAGCAGAACAAGTCTGTTCTGATTTGTAACCTCCATGCAAGTTTTCATTAACTGACAGCAAGCAGAGATTTGAAAAAAATAGGGAGGAATTGGAACACAAAGTAAATTAGGAAGTTGCTGCACTTGATCATAGGGTGATAAAGCTTTATTTACAGTAGGCTCAATGTCTGTTATGAGGAGCGCACATTGGGCCATTCATGGGGTGACTCTTGAGGTCTCTGTCCTGCTGGTCACTTGTTTGTCTCTGTTCCGCTGTTGCCAGGCGCTCCAGGATAAATGTGATTACAGTGAACTCTCACAATTGTCTGGCAAGGAGTCTCTGCCATAGTGGATATTGTATGGAGAGGATGAGCACGCTCATTAGTCAGAGATGAAACTAGCTTTTTTGTAGTTGGTTGTCTGTTACTTGCTATTATCATTGGAAGCAACTCTGCGGGGAACCAGCTTGCTTCCTACAAACGATGCACCAAGATGAGTAGCTCCACAACATACTGTAATATCTCCACTTCACAGCTTTACAACAGATTCCGACCCCCATCTGTATTCTGCATATAGTGACTATTTACAGGCTTACTATGAAGTTGGTTTGGGGTTGTAATAGTATAGTCCACCTATAACATTAATATTAGGGAACTGCATTGTAAGCAGTTTCCTAATATAAAGTTTACAAGCCAAGGCCATTTCAATAATTATTTGGTATAAAGGCCACCAGTGACGAGGGCAGGTGTCACAGGAAAGCCACCAGTGACGGGGGCAGGTGTCACAGGAAAGCCACCAGTGACGGGGGCAGGTGTCACAGGGAAGCCACCAGTGACGGGGGCAGGTGTCACAGGGAAGCCACCAGTGACGGGGGCAGGTGTCACAGGGAAGCCACCAGTGACGGGGGCAGGTGTCACAGGAAAGCCACCAGTGACGGGGGCAGTTGTCACAGGGAAGCCACCAGTGACGGGGGCAGTTGTCACAGGGAAGCCACCAGTGACGGGGGCAGGTGTCACAGGGAAGCCACCAGTGACGGGGGCAGGTGTCACAGGGAAGCCTCCAGTGACGGGGGCAGGTGGGTATTAGTATATCTTGACACCACCGGAAGTAGTGGTGGAGTCAAGATACAAGGAGTTTGACTGGGGGTAGCCGCCCCCTGTTTGTGATTGGCTGCACGTTATTGTCCCCTTTCTGTGGCTCATGAGGTCTTGCTTCTGGGGCGCCATTCGCTGTACCCGCCGTCCCAGCATCCCCACTCTCCTTGTCCCTGGGGTTCACTTCAGCTGCCGTACGTCCAAAGTGCCAAGCGCCGCCGTTGAGCGCTGCGGGCCACAGCAGCGCTATGATCTCAACACCCGGGCTCAGCGCTCCACCACAGCACACCGCTCTCAGCCACTGACAGACGCCACTCACCGCTCCGTCGGGCTGTGAAGTGCACATGCAGTGCTGTCACCTTCCTTCACGGCGTGCTCCAGTGCCCGAGCGCCGTCTCTGAGCTTCCTCCAATGCGGACGGCGCTGGCTACAGGACCTGTGAGGGTCAGTATGGGGAGAATGGAGGACAGCCAATCATGACGAGGGGGCGGCAACCCCCTGTCAAACTCCTCCTATCTTGGGTACACGAGTTCTTCTGGTGGCGTCAAGATACACTAATACCGCGCAGGTGTCACAGGGAAGCCACCACTGATGGGGGCAGGTGTTACAGGGAAGCCACCAGCAGAGCTCTTAATTCCAACAGTAGCCAATTTCATTAATGATCTCCTCAGCTCTTCTTCACCAGGGCAGTTTCTCATATTATTTTTCCTTCGGGCTAAATGTACTGTTCTATTTTTCGCATTATCATAGAAGTGGTGATAATCAGACTAGTGCACACACAGAGACTTCTTAAATAACTGTGTAATTGGCTAAACAATGAGGCCGGCTTCATACGGACATATTTGCGTGCGCAGTACGCAGTGGAAGAAACCATTGGTTTCAATGGGTTTGTTTACATGGGCGTATTTTGCATGCACATTTTCAGCCGTGTAAAAAAAGATAGAACATGCTCTGTCTTTCTGGGCATTTGTGCATCAAAGGTCCCCATGGAAGTCAATAAGGGGTGCACAAATGCTTGTGTAATATGCAAGAAGATGCATGAAACACTGCGGAATTGCGCTGGACAAAGAACACATATGCAACTAATTAGCAATTTCAATAGGTGCGTTTGCTTGCCGCACGCAAATGAACATGTCCTGCAGGGAGAAGACGTACATTAGAACATGCCGATATGTGAGCAAAAGAGCCTGGTTCATAGTGCAAAAAAGTGGCGCTAAGGTGTGCGCATCTATGCTTACACCCGTGTGAAGCCAGCCTTAGGCTAACTTCACACGGGCGAGGACGATATGGGGACGTGGATCGCGCCCCCATATAACGCTTGTCATTCATGTAAGATCCCCCAGGAATGCGAGGCATTTTCATGTAAAAAACAGCTTTGGGGGTGCTGGGAACGTCAGTCATAGCAGAGGTTCGCGGTGGTTCTCCCATTGTTTTCAATAGGAGACCTCCCATCACATTGCATGCACCTAGCATATGGTGTAATGCTTCCGCCAGTCCCACTGAAAACAATGGATGGTGCGATGCGAGAGCACGCACAAAATAGGACATGCCACGATTTGTTTCCCACATAGCATCGCTGTGCTATGCAGGAAAAAAACGTTCATGTATATACTGATTTTCTCGCCTGTGTGAAGCTGGCCTTGGGGTACTTTTACATAGGCAGATCAGCTGCCAAAGGTAGCGAGCGCTGACTGACTGTGCATGTCGCTCAGCGCTTCTTAGTAATATTTACATGGGCAAATGATTTGCACATATGGGAACAAATGATCGTTAAAGCGACACTGTACTCACCTTTGAGCCCGATAAATTACATTGTGTGTTCAAAGGTGAGGGAACGGAGAGTCTGGTAAACTGTGTTATATACTCACCGGGTGCCCCGTTCCTGCTCCGTGTGCCTATGAAGTTGGCGTGTGCTTGACTCTATCTGCATACACACGTCTCCATAGAGATGAATGGGAGATATGCGCGCAGAAAGAGTCAAGCTGTTGGCGTGTGCCAACCCTGCAAGGACACAGTGCTAGAATGTGGCACCTGGTGAGTATGAAACCCAACTTCCTGGATTCCCCATTCCCTCACCTTTTGGGACTTAGTTTATGGGGCTCAAAGGTGATGACCGTGTCCCCATACAGCTATCATTGGTCGGCTGCACGTCATTTTGTCTACATGCCAAGATGGACAGCCGACCAGCAAGCATTTTTATGCTCACAGAGAAAAGTCAATCAGCCAACTTACTAATGTTGGCTTGTTTGCTGGCTGATTGTAGGCCCTTTTACATGGCCCAATATACAGGCAAACGCTTGTGCCAGATCATCGTCATGTGTAAAAGGCCCTTAACGCATGGCTTCATTGGGCACCATGTAATGCTTCATGTCCCTGGTGGTCCCAACAGAAGTAACTCCCCTCACCCTTAGTGAATAGTACATCATCAAGGAGGAGCCTGAAGGGTCTTCAGCTTCTGGTTGTAAGCAATGAATGTTTCCTTTTTTTGACAGCAAGCACAGATCTTGACAATGGCGAGGAACTGAGTTTTCTGTAACTTGGCTTATGGTGTGTCCATTATGGCAGGATGTGCGCCAAATCCAGTCCTGGGTCTTCTCTGTTGGGCATGGAAGGTGTATACAGCAGTGTTCTGCAGCCTGTGGCTCTTCTGCTGTTGTGAAACCCCAACTCTCATCGCATCTTGGCTAGGAGTTGTAGTTTCCTAAGGGTAAGTTCACATGGGCCATAAATGCTACTGACTTTCTACATAGAAAATCCAGTCGTTAGGTTATATTCACGCGGCGGAATTCACCGCAGAATTTTTTTGTAGTGAATTCTGCCTAAAAAAACTGTCAAAACCTACCGCTTTGAAATGACGTCATGATGTAGAAACGCTCGATTCTGCGTTGGAATTCTACTACTTAATTTGCCCATTAACAGGGCAAATTCCTTGTGCGAATCCAAGCCACCAGCTGCAGCAGAAAACTGCGCATTTTGATGCTTTTTTTTAAGGCGGAAATTGCCACAAAAAACTCTGCAGCGATTACGCCATGTGGACATACCCTTGGCCATGTGGACATACCCTTGGCCATGTGGATGAGATTTTAAAAAAATGTGAAAGTTGTGGAAACTACAGTTAAGCCATTTCTATACGAGCGTATGCGCATTGGTGCTGTTTTTGCACACAAGGCGTTGCGTATTTGTGTACGTAACTGTGTTTTTACTGTACTCTTTGTGCAAGACATACACAATTGCATGCAAACACGCATTGATGCCATTGAAAAGTCAAATTAGTATGAGTACAAAATGTGCTCTTCCCCTGTGCATGTGCGCAAGAAAATAGAGCATGCTTTTTTGCGTGCAATGGCATTGTGCATGCCAAATATGGGTTCTGTTTTCTGCGTATTGCTCACAAGTTTTTGTGCGCAAATACGTGAGAGAATGTGCGCACAAGCGAATAGCAGTACAGTGATGGGGGGAGGTATAGGCTTGCAGCATAATCTATGAGCAGACCCCCCCCCCCCCCCCAAACAAAGGGGTCATCCCGATAGATAACATACAGGCTGTGTGCTAGAAGCACTTTGGTACATATATACCTCGCAGGACAGCGGAGAGGGGCAGGTTCATGTCTGACCCCCTCTACACATGAGGACACTTTTTGGACCCCGCACCACAAGGTATTTAGAGCTTCTACTAACTCATCTGTTACATTCTCTCCTTCCTCCGGCATGCGCGACCCCCCACCTCCCTGCACCCCAATTTAGTGTGGCGGTTAGTGAAGTCCTTTGTCACATCGGCCCCTGTTTCATCTGTTTGCCCCGCAGTCTCCTGTCCCTCCTCCTCCTCCACCGCCTCCTCCCCGGCCCGGCCCACGCTTCCCCCTTCGGACATGTGCGGCAGCTTTTTGTGTATTCAGTGGAGACTCCTTCCCTCCCGGAGGCTCCGGGCCCTCCACGTGCTGCGCCACCCGCTCCCGGGACCCCCGATCTTAGAGGGGACTAGTGAGGTAAGTCGGGAGGGCGAGCACAGCTGCGGGGTGACACGTGACTGCTCCACCAGCGAACTTTATAGAAGTTCCGACAACTTCCTGTAATCCCCTCCATTATTACTCGTCACGGCGTTATGTAACTATCCCAAAGGATATTGTCTATGGTTCGTCGTCGCAGCTGCTGCAGAACCTCCTTGAGAAGAGGAAGAACTCCGACTTCCTGTTATTTACTGTGGCGATCTAGCTGTTGATTGACAGGTTATATGTTATATTGCTGCATGACATACAGAGGGAGAGGGGAATTTACTAAGGGCAACTGACATAATTGGGAGCAGGCTGTATATGCTAAATAATAACCCTCCTTTATACTCTTACACTGAAGCAGCTGCTGCAGAACCTCTTAGATATTGGTGGAGGCCCTCTTTGTCAGGTGATGAGTGACAGTTTATACTTGTAGGAATATTGATTGCACTGACAAGTGGGCCAGTTGTACCCTCCAAATACACCCCAACAGGGGCTGCATGCCTCCTGCCGCTGCAGCTGCTGCAGAACATAATGGTTTCCTGCCAAGCCCTGGCAAGTTCTAATACTCCGACATGCTTGATTGCTGTTGCTAGTTTGCAGTTTGAAGCTACAGATGTAATTGTATTGCACTGACATGGGGGCTTCTATTCTAAATAATAACCCCACCCCCTCCTTTCCCCGTATTAGCTGCATCCCCCTTGTCCGCCCTAGATGTTAGACGTGGAGGAACAAGGGTTAGGAGGTTTCTTAGCAACAAGAGAGGATTGACTCCGTGCTCCGCCAATGATATCTGCATGTGCAAGGCCATTAATACAAGGGTGTTGCAATATTCTAGTTCAGAGTGCAGGGAAGCCCATATCCCTCGCTTGCCCATGACCGCTCTGCCCTGACAGCCTTGTGGTGCCCCCCTCCTCCACTAAACCCACTTCATTGACTTCTGATGAAGTGTTGTGTTTGCACAAACCTCCAGAACTTTATCCTCCATAAAAGCCCCTGAATAGCTGCTGGCCTCGCCCTTTGTGTTTGAAAACCTGTAAACACAGAAGTTGTAGGCCTCTGTAACTTTAAGGAGTAACCCATTACATGCCAGGTTGGATACATTCAAACCTGCAAAGTCGAGCAGCGTGATGATTGTATCTTCTAGTGTAACCTTCACAGCTGCTGGGCCCCAATGTAAAGTCTGGAATGGGGCCCCAACTATAATGCGTCATTTATAGTACTGGTCTGCTCATATGGGGAAGAGAGATCTTATGGGCCCCAAAGCTCCAGGGCCCATGTGCAAATGTATCCCCCTATAGTTACACTCCTGCGCCTTGATATAGAAGTATAGGTACAGGTGTGGTGATGGCGCTTCCACAGCCAATTATCTGCGGGTTTCATAAACTGACAATGTATAGAGATTAATGCGCAGACGAATCCTAATAGCTCTGAAGGAAGAGCGCAAGCTGCAAGGAAATACAAGGCACTTGGGGTGCAGGACAGGGAGCCGCTGACACTCGGGGCCTCTGCTCGGAAAGGATTTGTCATGTGTGAGAGGTGGAGCAGAGGCTGGAGTGTCTCCTCTTCACTCTGGAGCTGATACTTGTGGGGATAAGTGTGAACAAGCCGCCATAACAATAAGAGGGCACAGTGGCTTGCTGATAAGAGAGCTGCTCATTGCCATAGCAACTATGCAATTAAATAACTTTCCTGGCGGCCCTGATGTCTGGGTGGAGGCTCTTGGGACATTCTCTTTTTAGCTTGAGGAAAGTTCTGGGAAAAGTTTTTAAAACTTAGTGGCTTTACACGGGACAACTATTGTCCGAATAGTCTCTGAAAATAGTCGCTACAGCAAGTTGTTAGCGTACGAACGACTGTTTATCTGCTTTTATACAGAGCAATTGTTGTTCACTTGTGCAATGTCAATCGCTGAAGCGCACTCTCCCCCCCCCCCCCCCCCCCAAAGTTATTGATTAGGCTGCCTATCCACGGCCGCGATAGAATATTGCTAGCCATATTCTGCTGTGGGGGAGGAGGGTGGAGCACTGTAAGGTCTCTGCGATCAGATTTTCTAATTGATAGGCTCACCACAGAGATTCGCGGCATGCCGCAATTTTAATCACATGAGCAGAGAATCACTATGATTCTCCGCTCGTGGACATCGGGCTGCGCTTTCCATGGTTATCCTATGGAAAGCGTGTCATGCGAGCTCTGCGGACGATTTATCGCCACGGATCACGCTGCGACATCTCGCCCGAGGACAGGCAGCCTAGGCCCCCTGCACACGGGTGGAAATTCCCCGACGGGATTTCCCGCAGAATTTCTGGACATGCCCGCCTGCATAGGATTGCATTACAAAACGCATTCCTATGCAGACGGCCGCGATTTGTTCGTGTAAATATACACGTGGAAAACAAATCGCTGCATGCTCTATTTCTGTGCGGGTCTCGCAGAGGCCCACACAGAAATGTCAATCTCCGCAGCCTGGCTCTGCGCCGGCAGCCGGCGCGTCACAGAGCCGAAGCCGCGGGAGAAGGTGAGAGCCGCACTGGTCCCTGCAGGTGCGCGGGTTGGGTCCCTCTGCGAGATTTCTTGCAGAAGATCCGACTCGGCCGTCTGTAGGCAGCCTTAGTCCTGGAAAGACTTATCTTGGCTGTTTATACTAGATGATAATTAATCAACCAGCGACTATTTTTTTAGGCCGCATGAACAAGGGCAGGTCGGGATTCCGGAGCGGAATCCGGCCCCGGCAGCAGCTGTGTCAGGGCGTATCTGCTTTCATCTGTACTGCAGATGGTCCACACAGCTCACTTTCGGACATGCGCAGTACAGATTTTTTTTAACTCCTGCTTTCCCGCGTTATCGCCTAACGTCGGGGCCGCAGATCAGACGGCTTCCATTGACTTCAATAGAAGCTGTCAGCGTGGATTTCACGCAAAAATGGAGCATGCTGCCATTTTTTAATCTGTGAGTGGAAACCACAATTGGTTTCCGCTCGGGTGCATGAAGATTTGCTTTTCCATAGCATGCTATGGGCGGTATTTGCTGTAGAATACGGAGGCGGATGCCTGCTCCAGATTCCGCAATGAAAATCCGCCTGTGTGCATGCACCCTTTAGACCTCATATCCATGGGTGGGTCGGGTTCGGCATGCAGGACGGTACCTATAGCAGTGGCTCATGTGTGGAAGCGCTGTGACACATTTTTTTTTTAAGTCTCCTGCTTTCCAGTGGAATTCACGGCCCATCACCAATTCAATTGCAGACTGGGCCGAGGATCGAACAACTTCAATTGACTTCAATGGAAGCCGTCCATGTGGGAACTGCAGCAAAATGGAGCATTCTGTGACTTGTTTTCCGTACTTAAAGGTCTGCAAAACAAATCCGCGTGCTTTAATTCTGGTGCGGACGCCCGTGTCTTCCTGTGGGCGGCTTGAACTGCGGATTATTGGTGAGGTGAAATGAAGCAACTAGTAAACGGATTGTTACTTGTCGCCCTATAGGTGGCCATGTTTACACAGAACTGTTATTTACATTTGCTCCCTTGAGCGACTATTCAGACAATATTTGTCCCATGTAAAACGACTTTCAGGCCGTATTCCCATGAACACCCCGTCTGATTACTGTGCAGGACTGTGCATGTTACATATCCTGTTATTGTGTGGGACTCGCAGGAAAATAGGACATACAGGGATTTTGAGTGGGGGGGTTGAGTGAAAAATTGCTCATGTGAATTAACATATTCAAATAAATTCATTTTCTGTGCGAGGTCTGTCCGCCTCAGACACGAACAGAACTCGCACAAGAATATCGTCCGTGTGAATACGGCCTAACACAGGCATCAGAATCTGAGGATGCTAAATACAAAGCGACTCCGACAAGTGAGCAGTTCTCGCTCTCTTGCCCTATTTTGAGTGATTACTCGGGTGACTATCGGCCTTTGTGAAAGGACGCCGCCGTCTTCTGTAGAGGCGTTCCCGTTTGTGGGAAAGCTGGGTGACGAGCGGTCATTGCAGCTGTCACAAGGGGTTTTGTCTGCAGTCGTGGCCTGCCTGGTTATGTGGTTGTATCCTGCGCTTCTAAATGTACCGTTCACCCCGAAGTCTGAGGCGTTTCCAATGGCAACCAGTCAGATCACTGCTTTCAGCCTTCACTAGATAAACGAGCCACAATGTAGTTATCAGTCACTTTTATTGTTATGCCTTAATAACTTTATGAATTAACAATGTCACCCCATTCTTTACACACTGTTGTTGCTGATAAAATAAGTGCTTAATCTGGGTAAATATGGCTGAATGGCGAACTCCATGTGAAGCAGTGTAGTCGGTATCAGATTCCCCACGTTCCGTCTTTTGCCGTTCATGTCTCTTTGTTTATAAGACGTGGATGAATTCTTCCTCCATTACCTCAGGGTTTCCAGCCTGGTGTCGTGTATTGTATATTAGACGGTCATGAACACAGGCATATTACCTGATTTAATGGGTCTTTGTACTTTTAACTACATTTTACAATGTATATCTACATAACAGATAACTTTACTTTGTGCTAACTTTAAAGTATTTGATGTATTTTCTTTGGTCGCATCCAGAACTGCATTCATAATTCTGCTGGTCGCCTGTGGAAGCAGACGTTTAATAAATCTTTCAAACACATGTCCTAACAGTTTAAGGGCCGTTTACATGAGACAATTATCACTCAAATAAACAAAATGCTGAAAAATTTCCCCTTATAATTCGTTCACTTTTTGGTATCTCTAACTTTGTCAGTATAAAACAGCAGCGCGCAATTCTTGCTCAGTGTAAACGCTCAGTGCTTCATATAGAGGGTGAGACGCTGAGCGAGAAGCCCACGATCCAGTGGCAAAGTCTGCCTGTCTAAACGCTCTGCACAAACACTAACGACCTTATCGCTGACGTTCGCACTCATGCAGTTGTTTAGACGACTGTCTTACCGGCTAAATGGGACATTAGTTTAAAGGCTCCGGTACACATTAGACAACAGTCATTGGGAGCGGACAAGTATCACGTATGTAAAGGGCCACCCTGTTTTCCCCAACAAATGATGTTGGGGGAAAAAAAATGATCAGGCAGAGTGAATTTTGATGCTTGATCTTTTCATCCCCTGGAGATAAGCTGCCGCCAGAGTTGTATGGTTGCAGCTTTCGCCACTGTCCCTATGTAAAACACATACACGCTCGGCTGAACTGAGCATTCATGTGTTTCTGGGAGTGTGGAGAAATATTTGTCAACCACACAAGCATTAGTCAACAGCTATTGAAGGTGTATGGGCTGTGCTGATGTGTTTAGCTCATAGAGGATTGTCTATACAGTTTTAACAAATCCCAGCCGTCAGAATTCCCATTTACTGACAACAAACAGAGATCTTAAACGCAGCGAGAGGCTGAAACACAAGTAGGTTAGGAAAGTTTCCGAACATGTAGCTTTATTACATTAACATACCATTGCTCCCCCCCTACTCAAGTACAGGAAGTATTTCTTGCATCATGGGTGCATACAGTATTTGCTTCGTATTAGAAATGACTATTAAATCTGTCACCAAACAAGCTACGACTATCATTGTTTTCTGCTCCTTCCAGGAACCTTCGTCTAAATGGGTCCAGTGATGCCTCCCAGTAAGAAGCCGGAGGGGACGGGAATCAGCGTTTCAAGTCAGTGTTTCCGGAGTAGCACATTATCAAACCAACTCCATGATGACGATGACGACTTAGACTTCCCTCCCCCGGCTGTAAAAACAAATAAGGAGAAAGTTGGCATGGAGGATGAGGAGCTAACGAATTTGAACTGGCTCCACGAGAGCAAAAACTTGCTGAAGAGTTTTGGGGACACTGTATTACGGAGTGTCAGTCCGGTTCAGGATATTGATGATGACACCCCTCCCTCCCCTGCCCAGTCCGATATGTCCTATGATGCCAAGCAGAACCCCAACTGCAAGCCCCCCTACTCCTTCAGCTGTCTTATATTTATGGCTATTGAGGATTCCCCAACCAAGAGACTTCCTGTGAAGGATATTTACAATTGGATTCTGGAACACTTCCCTTACTTTGCCAATGCTCCCACGGGCTGGAAGAACTCTGTGCGGCATAATCTGTCTTTGAATAAATGTTTCAAGAAAGTTGATAAGGACAGAAGTCAGGTAAGAAGTCCTTGTAGTAATGATGCTGGGGGCGCAATGATGCCGTGCGGCTCCAAACCACCCACAAAGTATCTTGCCTTTCTGCTTTTTAGGCTTTATTCAGACTGGTGTATTTTATATCTAGGGATTTCATAGCCTCGTATATATGTATGAGGCTATACACGTGGGCTAGTTTTCACAGAAGCCAATAGACCATTTTGCTGCATGACCTATTCTCGTTCATTTCCATGGTCGAGAACCGTATATGCAGTCTGTGCTGTCCGTGGAGATCGCACAGTACATGGACAGGTGAGTTGCGCTCGAGAGTCTCAGGCGAAACTTGAAATACGGCAGTCTGAATGAGGCCCAATGTGAAGCTCAAGCATGATGGAATTGCAGTACTAGCAATGATATAATACTCCTATCTGAATCTCCTTTACTAAACAGTAATAATCTGATGTTAGGGAACTGCTTTATAACTAATAAGACCTCTATTATATCACAGTTTCTTCCATAGCCTATTCTGTGAGCTGTAAAGGGACATCATTCGGTAACGACCTTCTATTAGGGTATTGCTTTTCATGCAATTTACTGAAAACTCTTGCAAGTAGTAAAAAGAGAAATTCTGATAACAGAATCCGTATGGCACATAACGCAATTACAGGGAACCTGTCAGCAGTTGTTATCAATGTGAATTAATTACAGTGATACAATTATATAGCATCACTGTTTTTGCTATGACCGTGGCGAAAAGCATACATGAGTATTTGAACTTTGCTAATATCCCGATCGGCATGTAAATAAGGCAGAGCAGTATGGTGGGCGAGCTGGACAGTCTCTGCTAGCTGCGTGTATAGCCGAAAAGCCCACCATGCTAGCCTCCTCTGACGTGGATGACGTACAGTAGTAGGCATCTGTGAAATCTTGTGCCCGTGCCATAAGTTCGGATACCAGTGCATGCGCAGAGAAATTGTTCCTTCTGTGCGCAGAATCGCGGAGGTCACCTGCACATGTGCTGATAGCCAACTGCATGCGCTAGGTTTCAGAGATAATGAAAACAAAGATCTGGTACCGTGTTAGCCAGTAGAGCAAAATGTGATTGTTCTCAGCAAGAGAAACGACGTAATCTTGTAGATATGATACCTTTTAATGGCTAACAAAAATACATGATGTAATAACAGCGAGCTTTCGTACCAACGCAGGGTACTTCTTCAGGCTTATGGATTGGATCTGAGGAGGCATGCATATTTATACACACTTATAACATACATACTTATGACAAGGCACAGATATGGATGTGATTGGTTCGCACTTAAAAGGAATTCTGCAAAGATTTCAGAGATACATTGCTGATTCTTGCTACATAGCCCACGTCAGAGGAGGCTAGCGGGGTGGGCTATTCGGCTTTACTTGCAGCTAGCAGAGACGGTCCAGCCCGCACACCGGCCCGTTCTGCCTCCGTTACATGCCATGCGGGACATTTTCAAAGTTCAAATACTCAGGTATGCTTGTATAGCAAAACCCGTTTTGGAAAGAGTGATGCTACATAATTGTCATCACTGTCATTCATTCACATTGATAACTGCCTTTAGGTACCCTTCAATATAGTATTTTGGGAATTGCTTGAGTGGTATGGAATTGTACTATGCGCATTTCTATAATGGTATTATCGAATGGAGTGATCCAGTAACAGTTGCACACAGTGAGATACAATTCTTCTCGTGGATATCGCTATCTGCAATCCTGTGAGCAGAACATTATGAGCACGTCACTAAACATAGAGAGCAATTCCAGCTAAATTATATTAGGGATTTGCTTAGAATGTAGTTGCCCAAATGCCCTGCTAGCAGCAGAGTGATTGCAAGAAATGCGCTTTATTAGGACCCATTCAGATGGCTCTATAGTCTGCAAATTCCATGGACCGCGCACAGCCCCTTAACGGCCTGTGCCGGCTATTTCCACGGACTGATGGTCTGTGTCCAAAATCTTTCTGCATGTGTTACTTTTACCTGCTCTCACGGACAGATGGGTGACTTTTTTGTGCGATGTGAGTTGTACCCTAGTTTTTTGGCCATAACTCTCATGCGGCCTTCTGAATACTTCCAGGGAAAACGAGCTACTTCTTTTTTGAGGGCTGGGGAGTTACTACATTGTTCAGGATTTTCTACTAGTGGGAGAGGGGTTTTAAGTATAGTGAATACCACCATGGCTGTCACTGCCACGGCAGGAGATCATGATCTTCTCCCATTGTTTTCAATTGGGGATTGGGGCTAGCAGTGTGCCACCTGTTGAGAACACGTGGTAACCCCTAGATGCGAGGTGTTTTTATTTGACTTGTGGTTCCTTTCATCGCCGCCGCGTCTGTCGCTGCCATGGCAGGAGATAGCAATCTTCTCCCATTAACTTCAATGGGGACGGTGCTGCTGTCGCCCGCCCCATTGAAGACAATGGGCGATATCGCAAACAGAATGGACATGATGCGATGTGTTTCCTTAATCGCAACGCAGTGCCATGCAGGGAAACATCACAAGTGTGAATGAACCCATTCAAAAGAATGGGTTTCATATTTGTGCGTCTCGCAACGCACAAATCTCGCACGATTTTCTCGTCAGTGTGAAGGAGCCCTTATAGTGACAAATATGGCATCTGTCTTCAGCTAGTGGCTTCTGCAAGGAGATTATATATGAGGTGGCAAGTTTTCTCTTAATGGACTGCTAGTTTTGCGATTCCTCCCTATATGCATTAACACGACTTCAAGCGTCTGCATTCAAACCACACTATCGTATTCCCGTGTCATAGCTTTGTCGCAGGCGATGATCTCTCTGACACAGAGACCTTTAGAGTGATGGGGCTAACGGGTGATGTGTAGATATTGATCATCTGATATATATACATTTATTGGCTTTTTTTGACCTTCCTATGATTTAGTTGCCCTTACGTCCTTGGGTATTTATAGTGGAATAAGCCCCCATCCTCACCAGGGATGCCTTTTGAACGATTTCTTCTGTAGGTTTACTGAACACATCAGGATGAAAGTTCCATTAGGCCGGCTGTCCACAGGTGATGCGGTATCCCGTGGCGAAGCTCCGCCGCGGGAGCCGTCACCTGGGAGCAGGAGCAGCCGCCGAATCTCCGCCGGTCAGCCCTATCTATTAAATCGGCTGACCGCAGAAAATCGGGGCAATTCGCAGCATGCTGGGAATTGCCCTCCGCGAGCGGAGAATCGTAATGATTCTCCGCTCGTGGACAGGTGCCGGAGCTTTCCATAGCAATGCTATAGGAAGCTTTGGCCGGCGTAATTCGCCGGCAGTTTACTGCCGGTGAAATCACTGCCGTGGACGGGGCTTAAATCTAATGACTTTTGTATACTTTGGAGTAGCCCATTTATCTAATTATCGAATTTCCAGTTCCCCTAGGCTGTGCTCATATGGGGTGAAATTTGCTGCGGAGTGTTCACAGTGGACTTTCTACAGCGCAAAATCTGCATCAAAAACCGCATATTTAATGCGTATTTTTGCGTTTTTTCTTTTTTGCGCTTAATTTACTGTGGAATTCGCCAACTCATTTGAAGAGGTGGAGAATACACCAAAAATGTGCTGCTATAATTGGAAGGCTGGGGGTTTAAAATCCGCACTACAGGTTTATTTACAGAGTTTTTGCAGCTTGTGGATGAGATGTTGAAAGTCTCATCGACGCGGAGGGACCACATGGAGAATCCACCGTGTGAACATGGCCTTAATGTAGGTGTTAACGGCTGTTTCTCAGTTCTCTTATTTCTGGGAACACTTGTGTACAACCAGTATGGCTGTCATTACAGGAGTTATAATTTTATGACGTGGGCAGAGAAAAGTCTCTCGGCACAAAATATTTGGGCAAACTAACCTCAATAAAACGTTTGTCACTTCAATCACAGACTGGCCTTGGTTCTCTGTGTTCCTAATCTTACATTGTGTTTCATTGCCATTCTGTGCCCCATCATCAGACTTTATGGATTTTAAGAAGAGATTTAACGTTCTGTGTGACAGCCAATATGGCCGCTACCAAACGAGTAGCCCTACAACTCCTGAATGGCCAATCTGCTTTTGTATGGAGCAAAATATTTCCACCCTATAGTTTCCCATTCAGGTGCCGGGAAAGCTGGGTGGAGGCTTCAGTGATGCCTCGTTAATATTTTGATGGAATATTATGTTCGGTGGGCCACGGAAAAGTAGGTGGCACCACACTCTTATAAACAAAAGCTGTCTGAAAGAAAATCCATCTTTGTTGTCCATAGCAACCAATCACAGCCCAGCTTTTACTACTTGTACTGCTGAGGTAAAATTAAAGCTGAGCTGTGATTGGTTGCCAGGGGCAGCACACACAAGATTATCTGTTAGAGGGCTTTCATAAGCGTGTGTTGCCGGGCTACTTCTCCATGCACTACCCTCTATTTACATATGTACATGATCATGACATTTGGGGGTACATTGAATTTGGCGAGGGGGCTGTCACTTGCTGCTTAAAGTCCGAGTCCCTGGTTGGTAATCTGAGCTGTCGGTCAGACCTCTCTCCCGTCCTGTCCTTTCTTCCCGTGAGTTTCCGAATCCGCTGCCATCTGGTCCTCGGCTGCAGAGAGGAATTTTTCTTGTATACGTGTTTCCATAGCAACGGTCTCACAGTTGATAGGGAGAGTAACCAGTTGCCATAGTGACAGAGTTCCTGATGTGGCAGTTTGTGCGTGAGGGGATAGGCGAGCGCGGAACTCCTGTGGCGAAGCTGTAATGTAGGACTATAGGGGACACGGATTGGGGGGGGGGGGGGGGGGCATGACACGATGTAAAAATGTTTTTATTTTTGGAAATTTTCGCAATAGACTTAGTGTTTTTTTTTTCCCCTTCTGGTGTTGAGTCAGCGGCTGCTTCTGTTCTATAAATGGAATATTTAATACAGCAGTCCGTGCGCTGATATGTAGCTGCAAGAATGAAGCCATGGCGTAGGCGTACAAGCATGGCTGGACTGCAGATGTGTGAGGCTCGTACTTGTAGTTCTACAGTTACTTTAAAAGGAGCTCATGTATCGGTCAAGAATGGCACAAAGATCTCTGTCAGAAGGTGCGAGCTAGCAATCACATTTATGAATGACTTGGATAATAAGTCAGTGCTTGCATGATGCGCCATATTTCTGCCGGATCATGTGACCTGATTTTCTAAATTTAATGCCCAAACCCAAGTTACCCAGCTTTCCCAGCCTCCTGTATGACAGCTCTGTATCTATACTGACAGCCATGCTGGATGTCACCATAGAGATGAGTGTCAGCGGTTATGAGGGAACCGATCCATCCTGTCCAGCATTTACTCTGCGCCCCCCAAAGCAGATGACGGGAAGGGTCTGTAACGCCATAGTCGTCCGCCTGTTTGTCTCCTCGCTCGCTCCTGGTAAGACAGAACGGGAAGGTTGTAATGAGGCTTGTTCTGCTCACAGAGCAGGTTGCATCGCAGCACGTCACTGATCGCTTGGCTGGGTTTTCTGTATTAACCCCGGATAAAACCACAGCGGCTGGGGTTAACAATGGCAGACGTGTAAAGATGGCATTAAAATGTCACGACAAGCTGCGGCAGGCACAGTGACCTTGAAGAGCCTTTCCTTCATAGTGGGACTCTGGTGCTGTTCATCCTGAGCTACCTGATTCATGAATAGCAAAAGATGTTCATAAGTAATTACACCACCTAGGCTCCATAGAAATCCCCCTCTGTGGGTAATGTGATGGCAGCCATTACCAATTAATGTTTCCCATTCTTCCTAGCTGATGTGGAGCAAATATTAATGGCACAGGGCGTAAAACGGACCTCCGAATATTCACATTAAGTAATACCCTTGACACAAACAGACAGCGATGGTGCTCTTGCAGTGTGTTTCCTCCGTTATCCGGATTTTTGCCCGTGTGTCATTTGGAAGTCTTGCTGATTGATGGGTCTATAGGGACTTTTGGTTTCCTGCTCCTTCCTAAGCTGCCATCTGTACAGCCCGGGTAACGCTCCTCGTCTCCAGCTACGACTTGATGTGGGAAGAAAGACAAGATAATGAAATAAAGCGGTGTTATGTGAGAACGTTCTCCGCACCTACTGCGACAAAGCTGTACCGTGTAAATAAAGTGCGAGTTTGTTGCCTTGAGGTCATTAGGTAAATATTGCGTGACTAAAGTTGACCATGGGCACCATGCCAGCACTTGTCTACCCTGACTAGACTGGACACTGATGATTATTTTTTCGTCACAATGTATCAGTGCAGATTAAAGAAACTCGTCAATCTATTATAAGTGATGAAACCGTGTTTGGTTGGTCACTCAAGACCCTTCACCCCTCTGCATGGAGCATGGAACTCCATCCGGCCGTATTGCAGCCAAGTGCGGTTTATATCTTTGCCTCTCATTACAGATCCCTCTCTTCTCGTGGTTTGGACACGTTTCGTCTGAAACGACGACTCCATTAAGGTTTCTTTAGACTGCAGAAAACATGAGCATCATCATTTATTTAGTACTATTCCATCTGGAGTCGTGAGGTGTTCATGTGGCTGGGACTAGAACGATCAGCGAGGCCAACCCACAGCGGCATTGCCAGGTCATATCTTAGTAGATCGATCGTTGAGTGCGTTACGGATTGATGAACCGCACCGTCATTGTGCAACTTCTGCAGCTGCTGATCCATGTCAATGCAGTCATGTGACTCCTGTACAACGGAGCGGATACTACTACTCAGGAATCTGGGAAAGCTGGGTGACTTCTATAGCGGTAATGGTAGTGGATGTCAGATCACCAGTAAATATGCCATTGAGGTATCCTACTGTCTTGTTAACTATGTATTTACCAGTTTATTAGATAGCTGAGCGCTCTGCTTGGGTTAGTGCTATGTACCTGGGGAGTCCGGACTGTTGCAGGGGCTGTTCAGCAGCCATGTTTGAAACTTCCCAGAAGCTGATAAAACTAAGAGTACGCAATAGAATTTTTAATACCTTGACAACCCCAGGACTTGTGTGCATTTGTTCCCTTTAAATCGGCCCCGCTGATAATTTCTGGGAACCTGATTATTTTTCTGCTTGGGGCGGCATGTGGGTGCGTGTACCCAGCTCACTGTACATGATGTAACCGATCTGCTCATCTTTGCTATGAAGTGTTTGGTTGTAGGTCGGGTTTATTTTTAGATGCCCGGTTTGATGCCCCCCAGGGTGATATCATTTATCATGGAAGGACATGTCCCTGGCTCAGGTTCTTATGGACGGGAGTTTGACAAGGAGCTCATTCTTTTGTATGTGAAGCCTGCCGTTATGGGATTTGCAGTCGTAGCACCCCATGTCCCAGACCCTTGCCAGCACTGCAGTCATGATCAGGGATTGGTGGATGATCAACGGCTTCGAAACAATGGGGGACCTTTATCAAAACTAGCGGAAAAGTGGAATATATGCCCATAGCAACCAATTAGATACCAGATCTCATTTTTCAGAGGCACTTTTGATTATTGAAACCTGGAGCTTCATTGGTTCTTTACAGTAGTTGCTCCATTTCTCCTCTGCATGAATTTAATTTCTTGCCAAAAATGGCAGTCACCCCTAGCGACTAGTTCCAGATTTTGCCCACACTAAATTTTATATAGGAGACTTCAGAGTCTGAGACTGATAGTTCTATTGATTTTATAAAGATGTTGTCTTAAGCTTACTTTATTTTAAAGAGCCAGAAACCCTATAGCCCAGAGCTTATAATAGTGCAGGAGCGTTATAAGAGGAGCTGCAGATAATAGCCACATATATGGAGGTAAGGGACTCTGCACCAGAGATATGTCATAAAAAGTAGATCTTTAAATTAGACAGACATAGTCCTGTTCAATCAGCTGAGTCTTTGCTCCATTTGTATCGAGCCTAAATAATCCCATTCTCTTGACTCCACACTGATGTATCTACTTGACTGTAGCCATCGGGGCAGCAGCTCAGCTCACAGAGCATTGCCTACATGCATTGTAGCAACCCAAGAGCTGTATGGGCAGGGCAAACATCTGGGTTTCAGTTTCTAGAATAAAGTCACTGACAGGAAGCAGAGATTGTGAAACTGATTAGTTGAATCACAAAGTATATTGTAAACTTTTCCTCACATAAGGCCGTATTCGCACAGATGAGAGCGAGTTGCGGCCAACATTCCCCATCTGTATGCTGTCACATTTGCAGAATAATCGCCGGTGTGAATACAGCCTAAGGATTCAGCTTTATTTACAGGCGACGGGAGAATTCCTTTTAATTGGTATGAAGAAAAACTTGAAGCAGAGGGACCCTCAAGATGATCATTAATGGTTATATCTGCTGCCTGATATCAACTCTCTATAGTGTTGCAAACAAAGAAAATGTGACCCCAGATTTCCGATTCGTTGCCAAAGGCAACAGCGCTCAGAGACGATTGACTTGGAGGCTTGGTTCCTGCGCCTAAAACTGTCCCATTCATCAGCCGTCACTTGTTGCTAGGAGACCCGTATCTGGCGGCTTTCTCCTCAGACTGGGCTGGAGACGCCGGAGCCGTCTTAGGGGTCGTGCGCCAGCTGTCATATGACGGAATTAATCACCACAAAGTGCTGTAAACTCTATTGATTTCCTCCTGGACTGCATTGGCAGATGTCCGACCGTGCGGGTGATGGAGGAGGAAGACCATCACTTCACCCACATACTCCATGATATTACTAAAGGCTTTTTTACACTGTAACGAGCACCAATTGATGAAATAGCAAGTCAATTGCCGCTCGTTTACTTCCATTCAGTGTAGTAACTGATGTCAGTATGTTTGTTCCTATGATCGTTGGTTCCCATACGGTTTACATTGGTGTTGACAGCATCTTCCGTTTACATAAGAGGATGTGCGGACAAATACAATGATCCTATTTGTAGCGGAATACGTTTTTATGCCGGCGTCAAAGATGTGATCAACAACAAACAAGCATTTTGACTTTCCATTGCTAGATTTACATGGGGTAATGATCAGGAGCGACCATTCAGGTGATTATCACCCATTGTAAATGGGGAACCAGGATGGTGTCCAGGGCATCCTGGTAATAAGGCTGTACCCCCCAGTGTGTAGGAAGGGATGCAGAATGTGGAAATGAAAGGACCGGTAATCCTCTAGTCCATAGCTTTATAAGGACCAGGACCTTAATCAAAAGTAGAACTGCATTAATAGCAAACAAGGAGGTGGAGAATTGGGCCAAGTGTGTTTTTTTTTTTTTTCTTTTTTTTTCTTTTTTTAAAAACACTTTCTAATGCACTGTCTGACGTCTCCCTACATTCTGATTGAAGCTTCTACAGCTCCAATCTCAGAAGATGTCTGACAGGGTATTCTTACCGTCTATTACCACCCCTTTGTTGAGCCAGAGGAAGGCAAAAAAAACCCCAATGAGGCAGAAGCTAATATAGCCCATTCCTTCACGATTTCATAATGGCAGCCAGAATAATCCCTGGATCAAAATTTATAATTTCCTAACGGACTTCATCACTACTTCCTCAGGCAGAAAGTTCCATAATCTCACAGCTCGTAGGGCGCCTTCACACTTGCGAGAGTGAGTGAGTGAAAACGCAGAATTATGAAACCAATGAATTTCAATGGTTTCATTCCTATTTGCGATTTTTTTTTTTTTTTTTTTTTTTTTTCACTCAAGCGAAAACTGCGCAATAAAAATACAGGGTTCTGCAATGTGATGCAAGGTTTTTTGTTTTTTTTTCAAAGAAAAAATCAGCGCTCCCACAGAAAAACCGCAATAAGAAAAAAAAACCAAGATCACTGCGTTTTTCTTGCAACTATATTTCCTCGACCAGTGTGAAGCCGGCCTTACAGTAAACAACCCACTTCTATGTTGGTGATGAAACCTGCTTTCTTCTAGACGTAGCGGATGCCCTCTCGTTACCGTCGCAGTCCTGGGTATAAACAGATCATGGGAGAGATCCTTGTATTGTCCCCTCATGTATTTATACATGGTTATTTGGTCGCCCCTTAGCCGTCCTTTTTTCTAGAGTAAATAATCCCAATTTTGATAGCCTCTCTGGGTATTCCAGTTCACCCATTCCGTTTATTAATTTAGTTGCCCTTCTTTTTACCCCCTCAAGCACTGCAATGTCTGTCCGGAGCACCGGTGGACAGGCCGCACATAGGTGAGAAGAGCGCTCTGGTGTATTCATTATTGATAATTTCCTAAGAAGATCCTCCTGTGTATTCCGGGACCCCCCATACTCTCACATACATACTTGTCTCCAGGCTCTGCTTCTCTATCCTATGCTGAAATGGTCAATGCTCCTGTTCAGCCTGAGCCTCCTGCTTCATGAATACAGTGATGTAATTACAATGAAGACTGGCACAGACATAGCAGGAGGGAACCACTCTGCCATTCAGGGTCTGCAAAAAGCTGGGTACAACCTCTTTGTGAACATGGTGACTATTAGGAGCTATGACCTATATTTTATATCTATAGGGTTTGCCTTGAAGGAGACGAATATTCCTGAGTTTATGGCAGTAATTGGGTCACTCGCCTTTGAAGTCTCATTTACATCAGCAAAACAAGCGATATGCAAATGAAGTGTGCCAGGAAAGGTGGCATGTGTAGGAAATAAGTTTACTGCTGGCATTCCGACTGGGCGGATCAAGAAATGTGACAGAGCGAGGCATGAGGTGTTTGGTGCCTTGCACTTATAAATGTAGAGTTTAGTGGTCTAAACCTGGTGATACTGGTGGGGCGGACAACTCTTCGAGGTGTATGGGTGCGGCTCAACTTTCCCTGACAGGGAATGTCTGGAGTGGGGGTAGGCCTTGGAGACTGAATTTCAATACCCCATCCTTTTGACTCTCGAGAGATAAGCCACTGCTAGAGATGTAAGCTGCAGCTTTCCTCCCTAAACACATGACCGTTCTGCTGAGCCTGGGCAAACTGCTGTTGGACCAACAATCCTTCATCTGACACTCGTTGAAGATGTATGGGCACCTTCAAAGGAAGGTTTGCTGGCTGCGACTTTGCACTAGTGCTGGATACTTAGGCTTGTCTGTACTTAATATAAAGTCAGTATTTGGAGGAAGTGGTACCTCTGTTTCTTGTCGGGGTAAGTCGGAATGTACAGCCTCACTGCAATCTGTACCCTGATGTGACGCCTCCTCTGGGATCACATGTGATTGTACTCATGTCTTACATGTGTGTATACATCTGCCTACCTGTGCAGCAGAGGGATATTTGTTTTGTTCGCCAGCTTATTCCACAGCGTTTTCAGGTAACTTATTTATTAGCCCCACCAAACTGGGTACTCATTTTACCGACCTCAAAAGGATGGAAGGCTGGGTCCACTTCGAGCCGGCTACCTGAACTATGCAGGGATTGAAATCGCAACCTTCAGGTCATGAGCAAGAGCTTAGGACTGCATTTCTGCTGTCTTAACATTCTGCACCATATGAGGCACTAGCAGCACTGACGAACAACCTTGTGAGGAACTGTAATGTCAACCTTATTGGTTATTACCCAGCTTTCCAAAAAACGATGTAAATGAAGAAAGCCATGTATGAGAGAGCTGTCTGCCATCAGGGGGTAGTTGACTGGTCACCCATCCACAAGACAGAATTTTGGCAGACTTTTCTCTTGTGTGGTGACTAGAGATGAGCGAGCGTACTCGGACATGCCCCTTTTTCGCCCGAGCGCCGCGATTTTCGAGTACTTCGTACTCGGGCGAAAAGATGCGGGGGGCGCTGTAGGTGAGTGGGGGGTTGGAGTGGGGAGTGGGGGGGGGAGGGAGAGAGGGCTCCCCTCTGTTCCCCGCTGCTACCCCCCGCTCCGCCACACCGCCCCCCCGAATCTTTTCACCCGAGTACGGAAGTACTCGAAAATCGCGGTGCTCGATTGAGTAATTACTTGAAACGAGTAGGTTCGCTCATCTCTAGTGGTGACCATTGTGTAGAAAAAGATGAGTATGGGCTACAAGTTATTTTTACGTGAAGGGGAATGGGTTATATGTGATACACCTGTATATGACCTACATTGAGGCCTGCTCCTTTATTTGTCTGAGATCAAAGGAGGGGATGTGAGGAAATATCTGTATGTGACCAGCTAGGGCTGAAATGTCTGGCTTTATATCCCTGCCTGAAAGCTTAAACACAGGTATACAGTTTTTACAGTTCTGTAGCTTCAGAGCTGAAATCTCCCAGCATTCCCTGCTTGTTCAGTGTGTGTATCCTGGTGATTTGCTGTCTTGGGTATTTTTGTCAGCCCCATGGAATGATTGGAGCACCAACCATGCATGCTTAGCCAGTGCTTCTTTCATGGTGACGTCCCTGCAGAGTAAGAAGCAGCTCCCGCAGTGAGGGTCAGGACATGATGCAGGGGTCCTGTTCTGGAGATTGTGGGGGTCTCATCGGTGATACCACCACCAATCAGCAAGTTATCTGGTGGGTAGGGGATAAGTTGCAAATATGATACAACCTGTTTTAGGGAGCAACAGTCGTCTCGGCGATTATCGCTCTTGTGCTTAACCCATTTCCACCCCAGGGCATAAATGTATGTCTTGGCTGGGAAGGGGTTATTGTGAATGGAAGTAATCTTATGTTCTATGCATGGCGTAAGCTCAGAATTGATCCAATGAATGATGATCGTTCTGTGTCAATAGGCCCTAAATGTTCCCTGCTTTATAGGAGCTCCGCTAAACTAGTGGGGTGGCCACAAGCTCCCTGACTAGTAGTATAATACATGATGTAACTTGGGATCAGTGCAGGGTAAGGGTCCTTTTACATGGACAGACAAATCGTTCAGATACCTTCATCTAGCGGCGTTCTGTGTAAATAAATGCTCAAACTGAATGACGAATGAAAATCCACCAGCAGAATAGTGAGTGCAGCTCTGAAGTAGAATACCCAGTCATTATGTAGTAATTATTATCATCTAGTACTGATCCTGTTTAACATTGCTTCTATATGGAAACTATAAAATGATGCTCAAAGGTGGAACTTTTTATTGAATTTTACTGTGTATCTCTCAGCTCCCATCTCTCAGCTCAGGGTCTTCTGCTTTCAATAACATTTTTTTCCTCTTCCTTTCAGAGTATTGGCAAAGGATCCTTGTGGTGTATAGACCCTGAATACCGCCAGAACCTGATACAAGCCTTGAAAAAGACACCCTACCACCCATATTCCCATGTATTCAACACACCCCCCACTTCTCCTCAGGCCTATCAAAGGTAAGGTGATCCAGGGGCAGTTGCATAACGGAAATTTTTTTTTTTTCATTGTTCATTTAGGGTTATAAACCATGAAGTTCTTTAAACCTCACATATAGAATTCCAGCACAGATCTACGTGATAATCTAGAACCAATGAAGCCAGACAGTGATAACAGCAGATTCTGTATAATGATTTCTGATATGGCGGTGTCCATCTTTCGGAAGGTGGGGATCTTTTCCTGTAATACAGGATGGCAGCAGGGAATGTTCCCAGAACTGCTTCTAACCCTTTCTGCATGTTGGTACAAGAGCTGCACATGTAGTGTGAGGTCTAGGGGAAAGAAGCCTCACAAAATGGTCCAAGCTAACTCTCTTGGGGCCCTTTTGCACAGGTGATCCAGTTCATTTACATATACATTTCATGTAAATAGGGCTTTTTCACACTGCACTTTGCAGTGTATGTTGGATGTATGCATTGGGAGGATTTCCCAACATTTACCTCTGACAGATGCCGCTGTGTCGGCATACAGTGCCATCAGTGTCCCATAGGCTCCCATGAGTAAAGTATTGTATACCGCATAGAATAGACTGTTTGTTTAGAATTGGTGCCTCTATATGGAAAGCGCAGTGGATTGAGGTATTCCATAAAGTTAGGAAAAAGGTGTGTGTGTGTGTGTGTGTATGTATATATGTATGTGTATATATGTATATATGCATATATATATGTGTGTGTGTGTGTGTGTGTGTGTGTATATATATATATATATATATATATATATATATATATATATATATATATATATATATATAAATAAAGCATTTCACCTAGTTTGGGTTCCCACAGGGCGGATTTGCCACGGAAATTCTGTCCGAAATTTTGCTGCAGCAAATCCACCTGCGGCAGCTAATCTCAGGGTTGGCCAGCCATGTGGAAATCTCGTCCACACGGGACAGGCAATCCGTCGTGGCAGAAGCCGGTGCTACGGCCCGGATTCCTGGCCGCAGCATGTCAATTTTTTTTTTTTTTTCTGTTGCGGAGGCGCTCTCCTCTATTGGAGCGCCTGCCGCAACGGAAAGAGTGCGGCCAAGCCGCTCCAAAACCAGGTTAAGCGCCGCAGGTTTTGAAGCCGTTCTTTCTCGGCAGAAATCCTGCGGTTTTTCGCTGCAGCTGGACCACAAAATTTCCGGCAGGAATCTGCCGTGTGAGAACCCGGCCCTACTGTGAAAGTACACCAAAAGTTCTACAACTTTTTGATATGCTTTGTTTCAAATCCCTCATGATTGTTTTTCAATACCTCACTCTTCAAGATTTCTGCATGGTGTTAGTAAATCAAATTATTCTTGTTGCTAACGAGAAGCTTTCTCTGTAGTGATGTAATACTTCTCACAGCTGAGGGTTAGCTACAGTTGTATCCAGTCTAGATAATCCTCTGTGATCTTAGCAGCCTGGACTCCAGACTGCTACATTGTACATGCACTGATACATCCTAACAAACTATCGGGACAGATAGATTTCTGCTGGTGTGTTTAGCTCACTGGGGACTGTCTAGACGGGATACAACTGTAACAATCAGACATTTAGGGCTGCGCAGGGGTTTTAGTCGCCACATGGTAACAATTCATGTTTACTGATGGCAACAGAAATCCTGAGAATAGTGAAGGAGCGAGACAAAGTTTTGAAAGTTGCAAAACATTTCATTATTAGATTAGATTGGACACTTCCTATAATGAATTTTGTGTTCCCTGGGTAACCTACCTGCTCCCCTCCGGTGTGTTGTCCCTGGGCTTCTCTTTCAGTTTGTGAAAGCTTTGAGGGATCTGTATGATATGAGGTCCTCCCAGCTCTGGAGGTTTGTTTTGAGTCGTCTCCATGCGTTGCCGTGGTACAATTACCGGGCGGTTCATTATGGCTTTGTTGTGTGTGTTTGTTCATTCTCTGAACATTGATGACCGCTCTACATCTATTGTGAGGCGGAATGCTCCGGGTATTCTGCAGGTAACTTTAAGTGCTCCAACCAGCACAAATCCATCCCCAAAAAGTTTGAAACCCTCCATCTGCACTCGTGTTCTATATTGTAAAAGAGCTTCTCCAGTCTTCCGTAGGCAGGGATCCCATATTGTAAAAATTACAAATCCGCTCAAAATTTGCATTGATGGTTGATCGTTTTCTGTGCGGATCTTGGTGTGGATATATCCGCAGATTTGACCCTTTGTATGGCGATGAATGAAATCCGTGGTGCAGATCTGTCCCACAACCTGTCTAGGATCTGCGGTGGATTGCGGTCTTTAAATCCCCCTTCACTTACATTGTACTGTACTTTGGAAGATAGATGTGGATTCTGCAACAGGTACATAATGTGTAATCTCCCCCGGAGACCGCTTTCTCACATACCATCTTGATGCAGTTGTTTGATGCAGCTTTTGAAGCTAAAACTAGTAATGGATGAAAAAGGTAGAAAAAAAATGGATAAGCTGAATGTTTCCGATATACTTTCCTCTACGATTCAGTCCTGGCATTGGCTTCAAAAACCGCATCTGAACTGGGTATGAGAAAGCATAATTCATAAGGCTTAATGGGGTTATCCGAGTTGTCCGTGGGGAGGTGAGTATGTAACGGATTGTTAGTACACGGGGTAGGGGTTGTCCAGAGATGGTACAACTCCTTTAACCCCTTAGTGACCGTCCTATCGCGTTTTTTACGTCCTGTATCACCGAACTATGTATGAAGAGAAATCGCACGGCGATCGCCCTCCATACATCGTGGCTGCTTCTTAAAGCGGACACCCGGCCGCAACAGCTCTGATAAGCCGCACGGCTCCCTGAAACTGTTAACCCTTCAAATGCGCTGTCAATTCTGACGGCGGCATTTAAATCCCCAATTTGGTATTTACATATTCAGTATCGCTGCGTCCGTGAAAGTCTGATATTTCAAAGTAACGCATTATTTACCCGGCACGATGAACATTGTCAGAAAAAACAAAATAAAGAACACTAGAAATGCGCATTTTTTTTTTGGTCACCCTGTCTGCAAGAAAAAATGCAACATAAAACTATCAAAAAGTCGAATGCATTCCAAACTTTGTTGCAGTTTGTGCGCCATAGAAACAAGACGCACCGAAAGATGGCAGAATTTCATTTTTTTCCCCCATTTCTCTCCACTTAGAATTTTTAAAAAGTTTTTTAATAAATTAAATTGTACATTCAATAGCACCATTGAAAAATACAACTCGTCCCGCAAAAAACAAGCCCCCTTACAGCGACGCCAATGGATAAAGGAGTTACAATTTTTTTAAAAGGGTGAGGAAAAATGAAGATGGCGGGGGAGGGGGGAAAAGCTTGGTCACTAAGGGGTTAGACCCCATTGACGCTGACAGATCGCTCAAAAGTCGCTCAAACGACAGTTTGAGTGACCGTTTTGAGCGATCATCTTTGCATAGCCTGTAGTAACTAAGTAGCTACTTAAGAGCTATGCAGGCAGAGCGGGACACCGCCGCTATCGCTTGGCGAACAATACAGCTGTTCTGCATAAGCAAACAGCTACATTGTGCTCCGCATTTACAGCTTGCGTCCCGCTGTGAACTACCAGCGGGACACGGGCTGTAAGAATCTTATCAGCGCTGCTGACTGTGATAACAACCTGCACCGCTGATAAAAGTTCATCGCTCAATTCAAGAAAACTAAAATTGAGCAAGGAACAACTCATGCACGAAAACTGCATGATGTCCATGCATTTAGACGCAACGGTTATCGCTCATAAGGGAGCTTTGAGCGAGAATTATTGTCTAAATGGGCCTTTAGTCGTTCCATAATAAAAAAGGATCTGTAACTCTTTAACATACTAAGCATTTCAATTTCTCACAGTTTTCAAAATCTTTGCTTGCTGTCAGTGAATAGTAGCGTTCTTGTTTCTATTCGGATGCTGAACAATTCTGGCCTAAAGGTATATGTGTACAGCAGGATCCAACGTGGATCCACTAAGGCTTCCTTCACACTCGATATTGGGCCAAGAAACTCTGCCTGATATCGCACTTGTCAATGTGCGTTTTGCCCATGAATGTGAAGCATTTTTCATGCAAAAACGCTTTTCAGCGCTTTTTCTGAAATTCCGAAAAATCTGCACTGGATTTCGCAGTGTGCACGTACCCTAAGGCTGGGGTCACACAGGACTGAAATCCAGCGGAAATCTTGCGGAATGACTGCATGGAAATTCTGTGAGATTTCCACCGGAGAAATACAGCTTCTCTGTCAGTATTCCACTGCGGCCATCTCGCCCCATAGAGAGGAGAGAGGCCAATGAGGAAATAGGGACATAATAGACATGCTGCGGATTTAAATTCCGCGCTGCATGTGAATTTCAGCGCGGTTTGGCCACAGTGTGGGGACAAGATTTTTGCAAATCTCGTCCACTAGGCTGGCTAATCCCGGAATTAAAAACGCAGGCAGAATTTCCGTGCAGAAAGTCTGCATAGACATTCCGTGGCAATTCAACCCTGTGTGAACACAGTCTAATATTTCTCACAGCTGAGTTGCACAGTTGTAACAAATCTAAATAATCATCTGTGAAAGAAACCGCCTGGACTCCAAAGTGAAAGCTTTTACCTGCACTGACACATTGTAACAAACTATTGGGAGTGAAACAATGTTGTGCTGCTGCTGATTGTCTAGAATGGATGAGTCTAATGAACTGCAGCTGTGAGAATTCTTAGATCAGGGGATGTTTTGACCCTCTGCTTTGAACAAGAATGTTCCAATCTTGGCCTTGTTCAGATGTCCGTATTTTTCACCCATGTGTTGAGCATGTATTCCATTATAGGCTGTACACATGAGCTCATGGTCCGTGTGCAAAAAAACAATTGTTGCATGTCCTATTCTGGCTTGTATCACAAATGAGAATAGGACATGCAGTCGGGCAGCACATGGAGTCTAATGCAAGTTGCCACTGAGATTTTCAGGCATGATGCAAATACGGCCATCTACGTTCAGCCTTGCAGTCAGCAGGCGAAGATTTCAGAAGAGGATGATGGAGACCTATACTTTTTATTTTTAGTAATGTTGCACATATAGTGGTTTAAATAACTTTTTTTTTTTCTTTTAATTTTGTCGTGGGCTACCAAAATAATTTCAGCACTCCCCCCACCCATGATGCATAGGCTTGTTTTTTTTTTTTTGGACCTCCTTTTGCTGACATGACCTGGGTCTGCTAAGCCCCATAAACTCAGCCGTTGGGAGCGCAGCGTCCTTATTAGACCCCCTTCATTATACAATGTACTCCTGTACATGAGGTCAGACGATCCCTCCTAATAACAGTCAGCCTGGTCCTCTGCCTGCACGACTAATATTTATTCTGCAGCACGGCGCGCGGCGTGTACGTGTGCGGCTAACGCTGCCTCTTAAGAACGTTTAATGAAGTTTGTTGCCGTCTCCGTTGAGAAGCATTCCATCACATGCCCAGACAATCAGTCTTCGCTGAGAGATGCTTAGAACAGCTGGGCTGCAGGGGAAGACTGCCGTAAGTCTGCCCTCGCAAGGCGATTAGCGTGATGGTAACCGTAGCAACTGGAGCATCGCTATAGCAACACATAGCGGAGACAGGTGCAAGTTGCATCACGAGACTGTTAGTTGCCTGGCAAAAGAACATACCATTAGCACGTAAAACTACATGGTTACCATGGCAACCCCTGAACCCCACGCAGCGACTATAGTTGGCTCCCAGCCCTGTCCGCTCTACCTGGTTTTGTCTGTTTTTTTATTATTTTTTTTGTGAAAATCAGTGATGGCATGAAATATCCAAAATGACAACTTGAGGTCAGATAGCTTCAGGAGGAAACATCAGATTGAGGATTAGCACAAAGCCTGGGACATAGTGCTCGGGAAGCAAGAATACGTCCCCTCCCCCACTCCCTGCCATTCCATTTAGGACATGAAAGACTAACGCATCCATACACGGTACACTATTGTCATCGCTACGGTCACGGCCCCGCAGTTTGTCATTGCCCCCTCAGGGGAGACAGGACCATACGGCGATGGTACTTGTGGTTCGAGAGGAAGCTCTTGGTTTGTGTTCACATGTCTGGAACAAGATGGAGTAATCTTGCGTGTTCGGAGTCATCGGCGATCACTCGCTGCGAGTATGGGAGGAACTTGCAGCCGGCTCATTGTGCGGCTGATACGGGGTGATATGCGAATTTCACATGTGTGATATTTGTTGCTGCATACCCATCATCCCAGAATACTGTACACAATGTATCCATTCTGATCAGGCCTCATGCGCACGGCAGATGCCATTTTGATCCATGAAAAGCACACGGTTTTCTATGCATGTATGTGTGTTTTTGATGCATAATACTTTTTTATGTCTGTCTTGCATCCGTACTCACTGGGGGTTTACACGTGCTGAAAGGAGAAAAAAAACGCAAAAGCTGAATTGATGTCACTTTTTTTTTCTCCAGTGGCAACATGCGTAAGCAAAAACTGGAGTAAATGCGTATTTGCCACATTTTTACGCGATTGTATAGCTTTCAATGAGTAATTACAGGTTAAAACGGGGCGTGTTTTTTTTTTGTTTTTTTTTACGCACGTACAAAAATAGAGCACATCAGTATATGCCAATGTAAATCAGCGGTGTTGTACGTAAAAGATAAGACTCGTGTGCAAGAGACTGAAGGCTGGATTTTATGAACATGGACTGACTCCTACCCCCTCAATGTAAAAACTCCGAGTAACCCGCTGGTCTAGAAGTAAAGGAAACCTGACTCTTACCAAAATCAGTAGTATTGGTATTATTGTTTGCTTCCTGGCCCTAACCAGGGGTGTATAGGGTTTGGTTCAAGGTTGGGGTCACCCTTCTCAGAGCATGTGCTTCCTCTGGTATGTTAGGGTGGTGTCATGTCTGTGAAGGGATTCTGCTTTTCTGATCCATTTGGGGAGCAGGAAAGGGGAATCCCCGCAGCCGAACAGTGCTGGACAGACACCCCCCCCCCTTTTTTTTTTTTTTCTTTCGTCATTTTAAGCCAAACCTGTAATATAAACGCCAGCCGTGGGTTGTGACGCGGATGTGAAACCACCCCAAGGGCTCATTCACACGACTGGGATTTCAGCGAGTATTACGCATGCGACGCACGACCGCGTGTTATGCAGTGAATGGAGTCAATGAAAGTCCACATTAGTGTGTATGCACTGTAAGTAGATACGCATGTAAAACGATTACTCTTGCACCATGTATCAATCAGTGAGAGCCTTATACTTCTCCATGGGCAGCGTAAGCAATGCTGTTTATACACAATAGATTGCATATGGGTGACGACACACGCACAACTCCGCTACGAGACTGAGCGGGAAATAGAGAAGTCACACTGCGCATGACACGCAGACCAGTATAGCACTGCATGCCCCACGCAGCGTTTTACACATGAGATCATGTGAATGAGCCCTTAGGCTGCTCTCACACTGGCTGCTTTTTACTGCAATTAGCGCAGCGACCCGAGCGCCACGCTAATTGCGAGACAACACTTCCATTGATTTCAATAGGGCGTCGCAGACCTGCACTCGAATGGCATTTTAAAATGCCGTCTGCTCTATTTTTCTGCATTTTCGCATTTTTTTTAACATACCTAATCACCCATCACAAGGATCGGGTGCCTTAAAAAGCGCTGTTAAACGCATGTACCATACGTGCAAAACCGCTGCTCGAAATCACGGTAAATTGCCGCGGTTTCGAGCGGCATTTATCTGAATGCATGTGTGAGAGCGGCCGAAGTGTTTTGTCCTTAAACTTTCGTTTGTTTATTTGATCTATGTATGTTAAAAAGGTAAACGGCATTTACTTGTGGCCCAATGGGTAAGGGCGCTTTCACATTACCAGTTATGTTCAGTTTTTTGTGAGCCAAAACCAGGAGTGGAGAGAAAGTATAAGGCCTCCTTCCCACGAGCGTGACGGGCTCCGCAGCGTAATATTACGCTGTGAAGCCCGTCACGGCGCCCCCCAGAGCCCCTATACTTACCTGCGGGAGATAGCGTGAAATCGCTTCCCCGCCCACCACCGCCGCGTCACCGCTCGTCACCGCCCACCGCTCTCGCGTCACCAGCCGTGTCATGTGCACGGCCGGCCGTGTCACGTGACGCGGCCGGACCGCGTCATTTGGCGTCATATGACGCTCGGCGGTGGGCGGGAAAGCGTTTTTTCACGCTATCTCCCGCTGGTTACAGCGGGAGATAGCGTGAATGGACGGCTTCCATTGACTGCAATGGAAGCCGTCAGTGCGTACAGCCCGTCCTCACCCGCAGAAAATAGAGCATGCTGCGGGTGAGGACGGGAGAAATCGCGGTGCGTAATTCCGCGGTGGAATTACGCATCGTGAGCATTGAGCTATTAGGTTCAATAGAACCTAATAGCTGCGTGCAACGCAGCGGATTTTCGCCGCGAATTACGCGGCGGAAATCCGTTCGTGGGAAGGAGGCCTTATGGAAAGATCTGCATGTCTTCTGTATTTTGGACCCGCTCCTGGCTTTTGCTCACAAAAAACTGAACCTAAAAACTGTCGTGTGAAGGCGCCCTTAATGTGGTATTTTTCAGATTTTATTTTTATGTACTGTCCTTTTAATCAGGCCTTTTAATAGACCCGACATGTTTTTTGGATTCTGTGATTTCTTAAAGTAACTTTTCAGTAGATGACTATCGGTCAAATAATTGCTCAAATGCGTGAATGCAAATTTATATTTGTCCGTGTCAACTTGGCCACCGACAGGGCGACAAGTGACGCTAGATGCTTCTTTTCAGCTCACCTAAAAAATAATCACTTGTTGATCAAAAGTCGTCTGGTGTAAAGTCACAGTTCGCATTTGAACAGCTTGTAAATGAATTGTCTATGAACAATAACTCAGCAAACCACTAATGAACAATAAGCACTCGGTGTAAGGCCCAATGTCCACGGGCGGACTTGACTTGCAGAATCCGTGCGGGGCACGTGCACAGAAGATCCACAGTTCGAGCCACTTATAGGGAAGCGTGGGCATCCGCACTTCCATTTACACATGTAGACTTGTCTTCTGGATTCCGCATGTGGAAAACAAATTACAGCATGCTCCATTTCAGTGTGGTCGCTGCACGAACAGCTTCCATTGAAGTCAATGTGGACGGGCCGTGAATTCTGCAGGAAGAGCAGGAGAGTTAAAAAATGCAAAATCTGTACTGCGCATCCGCAGTATGGAAGAAAGAATGCATGAACAGGTGAGCAGGGTTGCCAGCCGTGGGCAGGGTTGGATTCTGCTGCGGCCTCCCGCATGCGAAATCTGACCCACCCGTTGAAATGTGGCCTAAAAGCGAACGACTTCTGTTCATACGCCTCTTTTCTGAGTGACTATCTGAACGTTAGCTTCTAAATGTAAAGGCACTAATATTGTTATGTACTCTTCATGTACTGACTTTTTCTACTGAGCTTGTGTATATTCATAGGAGCCAAGTAGAGCTGCGGTGTAAGGGGAAAAATTGTAATTAAGGCCGCCTGCAGACGGTCGGGTCGGATCCGGCTGCGAGAATTCTAACAGCGGGACCCGACCCGTCCAGAGCGTCTGCAGAGAGCAGCGCATACTCACCCGTGCCCTGCAGCTCTGGATCTTTCATGTGCAGGCTGCCTGGCAGCCGGCGCATGCGCAGAGCGGAGCCGGCGGCCGGTGAGTGACGTTTCTGTGCAAGGCTCACACAGAAATAGAGCATGCCGCGATTTGTTTGCCGCGCGAGATTTTGCGCGGCCAAATCACGGCCATCTGCCTAGGATTGTGTTTGTTAATACAATCCTATGACAGCTTCCAGGGGCGGAAATTCTGTGGTGATGTTTGTTTTGTGCGAGCGAACCCGTAATAAAACGGAGTAGATTGTAGGTGCTGTTTGTGGCAGTCTGTACTCTGGAGGCATAAAATGAACTTGTTCTGTCCATACCTGCCATACTCTCTAATGGGATCTGTTCTTATAGGGCTTGATTGTGATAGCCGCATTATGGAATCACTGTGCATGCGATTCTCTCATATACCAGCATTGTAACCTTTCTGGCTTACTCTGCCGATATCTGGTGGACTGAATGCATTCTAGTCCTCGACCCTCACTCAGCTCTATCTAGATGCAGCCATGAAACATTCCTGATGGCAGTCGCTGTGCTGCAACCGAGAAGTCCACACTTGGAAACTCCACTTTACTGGCACCAATTAGCACTGTGATTACTGAAAGAGGATTGCAATTTCAGGGCTAAAAGGACGGGCACCGGGCGAAAGGATTTGAAATGAGATTATAGCATTAGACGGCTCCTCGCTTTTGTTCCACTCATAATGCAACGATTTCGCTCAAGTAAGTGAAACAATCCAGTTTGGAGATTGAAGTGGTGGATCAATGTCCTGCGGATTTCTTCAAGCAGCTGCCTGAGAACTGACCTCTGCCTGGGGACGGTGGGTAACGAGGAATTAAGCTCAGCGCTGATCACTGGCACAGGGGATAGATGGGAGAACTTCAATACACTTCTCTTTGATGCTGGAAAATAATTCATTAAAACATTTAGTCTCATCAGATCTGTAACTTTCCACCTGCTGAAGAACTAAAAATCCCAGCATGTAAAATTGACTGCTGATAGAATAGATGGCTTAAATCTCTCAGCATTTCCTGCTACATAGAACTTGTTCTGTTGACTTGAATCTTGAAAAACGTTATTTTTACACCAAATGTAAAATGTATAGTAGGAGAAACCGGCCCCTTATCATAAGAGCTCAACTAGGGTGTCTGGGTGTCTGTCCACAAAGTTGATGACCGTTTCTGCTAAACATGGTGACTTAACCAGCAGAATACGGAGTGTAGTTCTGTATCATCACCCAGGCTGTACACATCAAATTAGTTGATCTCAATAGGGGAAGTAATACATCTATTTTAATACACGAATTGCCACAAAGCCAAATGAATACTCTGTATTTACACTGCTTATCAGGAAAGAAAATTAGGTGAATGTATGTGTATTTAAAGGGATATACCCATCTTGAGAATCCCATTTCACTGTGTTTGAAGTCTCGAAACAATGCATTTTCCCCACAAGATGTTTAGTTCCATAATGCTCCATTCTCCAGATATTGCAGATCTTTATTCCTCTGACATCCAGTTGTTTATTGCTCGTTGCCAGGGAAACAGGCCACCGTGTTCTATGGAAAGAAATGGAGCACAACGGTAGCTGATGGCTGGACTGATAGCTGGTGGGCATGCGCTCTTGAGATCCCAGGTGTCGGATTGACATGAAAAGTGCGCAAAAGTCAGCTTCTGCTATTTCCTTCCATAGAAGAGGTGGTCTGTTTTCCTGGCAACCAGCAGTAACCAACCAGAGGGCAGAGGAATCACTAGTGGCAATATCTGGAGAACAGAGCATTTTGGAAATAAACATCTTAGCGGTGATAAATTGTTTTGGGATTGTGAACCCCTTAAAATAGGATTTCTGAGATGGATATAACCCTTTTAGGCCGTCACTTTTTTAGAGTTAATTCACATTTGACTTGAATAAAAAAAAAAACTGTCTTCTATGTTGTTTGTTCCAGTTTAAAAAAAAAAAAAAAAAAAAAAAAAAAAGCAAAGCAGAACTGAATCAAGCTGAAGGCCGCCTGCACACGGGGCGCGGGTCGGATTCCGCATGCAGAATCCAACCCTGGCAACAGCTGCATCCGCGCAAACCTGCCTTTCTTTTTCTTCCTCTGTACTGCGGAGGGGTCGCACGGTTCGACGTCGGACATGTGCAGTAGAGATTTTGTTTTTCAAACTTCTGCCTTTCCAATATCGATTGCGGAAGGGCCGCAGATTGAACGACTTCCCTTGACCTAATTGAAAACCGTCTGCGTGGAATCCGCACAAAAATGGAGCATGCTGCGATATTTGTTTATTTTTTTTAATTTTTTTTCCCTCCATGAACAGAAACCGCAATTGGTTTCCACTCGTGTGCAGGAAGAATCACTTTTCCATAGCATGCTATGGGAGGTATTTGCTGCGGAATCCGGAGGCGGATGCCTGCTGCGGATTCCACAGTGCCATTCCACCCGTGTGCAGGCAGTTAAAAGCATTCAGTTTTTTTGAAAATCCATTGGAATCAATAGGGAATAAAACGGATTAGTTCAATTCAGTTTTACATCTGTTCCTCTTCTCCAAAAACTGAGCAGAGACATGGAAACCCTGAACTGAGCCCTAATGCAGGTGTGAATTCACCTTAAGGGCGGAAATGCTGCAGAATTTCAGCAGGGGAAAATTCGGCAGCATGTCCACATCCAAAACAGAGACAAAGTCCAAACCGTTGGTGTAGACTTTAACTTGAGTTAGGCTGCATATCCACAGCTGACTTCACAAAGTACAGGGCTCTCCTCACTTCCCAATTCTTCGTGTTCTTACCGCAGCTTTTTCCTCGGCACCCGGCGGCCTCTAGTGAGCGCAGTGCCGCTGATCAGTTGATGTGGAAGTCTACAATAACATAACCTAAATGTGAATAACAAACACAACTGAGTTCTAAACCAACTGATTAACTCCTTAATGACTAGCCATGTGTGTTTTGATGGCGAACACTAAGGAATGTTGTAAAAACACAGTAACCTATTCTGATGCTGGCATGGGAATTCCATGCCATGCCGGAAAGCACCGAGGCTTGGTTATCTACTGACAGCCGGACTGCTGCCCTAATAGATGGAAGTAGAGAAATTTCTGATCCTAGCTGTTTAACTAGCTACATGCCACAATCAATAGCAATCGCAGCATCTAAACATCTGATGGGAAGGGAGCGTGCCCTGTCACCCATCGGCATCCTATGATGTGACTTCAACAACTGATAGTTTGACATTTAAATCAAAGGTTCTTACCAATATTTTAGAGTTTCCGTGACTTGTGGCTCACCCTGTGTGTATGTGTTACTCTTTTCTACATCCATCCGCTAGTACAGACCTGCACAGTAGGTAGAATCCAAAATTAAAATACGTAAACTTCTTGGGGCCACAGATAAGAGTTTTAGGGGGTTTGAAATAGCGACAAAGATTGTATTCAGATTGGCTTTAAGTTGTCGGTAAATGAGGCGCAATATTTTGTCTCTTGTGTAAGTAAACCATTATCTATTTCTCCACACCCCATGTTATGAGTTGATCTTCCATTTCTTTTTATCACAAAAAAAATTTTTTTTTTTACAGGGTTACCCCAAAAATGTTTAATTTCTAGAAAAGTGCTCACTGCTCTTCCATAAACTATTAGATTCTTGGAAGAAACTTTAGGCACCGTTTTCTGCTCCTGCAGCACTGCCTGGGGCCTAAAGGATAACAGACATCAACTGTGTGTTCTACGTCCTCTAAGCTAGTCGGGCTAGCCGCTAGTGTGACATGACACTGCAGCGGACTGTGGCATGACTATGATGTCAAGAGTTTAGCTGCTAGCCTCTTGACGACAGTCATGTCACAGTTCGCGGACCGTCAGGAATCCTTTGCTGGGCTGCTTGTGGCCCATGGACCATATGTTGTGCAGGCCATCCCTAGTTTTTGCACTTAATGAGCGATTGATTTTAGTCTAAAAGAATCTTGTTCTTTTGTACCTTCTTCTCCAATTAGACTGATCTTACTGCTGAGTGAATCTCTTTTCTCAGTAGTCGGAGATCTTCCAATGTGGTGAATGAGAAACTAAAGCCCAATATTCCCCAACTAATGACCTGTCCCAGGACGGCAATTGGTCTCATTCTCTCTGCGTGCGCAGCTCAGCGCCACTTCGCTATTATATATTCAATGACTTACCATGATTGTAAAGGGGTTGTCCAAGTGTGTGTGTATATGTATATGTATATGTATATGTGTGTGTATATATATATATATATATATATATATATATATATATATATATATATTTTTTTTTTTTTATATATATAAAAAAAATTTATATATATATATATTTATATATATATATAATTTTTTTTTTTTTTTAAGGATGTAGGCTTGTGTGTTTGATAGCTTCGCTCCTCTTGTGTGGATGTAGATGTGTGAGGCATGAAGTGTGTTGTAGATGCTATGGTATATGAGGCATAGCGTGTAGTTACATAGTGCGTACAGATGAGGGAAGAGTTCTTTTGATAACAAACTGCACCACCTCAGGCTAGTGCTGGGCTCACACAAATGGGTTACAATCCGCATACTATGAGCCCGGCCGGTCACCCTGCATACCTGGTTTCTCTGTATTGCGGATGACAGCGGCGGCTTGGTGGCAATTATGTGCAGTATAGTTTGTTAATTGCGGAAGGGCTGCGGGTCGGACACCTCCATTGACTTCAACGGAGGCTTTCCTTTGCAAAATCGAGCATGCTGGGATTTTTCTTCCACTCGCGGAATACACAATTCATATCCTCGAGTGTGAAGGCAAACTCGAAAGTTCTCTCCTTTCAATGCCTGCGTTTTGCCCACGCGGATTCCACAATTAGAATTTGTCCATGTGAGACGCCCTCTAAGGTCTTGTCCGCACTGGCATGAGGCACCATTAAGGATTTCCATTTCTCTAATTTGTTTCAGTAGCAGGGAAATGGATATAAAAATGGAATTAAACGTTTCCGTTTTGTTTCCCGTTGATTTCAATGGGTTTTTGATTTTCATTTTTCAAAGAGAATAGCGCAGTCATCCGCGCCAATTGTTCAGTTTGAAAAATGAAAAAGTTTTAATTCACTTATTTCTATTTCAGTGCTCCTCAAATGGAACTGAAAATCGGAAATGCTTAAGGCCGAATGCACACAATCGGGTCGGATTCCGCAGCGGAATCCAACCTGGTGCCCGGCCGGTGACCCCTGCGGATCTATCCGTAGCGTTCTTTATCTGTAATGCGGATCTGCCAGCTGGCGCACATGCGCTGTACAGATGATGCGGCGCAATCGCTAGGCGAGGACGCGGATTTCACGGCTGTTGCTGTGGATGGGCCACGGATCGGACTGCTTCCTCCGTGAGCGGAAAATTGCAATGGATTTCTGCTTGTGGACATGGAAAAGTGATTTTTCTATAGTATGTCTATGGGCAGTTTTTCCTGCGAAATCTGGAGGCGAATGCTCGCTCCGGATTCGGCAATGCACATACGTCCATTTGCATTGGGCCTTACTAATGCCAGCGTGGACGAGCCCTAAGTTGTGTATATATAATAGAAGCAATGTTCTCTGTGACGTCCCATAAGCTGGAGGGAACCTATGAAGCCTGGGCGATTCTAACTTCCAGTCTGACTCCTCTGTACTTGCTGTGCAGGTGAATGCAGCCTATTGTTCCTGCAGGAATTGTCGGGATGAGTAGTGATCTATAGCCCCCCCCCCCCCCTGTACATGGATGAGTGGGAGGACACAAAAACAAGGGAACATATGTGGAGAGAGGAGTGATAGATGTTGTCCTGGGCCTTGGATTATAAGGTGCCTGGGTACGGAGTCACCCGCCCGTTATTATCCACCGGGCACTGAAGGCGACCATTCTTCCTGCCTGGCACTGATGAGGTTAATGATGCAGGAGAACACTGCTTCTATTTAATGTGCTCATAAATGGCTCCTTAGACTAGAAACTGCTGGAAGAGGAGAAGGAAGGAGGGAGAAAAATATTTGCCCCCTCCCTCATATTTCAGAGTCGCCAGTCTCCATAGAGACGCATACCAGCGTCGTAAGATAATCAGAACCATGTGTGTGACAGAGGTGCCTGCAGCAATGGAGCAACCCTGCGAGGAGGAGCGAGGCCTACGCTGCAGAAGAGAGAAATCTGCCAGTGTGGGAGTTAGAGCCAGTCAGTCTATGTCACCGAGGGAGGTGCAGATGTGTGCGACCTCATACAGAGTCTGCTGAGCTGTGTATCTAATCCTGTCACATGTCATACCGTCTCCCGAGCTGTGTATCTAATCCTGTCACGTGTCATACCATCTGCTGAGCTGTGTATCTAATCCTGTCACGTGTCATACCGTCTGCTGAGCTGTGTATCTAATCCTGTCACGTGTCATACCATCTGCTGAGCTGTGTATCTAATCCTGTCACGTGTCATACCGTCTGCCGAGCTGTGTATCTAATCCTGTCACGTGTCATACCGTCTGCCGAGCTGTGTATCTAATCCTGTCACGTGTCATACCATCTGCTGAGCTGTGTATCTAATCCTGTCACGTGTCATACCGTCTGCTGAGCTGTGTATCTAATCCTGTCACGTGTCATACCATCTGCTGAGCTGTGTATCTAATCCTGTCACGTGTCATACCGTCTGCTGAGCTGTGTATCTAATCCTGTCACGTGTCATACTGTCTGCCGAGCTGTGTATCTAATCCTGTCACATGTGATGCCGTCTGCTGAGTGGTGTACCTAAGCCTGTCACGTGTGATACCGTCTGCCGAGCTGTGTATCTAATCCTGTCACATGTGATGCAGTCTGCCGAGCTGTGTATCTAATCCTGCCACGTGTGATGCCGTCTGCGGAGCGGTGTACCTAAGCCTGTCACGTGTGATACCGTCTGCCGAGCTGTGTACCTAAGCTTGTCATGTGTGATACCGTCTGCCGAGCTGTGTATCTAAGCCTGTCACGTGTGATGCAGTCTGCCGAGCTGTGTATCTAATCCTGCCACGTGTGATACCGTCTGCCGAGCTGTGTACCTAAGCCTGTCACGTGTGATGCCGTCTGCCGAGCTGTGTACCTAAGCCTGTCACGTGTGATGCCGTCTGCCGAGCTGTGTACCTAAGCCTGCCACGTGTGATGCCGTCTGCCGAGCTGTGTACCTAATCCTGCCACGTGTGATACCGTCTGCCGAGCTGTGTACCTAATCCTGCCACGTGTGATACCGTCTGCCGAGCTGTGTACCTAAGCCTGTCGCGTGTGATGCCGTCTGCCGAGCTGTGTACCTAAGCCTGTCGCGTGTGATGCCGTCTGCCGAGCTGTGTACCTAAGCCTGTCGCGTGTGATGCCGTCTGCCGAGCTGTGTACCTAAGCCTGTCGCGTGTGATGCCGTCTGCCGAGCTGTGTACCTAAGCCTGTCGCGTGTGATGCCGTCTGCCGAGCTGTGTACCTAAGCCTGTCGCGTGTGATGCCGTCTGCCGAGCGGTGTACCTAAGCCTGTCGCGTGTGATGCCGTCTGCCGAGCGGTGTACCTAAGCCTGTCGCGTGTGATGCCGTCTGCCGAGCGGTGTACCTAAGCCTGTCGCGTGTGATGCCGTCTGCCGAGCGGTGTACCTAAGCCTGTCGCGTGTGATGCCGTCTGCCGAGCGGTGTACCTAAGCCTGTCGCGTGTGATGCCGTCTGCCGAGCGGTGTACCTAAGCCTGTCGCGTGTGATGCCGTCTGCCGAGCGGTGTACCTAAGCCTGTCGCGTGTGATGCCGTCTGCCGAGCGGTGTACCTAAGCCTGTCGCGTGTGATGCCGTCTGCCGAGCGGTGTACCTAAGCCTGTCGCGTGTGATGCCGTCTGCCGAGCGGTGTACCTAAGCCTGTCGCGTGTGATGCCGTCTGCCGAGCGGTGTACCTAAGCCTGTCGCGTGTGATGCCGTCTGCCGAGCGGTGTACCTAAGCCTGTCGCGTGTGATGCCGTCTGCCGAGCGGTGTACCTAAGCCTGTCGCGTGTGATGCCGTCTGCCGAGCGGTGTACCTAAGCCTGTCGCGTGTGATGCCGTCTGCCGAGCGGTGTACCTAAGCCTGTCGCGTGTGATAACCTTTTCTGTGTTGCTATATCTAAGGCTTAATGCCCACGGATGGATTATTGCTGCAGAATTCGCGGCCAGACGCCCGCTGCAAATTTCACAGCCATGTCCGTCCATAGACATGCCATGTTAAAAGATTCTCTCCTGCCCACGAGCGGAAATCAACTGGGATTCTCCACTCGCAGGGAAGAATCTTAGCATGTTCTATTATGTGTGGAAAATCGCTCGGATGGCTCTCATTGCAGTCAATGCAAGCCGTCCGTCCTGCAACGAGTCGCTGCGTCTCTGGCTACGTCATGCCCTGCACTGCGCATGCACGCCGTCCGAGGCACTCGCAGCAGATCCAGACAGGTGAGTATAGGGTATCTGGCCGGCACCAGGTCTGATTTTGAGCCCGGCCGTGGGCATTCGGCCTTACTCTGTCCTAGGTGATCCTGGCATCCGCTGCTTTGTTTAGGAGCCCCTCAGCTCTCTGTATAATAAGTTTTGCTCCTATTTTCTCTGCGGGCGGTTATCATTCCTATAATGGCGGTATTATAAGTGCAGTGAGTCTGTGGTAACAGAGCAGCCATTGTCCGTACTGTAAGTGGGTGCACAGGCCTCCAACCCGGCATGGCCTTTCTCCCAACCACATGAATTCTTTCAGGATCTGCTGCAGGAGAACATGGCCTCCTAGGGGCTCTAGTCAGCGCTGGTTCTGGAGAACACGCTGCCACTTACATTACGGAGCTTTCTGGGAAATTGTGGGGGGTTTTTTCTTCATGTATTCATATATTTTAATTGATTCAGTTTTTAAATGGACTAGACCTGGAATGAAGGATAAGTGTAGTTGTATCAGTGAAAGCGATCTCTCCTGTTCATGCTTAGCGTTCTGTACACAGCACACACAGACCGTTATGTACTAGGCGGCTCCATACACCATTGTCTGTGCGCGGTCTATAGACTACTACCATATATATGACGTGCCTCCATACACCATTGTCTGTGCGCGGTCTATAGACTACTATCTATGAGGCGGCTCCATACACCATTGTCTGCGCGCGGTGTATAGACTACTACCATATATATGACGTGCCTCCATACACCATTGTCTGTGCGCAGTCTATAGACTACTACCATATATATGACGTGCCTCCATACACCATTGTCTGTGCGCGGTCTATAGACTACTATCTATGAGGCGGCTCCATAGACCATTGTCTGCGCGCGGTGTATAGACTACTACCATATATATGACGTGCCTCCATACACCATTGTCTGTGCGCAGTCTATAGACTACTATCTATGAGGCGGCTCCATAGACCATTGTCTGCGCGCTGTCTATAGACTACTACCATATAGATGACGTGCCTCCATACACCATTGTCTGTGCACGGTCTATAGACTACTATCTATGAGGCAGCTCCATACACCATTGTCTGTGCGCTGTCTATAGACTACTATCTATGAGGTGGCTCCATACACCATTGTCTGCGTGCTGTCTATAGACTACTACCATATATATGACGTGCCTCCATACACCATTGTCTGTGCACGGTCTATAGACTACTATCTATGAGGCAGCTCCATACACCATTGTCTGTGCGCTGTCTATAGACTACTATCTATGAGGTGGCTCCATACACCATTGTCTGCGTGCTGTCTATAGACTACTACCATATATATGACGTGCCTCCATACACCATTGTCTGTGCACGGTCTATAGACTACAATCTGAGGCGGCTCCATACACCATTGTCTGTGTGTGCTGTCTATAGACTACTACCATATATATGAGGTGCCTGTATACACCATTGTCTGTGTGTGCTGTCTATAGACTTCTACCATATATATGAGGTGCCTGTATACACCATTGTCTGTGTGTGCTGTCTATAGACTTCTACCATATATATGAGGTGCCTGTATACACCATTGTCTGTGTGCGCTCCGTATAGACTATCATCTTTGAGGCGGCTCCATACACCACCAGCTATGTAGAGGCTGTGTATGAGGCTGCTGTATAGGTATGCCCCGTGTATAAACCACTACGGTAGGTAGCATGTCTGCAAGTCTCTCCCAGATAATGGATGACTACAGTAAATGCAATATACATGGAGATGGAACAATATGGAAATTGTAACAACTGGATGCTCTTGTTTTCCGTTTGAGTTTCCATATATTCCATGGGTATCTGCGTCTGGTTGTCCCCTTTGGTCACATGATGTGTTGCTAACTTTCACCTTGAAGCGAGCGTCTTTTCAGGACGTAGATGGCCTGCAGCGATCCAGACTCTCACACTCAGCAATGTTGACTGTCGCTAAGCAACCAGATAATTGTAATATTTGCTACCGCAGACGCCGCTCCTCTTGTTTTGACAATTGTGGCGAATGTAATGTAGCAAAGCTCCTTGCTCTCCTGCCTCCGTGACCAGGACTCTGGCAGCTGCCGGCTGCTGGGACGGCTTGTTACAGTGTTGCACCGAGCTCGCTGTTACGTCCTGCTGTAAAATGCCGTTTTCCTTTTTTGTTTAACACACTTGTCATGTAGAGATGTAGCAATTAACATGACGGACACATCCGTGATAATTCGACTTACAGCATTGTAGTACATTGGAGTTGAGTTCTCCTACGTAACGCCTTAAGTGTCAAGTTAACGTTTGCTACTTCTGTATCTGGCAGCCTCACCTTATTACATTCGCTATTTAGAAGAACAGAGCAGTTTGGCCTCACATAGAGAAGTTCATGATCCCAGGTTCCCTGGTGTCGTTACAGTCTTCGCTGTCTTCACACTTTGCGGCTCACCACTTCCTTCTCTCTTACTGGATAAAAATAAAATGGTTCTCAGAGAAGTCTCTGTATCTAAAGGCTGACACGGCATATAAAGGACAGTGACCCCTAATCCAGCACCTATTGGGTGCAATGGATGCTGGGTGATCAGATGTTCTCAACTATCAGATGTGGTATGTGGGAAAGAGCGAAACAATTGCTGCCTCACCGGTCATCATAGCATTAGGTGTTCTAGTTCTTGAACAAGTTGAATGCACTCCGCCATCATCGCATCCCTCTAAGGTCCTCTATAAATCCAAGCTAATAAGCAGACCTCACGCCAACTCGCCCTCTTTACGACACAACCCCTTTTTATAGGTCTTATGCCAACCACAGAGACAAAGTTTCCAGAGTTCCATTTGTCTCTCTTAACGAGACGGCCTCTTTAATCGCGTTGTTTAGTTAAATGGCCTCATTAGGGTAGAGCTGTTGAAACCACATTGAGAGGCGAGACCTCTATAAACATAAACCCGCTTCGAGTTGGGAGAAGAGCAGTTAACGGTCTGTCGCGGGGCGGATTCCAGGGATTCTGTGTGTGGTGTCTGTCCTGTGTGGATTCGCACACGATATAAGAATATGCCACAATATCTGCACTTTAATTGTACCTTGGAATTTTCCGCATAAATTCCACCTGTAAAAATAGCAGCAAAATCCACGTCTTTCTGCCGCAGTTTGTGGTGCGGATCCGCGCGGAGTTAGCCTCACCAGTGGGCTAGGAATTCCAGCGCAGAAAATTAAGTTTCTGCGTCAAAGTTGTATGTCACTTCTTGACATGGAAAAACTATTTTCAGTGTCAGAATTCTGTATGCGGGTTTTGCCCATTAACAGGGCATGAATCTGTGTCAAAAAATGTAGATTTTAAATAGTTTTTTTTAAGGTGGAGTTTGAAAACTCATCGGCACATTTGCTGTGTGAACGCCTCACTATTGTGGACTTTGTGGTGTATTTGTTGCAAATTTCAGTGTAGAGTTTTTAATAGCATTGACCTTTATGGTGAAATTCCACAACCCAAATACTCAACGGTATTAATGTACCTTGACGCCACTGGAAGCTAGGGGGTTTGACAGAAGGAATACCCCTGTCACACCCCCGGCTCCCTATAGGGTGAAGGTCCAAAGGTCCTACCAGGCAGTGGAGAGATTTCTGCCGGCATACGGTGACGCTTGCAGCAGTTGTTACCCTTACATTATTACCTGTAATTGCTGGCAGTAAGATGGCAGAAATATCTCCACTCACTGCAGCGTCTGACCTAAGTAATGGCTGGCATTTCTCCTATTGCTTGCCACACAGCCACCGCTTTACCGCTCAGTCGTTGCCGCCGCCTCACCACTCCGTCCCGACCGCAGGCAGACAGCGTTGTGTGCCGCCAGCCAGCCGCATGTCAGCTCCGTTAGCGGCGCTCCCCTGCTGACACCTGGCAAGGCAAAGGCCGTCCACCGCCTCACCGCTCCGTCATTGCTGCCGCCTTATGGCTTCGTCCCCAGCGCAGGCAGACATCTTAGTGCCGCCGGCTACCCACATCTGTGCTCCATTACCGGCGCTCCCCTGCTGCCAACTGGCAATGCTAAGATTTGCCCTCCCTGCTGGCCAGCGTGGGCTGCCGCCGCAGGCGATCGCTGTATTCCTTTGGTAGCAGTCTTCAGTACCCTTTCAGGACCTGGTGCCGGAGAAGCATACCATACTCAACATATATGGAGTTTTTGTCAGCAGCACATCAGTACTTACACAGTGCTGCCAAAAAACAAATGATTTTTGGGGCCGCATAAAAGAAGAACTCACCCGACAAACAAGTGTTTGCTCATTCTCAAGTGTTTGGCAGGACCCTAATACATGTACAGATGATTGAGGGAAAAAAATATTAGTTGGCTGTCCTACCAAAATTAACAGGCTCAGCCAAGATTCATCTGTGTAGGGCCACCTTAATACTTAAAAGACCCCTCCAGTCATCAGACAGTCATATTGATGATGCACCCCCATAGGAGAGCAGTGATGAGTTAGCTTGCAGATCATAAAATGTGTACCTGTCACATAAGCACTCTGACAACACATGACTTGGATGCGATCGCCAAGGGTTGATCTATCTTGCTCACTCAATGTTGCACACACCTTCCACTCAGACTACCAATTGAACATGGCTCACACCCCAACACAGTCCATAAACCCCAAACTGTCACTACCACCACCTCAAATGAAGGCCAAGGGACCTTCATACATACACCCACCCACACTGCTGCCTAGCAATCACAAGGTTGGCATGTATCAAACTTTTAGACTTTAAGACAAAAAAATGTAACACTTATAAAAAAGGATAAAAAGAGCACAAAATAAAATGCTATACAATAAATGCAAAAATAATTATGAAAATTTGAAATGGAGAAATAAAGAAACTTGAAGCTTACAGCAATTCTTAATGTGTCTGTGTTCCTAAGAGGGGATAGAAAATGGCGCACACTTCTGCTGCAAGCTGTCCTCGTTATATGTGACACCTTTCTATTGTTGAACACCTATTTTACAGTTCCCGGGCTCAGTTTGCAGAACTGCCCATTAGTTCATTAGGCAAATCCTTGGGTTAGGATTGGAGAGTGAGGCAATAAGGAAGAAATGCAGTGTAAATTAAGCAGTCCATCTTCCTTTACTTCTCCCACTTGGTGCTTAATTTGGGTAGCAAATGTTCATTTGCTTTTTCCTTTGGAGCTTGGGCAAAATGCATCCAGCACCCTGTGAGCCACCTTTTAGATAAGTTATGGCACTTCTCTCTAAAGATGAGGGCAGAGGGCAGCCCTCCCAGCCTTATTTTAAGGGTCGTGGCCCGGGTAAAGAGCTTACCAGATCAGATAACATTAACATTGTGGGCATCAAATATTTTTACACATCCAGTCTTCATATTTATTGTCCTCACAGCACCTGATGATAAACTCAACTACAGAAGGGGTGGAGTCCTACTTACAGGAGTGAGAAGATAGTTGGTCAGCAAGGGTATAGTTTCTCATTAGGGAGAGCACCTAGAACGTGTGAAGAGACATGCATGCCCTTTTGATAAATTTGAATATGCAAAAGTTGTGATGCAATCATAAACTGCTACAGTGTAGAAACCCATGCAGATTATAGAATGGATATGACCTGTTTGTGTTTACTGCAGCCATTAGTTGCTGCTGTTCTTCTCAGCTCCTCTGTTGTCAAAGTCCCCATAAAGCTGAATTGTGATGTTGTCACCGCCTGACGTGGACCCGGTGATAAACTTCTTTGTGTGCCTCGAGATCCTCTTTGTCCTGCTAGAGACATGACATGAATGAGTGTCATGGACTCTTGAGTTTCAGATCACTTCTCCATTCTCCTGAAGTGTGCTGGGGAAGGGGCCTTGAGATGGGGGGAAACCATTGGGACTCCTCATTTACCTCACCCTTGGGGTTGTAATAATACCTATAAAGAATAGTTACAATTGTAAAACCACGGTGTGCCTGGACTATGTGTAAATTACTATTCTCATCCTACAGCAACGGGAATCTTTGATTCTACTGCTTTTTTGGAGTTGAGAAATGCAATCTGACCAATCAGTCACTAATTCAGCCTTTTTGGCCTCATTGTTAGCGGCTGCCTTATGATAAATCGTTTCTATTATGGACTGGGCGATATGGGTGGATGATCTTTCCTCCATGAAATATTATAGATTATGCTTATAACAGTGCTTGGTGATTTTTGGTATATTTGTCTGGATACCTGAATGGCACATGTAGTGATGCCTGCCCAATCTTATTCCAATACCACTGAAATGACTAGGTAGATTTGACATTCAGGAAGTGGGAAAAGTGAGTTAAAAGCTCCTTGGGTTGAATAGATTGTTACTCAGCTTTTCAAGAGACCTAATAAATTCTCAGCTGCTTATTCTAACATGAGACAAGTTATTCTGTAGGACCCCATTGAGTTATAAGATATTGTGTATTAATGGTGTCTTCCGGACACTGGGCAAAATTTTCAAAATTTCCCATACGCTTATACTTGTTGCCATTATTCCAAAAGTCAATCTAAATTGTTAAACTGAGCTCCAGTACCTTTTATTGCCGACCTCCTCTACCGCTGCTTTCCAGTCAGCTTCAGATTGCCACATTGTTATTTAAGATGCTAACTGGGAAGTACAAAAACTACATCTCCCACAATGCCCCCCTGCCAGTTACTGACCCATGCGCATTCCCAACTGTACAATTGTGCCAGCAGTACAGAAGTTGGAAGGCACTGGGCACGCCTGGCCAGTACAACAGCGGAGCAGACGGGTCATAACCATTGGATACAATGGGGAAATAAGGAGTGAGACCGGAGGGGAAACCATAAGGACTGCAGATACTGTTGGAATTCACTGAATTAAAGATTTTTTTGAAGATTGTCCCATCACATCACTGTAGTCAAAGAAAACTCTATCTAACCATAGCCGAACACCGCGTGGTTAAAAAATCCAGATCCTTACCTAAGAATTTGATATAATAATCATCTGCATTATTGTCCTCTGCTAGTTTCCTGCTGTGTATAATAATCATCTGCATTATTGTCCTCTGCTAGTTTCCTGCTGTGTTTCACTTGCTTTTATTGCTCTGTTACCGTTGCTGAACTTTTTGGATACAATGATGCAAAGAGCACCGCAGTAATGTTGTATCCAAGAGCAACCAACATAAACAACTCTATTAGAGGGTCTTGATTCTGAACATCTGGAGAGACAGAAAGATACAGTTTCACTACTAAGCTATGCAGGGGGACGTGATACTTGATACATGTTAATCTGCAGGGTATTGATACATTGTTTTTCCTCTCTTTCTGCAGCACATCAGTCCCTCCTCTGTGGCCCGGAAGCAACTTCTTTAAGAAAAATGGAGCTTTGCTTCAAGGTAAGCCACTGACGTCTATCTTGGAATTCGTCCTGCACTCCGGAAGTGGAGCTCAATGCTGGGCTGGTATAATGGCAGATTTTCTTCCTTCTGTGTGTTGTCTCTAGATTGCTTTATCTTTATTTGTTTTTCCTACATGCACGCATATGTATAAATTACTGTTCATTACTTGTAGAGGCTGAGATCTACTTGTGCTCAGGTCTAAAGGACAACTGCAGGGAAAACACATCTATTCATCTCTGGAGGTCTCCTATGTATATTGCGGTCACTATCCTGTCTGATACTTATTAGGCACCAGCTTGGTTTTCCCTCTGTGCTAGCAATCCACTGATGCGATAGCACGGCATCATGTGACCAACTAGAGCCAGTACCATCTCTGTCTGCTGGGAAGATCTCTGACTGCAGAGAAAACACGTTTATTCATCGCCGGAGGTCTGCTATGTATATTGCAGTCACTATCCTGTCTGATACTTATTAGGCACCAGCTTGGTTTTCCCTCTGTGCTAGCAATCCACTGATGCGATAGCACGGCATCATGTGACCAACTAGAGCCAGTACCATCTCTGTCTGCTGGGAAGATCTCTGTCTGCAGAGAAAACACGTTTATTCATCGCCGGAGGTCTGCTATGTATATTGCAGTCACTATCCTGTCTGATACTTATTAGGCACCAGCTTGGTTTTCCCTCTGTGCTAGCAATCCACTGATGCGATAGCACGGCATCATGTGACCAACTAGAGCCAGTACCATCTCTGTCTGCTGGGAAGACACTGTAATTATCATTACTTTTTATATTCATCTAAATAAACTAAAGACCATAGGCATACAGCCAGGAAAGATGAGCTGTCATCTACTTTATTATAACCATGTGACAGGAGCCTCTAATAATCAGATGTAACTGAGAGGAGTTTCTGCCCTTCCCTCTTGGAGAGCCTGTGTGGTACAGTCCATGCAGTTTCATCATACAAGAGATACTGGTGGCCTGAAATATTGATTTCTTAAGAGAGCACAAAGTCAAGTAATTCCCAGGTGCTCACAATGAGATCACATGACCCAGTTGAAGAGAAGGACCCAAGGAATTCTTAGATTGGAAGGGAATGCTCTCACAAGGATGTGTCTCGGTGTGAATCTTCATTTCTGTTCGATGTGCCCTAAAAAAAAATCATTCATATATCCAGAGCTGAGGTGTGGCTTTGTTGTAAAGTTGTTAATTTGCATAAAGATTAAGACCGTTTACTTTTTATGGAGGCTATAAAGTGAATGAGGTTTGGCTCCTGCACATCCACATGTTGTTACAGGCAGAGCGGTTATTCTGTGACGTCATCCATATCTGCATGGCTATGCTGCAGTCACCCTGCTATTTGTTGTGTGTTTTAGAGGTTAACTACAAACCTATTAAGGTTAGTGGCCCTTTAAAAGACTAGTTTTGGGGTAGAATATCACTCTGTGTTGGAAGATGGCTGAGTTCGAGATTGTGCAGGATTAGAAGAACATGTCTGGTTTCTTGCAGAAGTGGCACCACACCTGTCCGCGGGCAGCTGGGGTTGTCAGCATGGTCTGTGAAAGCTTTCTGCTGGGACTTGGTAACAAAGCGTCCCGCTCCCACCTCCTAACTAAACAGGCTAAAGTTTAGTGGCGCAATTCAGTCGCTGTAGCAACCATGAGGTGTGGCTGCAAATTACAGGGTGAAGGCATGCTGCTGTTTAAATGCTAGGTGTGTATACAGCGATTATCTGCAATCTGATGCCCTCATCCAGCAGTGTCAGAACCTTAACCCTTACCGCCCCAGTGAGCGGATTGTGTGCTGATTGATTTTTTTTTTTTTTGCTGGATTTGGCCATTGCTACACTTTAGCTATTCTTCCTGACCACTCGCTATATACGTGCTTGTATTCATTGTGGAGGAGAGAATAAGCTGCTGCCAGACCGATCATGTCAGCAGCTTATCTCCCACAAATAGCAGGCATGATGAAATCCAAATTCTGATCCTTCTTGCCCTCAATATCTGTCATCGGTGAGAGATTGGATGCCCCCATACACATTAGATGGTTGTCCATTCCTGCTGAACGATGCAAACAGTGACACAGTTCACTCGGGCTTTCAGTTTAAATACACAGATAATTTATTTATTTTTTACAGGATCGTTCAGTTTGCTATATACGTAAATGAGAACGACTGAACGTTCTGTGTTTAATCCGAACAGTGAACGATAAGCAAATTGGTCATTGTACAATCGCTGGACGTGTTTACACTGAATGACAATTGTTCAAATTCAAACTATTCAGCGGTTTCTGTTTTTTTTTTCTAACCATAATCATTTCGTGTAAAAGCACCCTAACCTGCAAAACAGAGGAAATGGCTATTAAATTGTTTTTTGTTTTTTTTTTAGTATATCATGGTTCTTTTTTCTCTATATTTATAAAATATGTACAGTGCAGAGTATATTGGTCAACCATGATTATCATTATACTAATTTTCCTTAAATGATACTTTAAAACTCCTTTCCATGTGCCTTATTTGTTGTAATAGATGGGGATCGGGGTTTATTCTGTGTATCAGTGCTGCAGATGCTACTAATGACACTTCAAGGGGTATTCTGGGACATATTTAACTTATACTATTGATGACTGACAGGTCATCAATAGATAATCGTCAGGGAGCTGCCGCACATGGCCATTACCAATCGGCTGATTTGAGGGCCGCTGTTGTTATGGTCAGGGGAGGAAGCAGAAAGTTCTAACCGTAGTGCAGCGACCCGGGTTGGTATTGCAGGCATAGCTCACATTTAATTCAGTGAGAGTTGCACTTGCTCCACTGCGCTATGGTCACGATTTACTGATTCCTATGCTGACCTTAGTGATCGTAACCCCACAGAAGTGAGGCCACGCTATACCGCAGCGGTATCTGTCTGTCACTGATAGCTGGCCTCCTGCTGCAACAGTGGACATCAATGACAATAGTGATCCCCGCTGTTAACCCACTGCATGCCGTGAGCAATGTACAGCGTGGCTTATGGCACGAAGTTTTGTCTCTTTTCAGAGCCCTGTGGGTGCATTCTCCCGTACAAGTCTATGCGAGAGCGCACGTTCGGGACTCTGAAAAGTGTCAGCTTATGGTGAAGCATGTATGGTTAGATATGAATAATAACAATCCTCAAACATCCTTGATCCTGCACTTGTGATTCTCATACAATCGGGTCATGGTGTTTTACGGACATTGCCATGTATAGCACCACAGGGGTGTCTGTGTAGACAGCGGGGGGCTGGAGGTGGAGGGGCAGTAAGTGTAGCCACAAGAACTGGGGGCAGGTATTGCTGGAGGGATATGAACCAGGGGGGAAGATGACATAAACCACTTTGGCTCCCTACATGTCCAAGCATGAGAGACTCAGATCTGCAAAAGTTAAATTGTTTACCCCCGTGCCCAATATAGGTCACATGACATGGAGGATGACCCTAGTGCTCAGGCTATGTTTCATCAATGGCGATCAGACAGTTCCCTTGTAAATCCAGCAGGGGAGGTTTGACAGCCGCAAAATATCAAAAATCTGTTGATAGTCACATATCGAAGAATTCTATACCCAGCTTTCTCAGACTGCTGAAAGACATTAATATGGAAGCAGAGGATGAAGCTCTGTCTATTCGGCACAGCTGCTATTCAGGACTAGAAGAAAGCCAGCGGACATAAAAAGTTACCTTCAAAAATGAAAGGCAGAATGTCTGATCGTCATCCTAATAGGTTTCCTAATTGAGCTAAATTCAGTTTTTCATAAAGTATTTATTGCAGAACTGCTTCCTATCATGATCCAGATTTCCCAGGCTTCTGAACGGTAGCTGCTGCGGAAGGATTACTGAGTAAGTCTACTATTTGAGGGGTCCAGAACAACTAAACAGCCTGCAGAATCCGTAACGGCCGTCAACACCCAGCTTTCCCAGACACAGAACTGGGAAATGGTTCAAAATAAGTATCAATGGGAGACCGACTGGAGGATGACCGTCGGCGTGAGGAGTGGAGTCTATTTACACTGGTCAGGGAATGGGGTTTAGCGTGCTGGCGGGAAGCTGATGATAAATGTGGTGACTTTCGGCGTTCCGTCTGCTGGGCAGCTGAGAGATCATTACTTTTAAACAAGTGAATTAAAAACATGAGCAGTAACGTTTCTTCTGAGCGATAACTGGCGAGGAATTTGGCCTCGTGTCAACTATTTCAGGACAGGAGAAAATAAGAGACTGAAATTAGTTGGCACGGCGCTTGCATCACTGCCATTCGCTCAGGTTTTTTTTTTTGTCTGCTTTGCTCCTTTAAACCAACAACCCTTTCACATTGGTGTAAACGGCAAAAGATGAAGTGTTCGCCGACGCCAATGATAAAAAAAATACATGTGTGCACGGTCCAGCCGCATAAGGTGTGTTTGTAGTCTGTAACCATGGCGACAGATCTGCAGAAGATTTTTAAACAAGACTATTTGCAAAGTTGCTTTAAAAAAACAAACAAAAAAAACAAAAAAAAAAACAGGAATTGGAGCAATAAAATAATGTACATAATATGCACTTAGAGGGTTTCCCAGGACTTAAAGTGCTTCGTAACCACTCTGTCCTCCCTGTTGTTGCTGACTAGATCATGTGACTACTTCAGCCAATCATTAGCTATAGAAGGTCACTGCTGCTGTCCGTGATTGGCTGCAGCAGCAGTCTCATGTCCTGGTCAGCAGCAGTCTCATGTCCTGGTCAGCAGCAGCCAGGACAGACAGAGTGGTTCTGAAGCTATTTTAACCCTTTATGGACAAAATAGGCCATGTCCTTAAGTACGCAATGATTTTTGGGGGATTTTCATCTCTATTTTTTAAAAGCCATAATTTTTTAATTTATTTGACGACATGGCCACATATGCACTTGCGCGGCAAACTAGGTTATATTGGTACCATTTTAGGCCACATGTAATGTATTTTTACAACTTTAAAAAAAATTTTTTATGAAGGGCAGGGAGCGTGAACATCAATTCTGCGATTTTTGATTTTTTTTTTTTAATCATGCAGCATAAATGACACTTTAACATTTTTTTTTTCTGTACAGGATAACTAGTGTGTTCAATTTATTGTACAGGCTGTTATAAATACAAGGATCTAAATATGTGGGATTTTTTTTTTAATGCTTGTGGTTCCATGTAAACGGTCCCCGCTGAGCACTTCACATAGAAGGTTAAGCGCTGAGCGAGAAGCCCCGCGATCCAGTGGGGAAGTCTTTCATTGCAGTCATTGACCCAACTGTCGGGTTGTGTAAAAGTGCCATTAGTTTATAGTACTGTGTGGACATGACCTATTCCAGAAAACCACTTTCAAAGGGAACCTAACTGTTGATGTCCTATCCTCAGGCCAGGTCATCAACAGTTAATCGGTGGAGTAACGCTGCTTGGGATCCCCACCGATCAGCTGTTGCCCAGGCCCACCATCCGTGTGGCTAGAGCCAAGAGCAGACAGCAGTGTTGGCATCGCAGTGGCCCGGGTTGGTAATGCAGGCACAGTTGAAGTTATGTCATCAATAGTTAAGTTCCAAAAAACTTCTTTAACCTAGTCCTAGAGTAATTACTAGAGCTTGCTTTAGTAATTTACCTATTAGAAAATGTGTTTAAGATGTAAGAAATACCTAACTGCCCCCTGTATTATAGCTAAACTGTTGGTTACGGTTCACAAGATTGCTGACTGTTTCAAATAACAGCGCTTCCAGCAACGGCAGCTCTGGAGTATACTGCAGGCTGTAACTTGGGAGCAGGACAGGATAAGTAATGTATATACGCAGTGATTCCACCAGCAGAATACTGAGTGCAGCTCTAGAGTACACACTGAAAGGCAACTTTATTAGTGACACCCATCTAGTAGCACTTTGGACCTCCTTTATGGGGGCGGGATTCACTGTCCCATATCGCGCTCGCCAGTGTGAAGTTAGCCTAAAGGTAATGGCACTTAAACTGATCGTCTGCTGTTGTAGACCATGTATGCTAAGGAACGACACGTTGTGCATTCAGATATGTTAAGGCCCATTTAGACAACGATTATCACTCAAAGCCATCTTTTGAGCTGTAGTCGTTGTGTCTAACTGCACTGACATCATGCAGGTTTCGTTATTCCGTCGCTCATCGTTCGTCTTTCAGCATGCTGAAAGACCTGGGCCTTTAACCCCAAAACTTCACTTCAACAATAGGTCATTTTCTGTTGACACATTCCCTTTAACCATTCTTATCTATGATGGACGGGAGGCTTCGGGACTTCTGCACTGTATTTTACCACTAAAGTCCCGTTTAATCCGGTGTTATCACATTTCCACTGGATACCAGATTAGAGGAATCGTGCAGTAGTCGGGATTTGGTGCATAATTGAGGGTTTTGTGATCTTGCTGATTGTTTCCTCACCGTCAGTACATCTGACTCGGCTGCTATTTAGCCAATAACTTCTCCGGCATTGACCTTGGGAAGGCATCTATTTATAGTGAGTATGATGGCTCGTCAGGGTTTATCTTGTCGTATTCCTCCTGACAGTGGCTGCAGATGATACGTACAGTGTTATCCCTCCGCCTGGTGCTCTATCGATCACATCACATCACACGTTAAGTGAGCGAGTGCTGGGAACCAGACAGGTCCCCGCCGAGGCCTCCCATACTCCATCACTAATACAATTTTAAGTATATCAGCAATGACTGATCCTGCAGCTCGTGCCCTTTTAACAACCTTATTCTATTACGAGGTGCCAATCTGGCAAAATGCAACTCCCCAAATAAACTAATCTCACCACCCAAAATATATGAAGCTTGCAGTCAAGCTGGTACAAAAAAAAAAGTTCCAGCCGCCATTGCTTATTAACTGGGAAAGCTGGGTGAAAATCTGCATGGCTGCCTCTACAGATCCCACAGAGATGATCGTCAGCCTTTCCCAGGTGACTTATTTTACTGGGGATTCCTATATTTCAGGTGCTCTTTTTGAATTTCTACATGTCTTGGTTGTAAATGAAGAATTGGTCTGTCTTTTTTTCACTGCTGTCATTGATACTCCACAATATAGTCCATCGGAGCGATCGGGGGGCTCCTAAAACAAGCTGCAAGATGTATTTTAGGCTTGTGGCCCTCGTTTTGTGCGGCAGTTTTCTCTGGTGTCTTCTGCTTGGCATAGAGACCCAGAACATCCCGGGGATATAGATATGTACTTTTGAGCCGTTGGTCTGAGCCGGAGCTGCGCTGGCGCAGCCGTGATGCACTTTCCATTAGCAGAGAGGAAAGGAGGTCACGTATATAGAAGGGTTATTCGTTAGCAGCTGACAATAAGAGTGCCCCCTTCCCTTCCTCCCCTGCACAATAGATGACTGTACAGCTTTCACGGAGCCGCTATTACAAATACCTCTTGTCACAAGCGATCAGCATCGTGCTGCTGGCGAGGGGTAGAAGCGGAGGCCGCGCTCTAGTTAAACGATCGTCCCAGGCTGGCGGAGTAGATTGCGAGGGGCTGTTTTTCCTTCCACCATTCACCTTTTGTGTGAGACGACTCTACCTATTGTCTGTGTGATCAGTGACCTGGCTGCAATCGCACTTAATGCAACAAGGCTGAAAACACGGTGGATACTTTCAAAGCGAGTCGTGGAAATGGAACGATCAGGCCCAGAAAATCAATGCTTGTAAAATGTGTGTGCTGCCTGTATACAGGCTCGGGCCGTACACCCCTCCCTTATTCCTCCGCCGGACTCTTAAAGATTTCTTTCACTTTTATAGCTACGGGAAAAACTGTGATAACCTGAACTTCTGTGATCACCGATAAATCATGTATCTGTTGCAAGTAAAGCTGGGTGACAAACATGACTATGCTGGTGGCGGTCGCCGACTTTTACTAGGCTTCTGAATGGCAGATCTGTATGGTTACGTGCATGCTTCAGTACCTCAATCAATGATTTGTCATTCAGGGCTAGAGGAAAGCTGAGTAGGAGCTGTTTGGGAGCTAGAATTGAGGCCACATTGGTTAGAATGTACAAGGCCTGATCCAATGCATGTAGTCCAGTTAGTGACTACAGCGGCTCTGCCACACAGGCTTTACACTATACGGTGTAACAACTGCGGCATCACATCCTAGAAGTCCCGGGAGATCATCTGTGTGTGTTCTTTCATGTTACCCTCTTCATGGGCAGCGGGTTACATTATTCCAGAGAATCGCCTCCATCGCTGCCGGCGGGACGTTTGTTGCCATATTGCTTGCAGCTTCACTTTCATTCTTAGCTGCGCTGGATAATAACTGGCAGCCACGGTTCTAGGAATGGGCAGGGCCGGCTTATCCGTTGGACTGTGTGCTGTTGATATAGTGTCCATGACGGTTGAGTCGTTTGTTACCGTGGTGATGAACTTGTTCTGCCGGTTGTCTCCATACACCCAGTTGAGTCATTCAGGGCAGGCAGCATACACAACACTCAGCCCCCCCCCCCCCCTCTCTCTCACCCCTCCCCCAGCATATACTGTGTAATTACACTAGACGATTGCTATGTTCAGCTACTGGAATCGGCTGTTTTTAATGTTTGAAGAGATATTCCTGTGTATGATGTCACGCTGCTTTCTAGTGAATACTCTGCATAGGCTGCATTCTCAGTGATGTCACTGCTGCTCTCTAGTGAATGGATAGCTGCATTCTCAGTGATGTCACCACTGCCCTCTAGTGAATGGATAGGCTGCATTCTCAGTGATGTCACCGCTGCTCTCTAGGGAATGGATAGCTGCATTCTCAGTGATGTCACTGCTGCTCTCTAGTGAATGGATAGGCTGCATTCTCAGTGATGTCACCACTGCCCTCTAGTGAATGGATAGGCTGCATTCTCAGTGATGTCACCGCTGCTCTCTAGTGAATGGATAGCTGCATTCTCAGTGATGTCACCGCTGCCCTCTAGTGAATGGATAGGCTGCATTCTCAGTGACGTCACCGCTGCCCTCTAGTGAATGGATAGGCTGCATTCTCAGTGACGTCACCGCTGCCCTCTAGTGAATGGATAGGCTGCATTCTCAGTGACGTCACTGCTGCTCGCTGTTGATTGGACAGGCTATATTCTCAGTGATGTCACCACTGCTCTCTAGTGAATGGATAGGCTGCATTCTCAGTGATGTCACCGCTGCTCTCTAGTGAATGAAAATCAATAGAGAGCAGTGGTGACATCACTAAAAATGCAGCCTATCCAGTTATTTGCTCAGACCTAGTTCCCCCTTGTTAGTAGATAGTACTGTCCATCTTTACCCCTACAGTTCACATATTCTGTTATATTGTTACTGTAGAAACGAAGATTTAGCGCTGGCAGGGAGGAAAATGTGGAAGGGGAAAAACTTTTTTTTTTAGTTTACTGGGAATTCTGCAGCATGGAAACTTTCAGAACTCTTCATCCAGTATAACACAAGGCCGAAGGAAAAGTCATTATTAACAGTGGTAATGGTTTTCCTGGTGTTGGCGTTAGAATATTCTCTAGAGCCAATACATTCCAGTTCTCCCAGCAGAAATTCCCACTCTTGATGAGTGTCGGTAACTGCAGATGATGCAATTTTGTGTTTTGCCTTCATTGCTGAAGATTCAGTTGTCTTGGGTTATCAGTGTGCGCTGATTGTGGTGGTTCTAACTTTATCAAAACTATGATGAAACGACCTTTGTGAATATAGTTCTCTGGTCTATGTGTGTGTGTGTGCGTGTGTGTGTGTGTGTGTACTTTGGACTTGTAAACAAACCTTTGTCATTGCACCCAAAGAGGTCTGTGGAGATGAAAGTCGCCCAGCTAAACTCAGCAAACATCAAAGTTTGTGTTCTTCATGAGGAGGGAGTGGATTGTCCTGGCCTCGGGTCTGCAATGATAATAGTAGGAGCTGCAGACGACTCACAAACCTCAATGAATTTGTTACGGTGGAATTTCTTTCTTTCATGCTTTTCTCCACAATGATACCATTTACACATGGGTGCAGTGAATACAGTCTGGGGTGACCTGGGACTGCTGCCACTTGTAGTTCAGAATCATTAGAGACCTGGGAATCACTAAATCTCCAAGCTCCTCAGAAAGAGTACTTAAAGGGGTTGTCTCGCGGCGAAAGCGAAATTTTTTTTTCCCACTTACCCCCGCATTCTGCCCTGTTAAAAAGAAAGCATAGGTTAGTTTTTAAAAAGCACATTGCGCTTACCTGCATCAGCGTTCTGCAGCTTCTTCTATTCTTCTTTTAAAGATGGCGCCGCTGGTCTTCTTCCACGGTGCACCGCGGGTCTTCTCCCATGGTGCACCGTGGATTTTCTCCTTCCTTGCGTTCCATTGCCGATTCCAGCCTCCTGATTGGCTGGAATCGGCACACGTGACAGGGCGGAGCTACGATGACGCGGTGAGCAGCTCTCCGGCACGAGCGGCCCCATTCACCAGGCAGAAGTCCGGACTGCGCAAGCGCGTCTAAAAACGCCAGAAGACATCAGAATTCCATGGATCCATGGCGACGGGGACGCTAGCAACGGAGCAGGTAAGTGAATAACTTCTGTATGGCTCATATTTAATGCACGATGTACATTACAAAGTGCATTAATATGGCCATACAGAAGTGTATAACCCCACTTGCTGCCGCGAGACAACCCCTTTACGTAGAAGAGCGCACCCAGGTGGCCTAGTTCTACTGGGGAAGGGGGGCGGGGAAAGACCAAATTGTTTTTTTTATTTTTTTTTTTACTACTACTTCCTCCTGTGCATGTCCTAATGACAATAAGGGTTAAATGCTTCCTGTGAGGTTCCTACTGCCTCCCTGTGGTCATGTGTGGTATTAGCTGCAGCATAATATGATCCAACATTTTCTCTAATCTGTTTTGGGGTCCTGCTTACACTTCCCTGGCGTTCTAGCATGGTGTGCCCCTTTCTACAGGCTGGATACTACGGGTGCAGTTTGACATCATTTCTCCCATTAAGTATCAGGCAGCGATTTTCTAGAAAGCAGCTTGTCTCACAAAGGGCAGAGTTACCGCTGAACTGAAGGCAGAAGAGGGGCATGAGGCTTGGTAAACTCTAACCTGCCCATTCACATGAGATTACACTTGTCTGAAATGGCAGAGTTTGGGCAACCATCATTTAAGAAACCATTGAATGGTCATTTGCAATGGCTGACTGCCGACTATTGTGTGCTGTGATCTGTCGTGTTGAAAAATATCTCCCGTGATTATCTTAACCCTTTCCAATCCACTGTCTGACCTCCAAAGACATTCTGCTTGAAGGCTGTACAGCTCCGATGTCGGAAGACGTCTGGCAGAGTATTCTTACTGTATATTACTGGCCGCTCTGTTGTCGGGGGGCCTCTCCAGCATGTCCCATACCGCAGTACTGGCTCTAGCCAGCAGATGGCGCCATTGTGAAATGGCAGAAAGAGAAAGCCCCCCTAGGAAACCCTAAATCCAAAATTGGATTGCAAAGGGTTAAAAGTGTGCGGCGTAGTCGGCCGATCACTAACCACTTCGCACAAGCTGGTGTGCCTTTTTTTTTTTTTTTAATGTTCCTCATCGTCTGGTGGTCTAATGTGACATGTGCTAGTGACAGTGTCATGTGTACGGGCAGCTTTAGAACATGGACTCTGCACGTTTTCTCTGGTGGATTTTGAACCGGCTTTTGGCGCAAATTTGCAGCGTATTTCACCCCATCACTAGAAGTGAAGTCCGTGGTGACAATCCACGGTGTAAATTGACCGGTTTAAGATCTACACAGTCGGTCTATTTACACTTTGGCTTCTCTCCACTGTGTGTAGACGGGGTTTCTTAAACTCCCATCCACACTGCTTTTACTGAAACTTCAGCTTCCTCCATCTCCTTCCTGCAGAACACATTTAGGTGACGTGAACCTTTAAGAAACGGAATAATTTGGATAAAGTTTGGTGAACAAAGTGAAGTCAGCGGTGCCTCTAGTAGAGGAGAGGCGTCTGGACTGTTTCGCCTCCTTGGGGGGTTAACGTGGAGTGCAGCCGACTCTAGGATTATATTATGTGGAAGGAATGTGTCTTGTCTTGTGTTGAAATGTGAATGCTGATGTAATGATGTCCTTGTTGTAACCCCTCGGAGCGCTTCTCTCCATTATAGACCAGTCCACATGTAATTCTCATAAATTGGGAGAACGTCTCACTTTAGATCAGCATTATCCATATTTTTGTCTTGAAATACAAGCCCTTGAATAGTTCTCTTCTGTAAAGTTGTAAAAAGAGAAACTCCATGCAGATATTTCATAAGTCTATCTGTTCCTGAGAAAGCTGAGTAGTAATTACAAATTCCATTTTAGGTGCCGCTCAGCTTTCCCAAAATTCTGCTTCACTGTAGCTGAGTGCAGGAACAAGGGTAATTGTGGTGTATCTAGACAGAGTAACTATTCAGTACTCTGGGAAAGCTGGGTGAGCTGTCTAGTATGAGCACTAATGGCGGTCATATTACCATAACTGGGATTCCCAACGGGGTTGCAGCGACATCCTGGTTTGCTATGAGAACCTCCCGGGCTGACAACAACTCAGCCGCCATTGAGATTTTCTTCCCTACCCCTCCTCTTTAGCTCTCCGCCGATGGCAGACCAGGCCGGGCAGAAGTTCCACCCACAGGTGGCTGATGTCCAATGGAAGCACAGGGCACCTGCTTTCTTCCAATGAAGTGGAGGGCACCTGGGGTAAGCGTCACCTGCAGGACTATGTCTTTGCAGATAGCGGTGGGTCAGGCAGCGAGTTCTCGTTCCCAGAATCGGCCCTAGTAGGTGGCCCAGAGAGATGTTGTTTTGGAGGTAATTGATTCTTTTGTTAAAAGAAATCAATTGCCCCCTGTTTGGAGAGGAGGGGTGGGGGTGGAGGGGGGGGGGAGTGCATAGTGAGGCTGCTCAATATTTTGAGAGTGCGGAAGGGCGTAGTGCAGCAGCACAATGGTGTTTGGGGAGGTGAGAAGGACAGCGACACCGCACAATATTGGGGTAATCTGAGACAGGTGCTATGGGAGAATCAGATGTTGAAGCCCTTTAGGGACATTTAAGGTGGGTACTATGGGAGCATATGAAAGAATTTGTGTCTCTGAGGGAGGCACCATGGGGCATTGGAGGTCTTAGGGGCTACTAAGCGGTACTATACTACTGCTTGGGTCACTGGAAGGAGGCGCTGTTACTACTAGTCCCACTGAGAGGGAGAGCTGTTACTATAGGGGCCACTGGAATAATGAAGGTAAAATCATGTAAGCCCCACCCCTGGCCACACTCCCCTTTGGTAGGGGTGCCCTGCGGTAAAATATTTTTCCCAAGTGTGCCTCAAGAATGAAAAGGTTGGGAACCACGGCCACAACTGCGCAGGTGGAAGTGGCTTTTCTGGATTCTGTGTCCTTATGGACTCCCTCTGTGTAGGATTTCTTCAGGCCGGACCCTGGTTATTGCCGCACTTTAAGTGACTTTGTGACAGTTTACAGCAGAAAATGCTACACCCATGTGTTACTATTCTGCAAGATTGCTCTGTTCCCGTTTTGGAGCAAAAACACCCAATTAAACTTTTCCATTTTTCCCATTCGATTTCAGTGGTTTTTCAAAAAAGCCGAAAGCTTCCATTCTGTTTATTTTTCTAACGGCAGACATAGCGCTGCAGGCTGTAATGTGGGGCACTTCTTTCAGTGATGACTACCCTGTTCAGTTCTGCCCCATGGGAGTGTGCCCTAAAGGGGGTCTCCGAAGGAATTGGTGGCAGTGGGAGGGGATGCAGGGCACAGAAATGACATAAACAAAATCCCCTCCTCCGGTTGCTGCGATGCTCCCCTGGTACTCAGGTCTTTCCATGCACTGCAGTAGCCATGTGGGTCGTCTACCCACATGACTGCTGCAGCCAATAGGAGGCTTGACAGGAGTGTCACTGACGTCCCATAAACTTGCTGGGGCTTCTCCATTAGAGGCCAGGTGACAGGTTTACAAGATGTCACCAGCTCTGTTGACTGTGTGACGTTACCTTTCATATGCTGTGGTGAGTATATTTTATATAGTTTTCGGCACAAGGGACCCAAAACTATATAAAATAACTCAGAAAAAGCCTTTAATTCTGGGTATCTGCTGTTTTGTATATATGATTGCTACAATGTAGCACTTTGGCCTAATCCTCTGTGATTCTAGAGCTGTGTGGCGGGTGTATCTGCCCTTACTCTGAGGGTATAATGTGCTGGGAATACCCCAGCCAAAGGTCCAGCCTATTACAGTATAGCGCCCTCCTCCAGCCGCCATGTTTTTATACTTACCACATTGACGAGCAGCTGATGTCAGCACAATGACCCAAAAGCACAGAAGACTCCAGCCCGGCGCCCATTGTGTTTGTGCACGCAGCCAGAGACGGGCGAGTATGTCCGTCCGGCGCACATTAGGAGCTGTTGGATGCAGGACTGGGCTGTATTTGCCAAATAACAGGCTGCTGCTGTGAGCTTTGGTGTGCAAGCTATTGCCTTCTGTTATCTGCTCTTCCTAATGAATGTGGTTAAGGTCCAGTAGAAGTACAGCCTATTTGCAGTAAGTCCTATTTGCAGATATATAACATGAACATAATCTATTGCTTTCCGTTTTGCGGTCTTTCAGGCTGGGTGGAGGCTGTCTGTAGGACAAATGAATGCAATCTATTGTTCCCTGTTAGCAGCCATTTCAGGCTAGGGAGAGGCCGTCAGTTGATGTGAAGGAGATGGAGTACAAGGTGTTCCTCCTGAGTGTCTCCTACAGGATGAGGGCCGTCCGGTGGGGGTTGGCTCCGGCTTTGTTTGCAGCCTCACTCTTCTGTTTTGCCTCTGGGCAGATCGGACGCTTCGCCGGGGCAGATGTTCTTTTCAGCAGCTGCTCCTGGATGTTTACTGTCGTTATGGTGACGTCGGTTGCCATGGAAGCCCTGACTGCTTGGCTCTGCGTCCCCCCCCCCCCCCCCCCTTCTCCGAGGGCGGCAGCGCCAGGGGGGAGAGTTAGGAAAACCATAATATTTTCTTCAGTCCCTGTAAGCTGCCATCTGTCTAGCAACAGAATGGGGATTGGTTCTGCAGGAGCTCGGAGCGCAGAACGGCGGGGAGCTGCGAGGATTTGGATGAAGGTTCCTAGTGCGCACCATCCCCCCCACTTCCCTCTGTAGTGTGGCGTTTAGACCTGTTGTCGTCAGAACTTGGCCACCATTGTTCTGCCAGGCAGTTGCAAAACCAGATCGGCATCTCTGGGAGCATAAATCTCCATTCCTGCCATAACCCTCCTCACAGCCCAGCGTCTCCCCAAAAGCCTCACTTGTGGTATTCCCATCTCGACTTTATAGCATATCCACAGGATTATCTTTTTTTTCACTTGAAATCTGCTGCGTATCCCCTCTAGTGAGCGTTGAAATGCTGGTCAGGTGATGTCACTTCCATGTCACCCGACCAGCGGCTCGGTGCTCGCTAGAGGCTGCTGGATGCCATGCTTCACTGGCAGAGCAAGCGTTGCAAGGTGAGGGGAGCGCCCTGTATCTGCTGAAATCGGATGCGGATTGCACCAATGGTGCGGATTTTGAATCTGTTTTGGATGCGGAATTTGCCGCAGGATATTCTACAGCATTTCTGCCACGTGGGAACTTGCCCTAAAGGTCCGATGGGTGTGGCACATTGCTCCCTACCTGGCTGAGGATGGCACCCGAGGTGTCCTGAGCGCCAGTAGAAGTGAGTGGGAGATATGGGAGTCGTGTAGCACAGCAAGCTGCCCTGTTCCCAGTTAGAGAAGCAGCACAGCTCACCGTGCTACACTGTTTCCATGTTCTGATTCACTTCTATGGGACTTATGGAAACTGCACAGGTCAGCCATACTCTCCTGTTTCTGCGCACCGGTATTTTTAATTAGCATAAGGCTGCGCTCACGCATGGCGGTTTTGTTGCTGGTTTCTACAATACAGGCTGTTTTTAAAAAGACAAAAAAAAACCTAATTTTTGATGCAGTTTTTAATTGCAGAACAACTGCAATTAAATGCAACATAAACGCCATGTGTGAAAGCAGCCTTAGGCCTCATGTCCACGGGGAAAATCAGGCCCGCCGCAGATTCTCCATGCAGAATACCGCAGGAGGTCCCTCCTTTCCCGCGGACATGAGGCCTAAAAATAAGAATTACTTACCTGTCCGGACGCTGCGGATCTTCTTTCTTCAGCCCGGCGGATGTGCTCTGCACTGTGCACTTTTTTTTTCTACTCCTGCACTCCTGCGCCGGAGAGCAGGAATTCAGCTGCAGGTGTACCGCTGATCCGGACGGCTTCAATAGAAGCGCATGGGAAACCCGCACTAAAATGGAGCATGCTGCGGGTGTTTTCCCACACACGCAATCCGCGCCTCAGGGGAAAATGACATCCGCAGGTATTTAGTTACCTGCGGGTGTCCAATGCATCCCTATGGGGCGTGGATCACGCGTGCGGGTGATCCGCTGCAGATCTGTCCCCGTGGCCATGAGGCCTTTTATGTGACTAAGAGGCCCACTGTCATGCGAGTCCACACAGCTATCAAATAATGCTGTTAATAGACTGTACATAGTTAACCACCTGGCGGCCTTTAACAATCTACAGTCGGCTGAAAGGGTTTTCCGGGACTGTTTGGTGTGGCATTGTGGCCACTTCACTGCATACAGAGCACAGCACCGTACGTTGTATAATGGCTGTGACTGGTATAGCAGCTCAATAACATTCACTTATGTAGGACCGAGCTACTCTCAGGCCATGTGAACAATGAACATGTCACAGGCCTCTTCAGACCAATAATAGACTATGAACCTGCTTAAGAGGTTGCCATGAAGTGGCGAGCAAGTTTATACTCTCCAGCCTGCAGTGCAAAGAGTTAATTAATTGTTTCATTTTAGTGGTCATTGTTACAGGGATCCCCCTTTGCAGTTTACTAACCACCTATGTGGCACTCTGGATGGAGCCATGACCAATAGGAGGAAATCTTCCATTCTTTACACTGCAGGCTGCATCCAAAGAAATGGATACATTTAATTTAGAAGGTTACTTCTCTTTTTATTTAGTGAACCTGCTCCAGGAGCGGCACCAGATGGCTCACTGAGGTGTGAGGTACCGAGCGCCTGACGGACAGTCCAGGAGTCGGAGTGTTACATTGGGCAGACCTGAGATATATAGAAAACCGTTCAGTGTTGGATGCTGATTCTCATATCCTGAGACTCTGCTGTACATGGCAATTAATCAAAGGTTCAGCTGCTTGGATACATGTGAGGCCCTGCATGCCTCATACCTCAGTGACCATGCTGGCTTTATTACTAAGCTACGTTTTACACTATGATGCCACGGTTTATAGCATATTCCTTGTGTATTTGCATTGACCACTATTTGTGGTAGCTGTCCATCTGTCCTCTGCCCTGTCCTTCCTTCCTCCACTCTCAGGTCATGTGACTATTCGGCGAGGGCCTGCACCCGGTGGTGGTGGGCTACCTGTGTCTCTTCCACTGTTCCCTGTCATAGAGTCTTTTAGATCTAGTGTAAGATTTCACCATGGTTACTTAGTAATGTATGTATTGATTGCTTTTCACAGATCCCGACGTCGCTGCTGCCAGTGCCATGATGCTATTGAATGCTCCACATGAGTTACACGCAGGTTGTGAGTAGACAGCGACACTACATATGACTGACATTATAGAAGAAACCTTTATCTGCTGCTTGTCTCTTGCTACATGGGGAACAGATCTGGAGGATAACACATTAATTCTCACAGCATAGATACAAACATTATCATGTTAACCCCTTAGATCAGTTTCTAGCAGGGGACAACAAGTCCCAGCACAGCCCTATGTGTTGGGTCTGTGCCCCCCGGTAGCAGGGGATATGTGGATGCGTCATCCTATCATGAAGCCGACCCTGTGCATTTCATTCACTTGCTGAATGGCTTTCTACACTGGGACCTTCATAACACGGGGAGAATCCCGATGAGTCACTGCTTATTATCTGTGTCAGTCAGCTGGAGACGACGCGTTTCATGCCATTGTTGAGTAATTCAGAAATAGTGAGCTGCCCTGACACACAGTAACTAATTACGAGGATACACTTCATTGTAATAGAGCAAAAGCGTCACATTAAAGGGCAAGGGCATTCACCGAGCTTCTATGGCTGGTCCTGGGGATAAAATGTGGGGAAAGGTGCCAATCGTCTCGTCATGTCACCACTGATGTCTAGTGAATGGATATACTACATTTTCTATTATGTCACTGCTGAAATCTAGTGAATGGATAGCTGTGCTCTGAGACATCACAGCTGACCTCGCATGTAAGCTGTACTATGTGTGATGTCACCACTGATCTCTAGTGAATGGATTAACTGTACTCTGATGTCACAGCTGATCTCTAGTGAATGGACTGGCTGTACTCTGTGATGTCACCGCTGATCTCTAGTGAATTTAGGCTGCATTTTCAGCAACATCCAATAACTGCAGGAAGGGACGTGTTGTACAGATTAGTATTGCACCTCCTCCTATACTTTATTCTTCATCTTGCAGGATTTGTTCTATAATTTTGTTCTAAATTTTGAATGAGTGTATTTGCAATTTTCCACATAGGTTGGTTGATCTGGACAGGTTGAAGCGTTCCTCCTCTTAAAAAGAAAATGTATTGGGGATGGTGGTTACCGTGTAAATTAAGACTTCTTCTCCCATGCAGGATAATTAGACATTGATCATTCATTCTATAAATATCCTGTAGAATCCACTGACCAAGGGGTGTAAAGATCACGGCCGCTGGCCAGACTGCTCCCTCAGACTCTGTTGAGAGGGATTACTATTTGGGTGGCCATTCATACAGCTCTGCACACAAGCCCTCAGGCGTGAGGAGTATGGAAATTCTACCAATATAGGTAAACCAGAATGTTCCCATTCACTGACACCAAGCAGAGGGATTGAAAATGGGGAAGAATTGCAGCACAAACCATTATAAAGTTGCAGAACGACCACCAAATCATTAAACAAAGTCCAGTGATTATAATGTCGGCGACGATTCTGCGTATCTGTTCTCAGTGGGCAGGAGCCCGCATTGTGGATTGTTAGCTTTTGGGAGTGGGTTCATATTGATGATACCTCCTCATTGTGTCCCTTGATCCCTTGCAGGCATACAGACATATGATATATTCCTCATGGTATCAGAAATCCCATCCGTTTATAGTGACCTGGCATCCGTCGTCCTGTCCGCTGCCAACCCCTTCCCCCACTCTGACCTCCTCCGGACTCCCATTCCCGTTCTTTCCTGTCTCTGTGTTGTCTTGGCTCTCGGTGGCTCTGCAGATTTTTGAGATCCCTCCAAGTGAATTTGTTGTGGCCGGTATGCACTACCGCTCCTGGCAGCGCCCCCGCCAGTCAGGATCACGGAGAATGATGATATAACTCTACCTAATTTCAGGAATTTCATACACGTTGTGAGGAACTAGAATCCTCTGCTGATAAATTATTCACTAACAGATGTCACTTCAATGAAATCATCAAAAATAAATTCAATATTATGATCAGCCACACGTGTTTAGCTTAAACAGCGCAGACGGTTTCACGTCTTGACTGCAATTAGGCCTTGATTGTGTTCAGCTTGTGCCAGGAGCCCTGGGTAATTTGAGGGGCAGAGATCAGGAATCGGCAGTGGCAGAGGCTGGGAGGGGGGACATGTACCTTATCGCTGCCTGTTCCTGGGAGCTTTATATGTTGAATATAGGATTTTGTTTAGAACTTGCCGTTTCTTTTAGGCTTAAAGGACCAGTACTGCCCAATGTGGTTAGCGATACAGGTAGTGCAGGAAGGGTTAATGAGGACTCCAGCTGAAATGCAGGAACACTGTGACCCTGGCTCAGACCTGTGATACATTGTAACACCTTTTATATGACATTTGTCATCCTTTTCAGAACACTAGAGCAATTTAGATTCCGTATTATCTGTGTCCTCCCACAATTTCATGCAAACCTCCTCTATCTGGGAGAAAATATGGCCTCCCGTCTGATCAACGAAAGACCAGAATTACAGCGCAAAGGAGAGAAGGATCTGGGATGACTTGGGATAATAATGTATATGCTTTGCAGGGCTTGTGGAAAGCTGAGTAACAAGTGTGTTGTAAGGGCGGACGTCGCTCCTCTGTTAGTACCAGAGATGAATACAATCAATTTTCTATATCCCCGAAACTCATTGTGCGACTATTGTGGTCACGTACATAGACACTGCGCCAACCACAACCATATCTCCTGAAGCAGGAAGACCTGGATGAACAGACCTGCTAACTACTGCACAGGCTGGACATGGCCCTTTCTTAGGGCTCCTCTTCATTGTTGCAAGTGTTTGGGGCTGGGCTGCTATAGCCTCATGTCCGATAACGTTATACGCTCCTCCCTGGTATTGCTCACAGAGGGGGTAATGGGCCGTTTACACAGGATGATTATTGCTCAAAATTCGTTCAAACGAATGAATTTGAGTGATGATCGTGATGAGTAAATGCACATAAATCACTCACTATTCGTTCACAGGTTCTTAACGCTGACTCCGAGTCAGTATAAAAACCATTGCTGGATCGCTGGCGTGTGGTTCCGTGTAAATGCTCCCTGCTCAGCCCTTCACTTAGAAGGTGAAGCGCTGAGCGAGAAGCTCGCGATTCAGCCGGTGAAGACTGTTACTGTAAACGCTCCGCACGAGCACTGACTACCTTAGTGGTGACATCAGCACTCGTGCCTTTGTTTACCCGACTGTCGGCCCGTGTAAAAGGGCCACACGACTGCTTGGGATGTGGTTTGGTATAATCTGCTGGTATTGATGATTTATAGGGTTGCTACATATCTTGTCCCTCCGGATGTTGACAATCCATCTCATCCTGTCTCCACAGTTTCCCCTGGAGTGATACAAAACGGAGCCCGCGTCCTCAGCAGAGGGATCTTCCAGGGCGTCAGACCCTTACCAATCAACCCTATTGGAAGCATGGCTGCTGCTGTAAGGTAAGTGCCAGGGTGGTGGGAAGCAGCTCTATTCTGACAGCGACTTCTTTGTCAAGAGTTTCCTATGGAAGATGAGAGCGGTCCGGTATAGTAACACATTAAGCTCCCTGGTACAGCGCTGTTAATTGGCTGAGCAAGCGCTTACCCTCACGGAAAAATGATCTTGTGAGTCCTTTAGATTCAGCGTTTTTGGACCTTTTCTGGGAGACTGCGGCGCCTCTTCTGATCTCTTCTTGTAGAGGTCGTTGTTGTCTCTGGCAGACGGAACCTTTTAAGTTAATTTTCCAGGAAGATGGAGAAATAGATTTGATACACTAATTTTTTGTCAACCAGAGTGGAAACATTTAGCGCTTTCTGCCCAGGAAGTTGTTTCCAGGAATGTCCTGCCACGAGCATAGAGCTGTGAACCAAGGACGAACTTAAAGGGCCAGTGTCCAATCTGATGTACATGTTGCAGGGCTAAAGTACAATCTTCAACTTTGTATTAGGTTTAGTGTTTCCGGGTTCACCTGTTTCAAGATCTCTGCCTGCTGTCAGTGAATTGGAACATTCATGTTGACCCTAAGAGGTTGAAAATGCACTCTGACCTAATTTCTCTTACGGCTGAGTGTTTGCTTTAATATATTATATAGACCGTTCTCTGTGAACTTAACACAGCAACAGCACAAATCTTTTTCCTACCTGTGGGCTCCAAGTTGAGTGATGATAGCTACACCGATACATTGCCACAAGCCTTCAGCTATGTGTTAGGCACAAGACTGGTGGAAAAATCAGCAAATTCTATCTAATATAGTATCATATGTTAGGCTGAAACAAGACCTACTGTATGTCCATCCAGTTCAGCCTGTTACCACCGGCCCCACGGTTGATCCAGAGGAAGGCAAAATAAACCCCCAATGATATAGAAGCCAATTTTCCCCATTTAACGGGAAAAAAAACCTTCCTGACTCCAATCTGGCATTCGGAATAATTCCCGACTCACCGACCCATCTAACTTTTGGAGAATGCATAACAGAAATCGTAAATGCTCATATTTCCAGTATAGTCAAAAGTTGTCCAGCATGAGCCACTTGTAATGCATAAGGGCATGATTGTGTCTTCTTGATGAAGGGGTTAATAGGACTTTGTGAGCTTTGTTTTTGTCTTTGGTTTTAATCAACTATATCTGAATGCTGAGAATCGGCCCAGTGGCTACAAAGTAAATAGCACTGCATGGAATATTTATGAGGCCGATGGCCACATTTATTGGAATATCATTCTGTGTAATAGACTCTAGAGCACAGGAAACTAATAATCTAGGAAGACACAATGTAACAAGAGTGTGGAGGATGCAGAATAAGGGCTCATTCACACCAGCGTAAATACGTAGCGTATTAAGCAGTGAATGGGGTCAATGAAAGTACATTGATTTTCATTGATCCATTCACATTCACATATAGACACTGCGTAAACAAGACCAGCATGTTCTATTTTACCGCCTGTAGAGCCCCATTATGCTCTGTGGGTTGTGTATTAAATGCTGTAGAAATGTTTAATACACAACTCCGTTATGAGACAGAGCAGGGAATTTTTTAAAAATGAAACAAAAAAACAGGTTCGTATGCGCTGTTATGTGCAGGGTACAATCGCTGCCATACGCAGCAATAGCCAGCTCGGGCAGCTTTTTATGTACACATTGCAATATGGGCACAAAAAGAATCTGAAATTAATGAAGCAGCTTTGCAAATTGTTTTAACGAAGTAACCCTGTTAATGACATCACTGAGTATAATAGTAATATAATTACATAGTGATCAGACATGAGATCAGCACACCTTATACTACAGTAACATCTATTACTGCTGACAACCAGCCTGTATATCATGTCTGAGAGGTAGTCACAGCCCCGCCCCCTGTTACTGACATCACTGAGTATAATAGTAATATAATTACATAGTGATCAGACATGAGATCCACACATCTTATACTACAGTAACATCTATTCCATCTATTACTGCTGACAACCAGCCTGCATATCATGTCTGAGAGGTAGTCACAGCCCCTCCCCCTGTTACTGACATCACTGAGTATAATAGTAATATAATTACATAGTGATCAGACATGAGATCCACACATCTTATACTACAGTAACATCTATTCCATCTATTACTGCTGACAACCAGCCTGTATATCATGTCTGAGAGGTAGTCACAGCCCCTCCCCCTGTTACTGACATCACTAAGTATAATAGTAATATAATTACATAGTGATCAGACATGAGATCCACACATCTTATACTACAGTAACATCTATTACTGCTGACAACCAGCCTGTATATCATGTCTGAGAGGTAGTCACAGCCCCTCCCCCTGTTACTGACATCACTAAGTATAATAGTAATATAATTACATAGTGATCAGACATGAGATCCACACATCTTATACTACAGTAACATCTATTACTGCTGACAACCAGCCTGTATATCATGTCTGAGAGGTAGTCACAGCCCCGCCCCCTGTTACTGACATCACTGAGTATAATAGTAATATAATTACATAGTAATCAGACATGAGATCCACACATCTTATACTACAGTAACATCTATTACTGCTGACAACCAGCCTGTATATCATGTCTGAGAGGTAGTCACAGCCCCGCCCCCTATTACTGACATCACTGAGTATAATAGTAATATAATTACATAGTGATCAGACATGAGATCCACACACCTTATACTACAGTAACATCTATTACTGCTGACAACCAGCCTGTATATCATGTCTGAGAGGTAGTCACAGCCCCGCCCCCTGTTACTGACATCACTGAGTATAATAGTAATATAATTACATAGTGATCAGACATGAGAGCCACACATCTTATACTACAGTAACATCTATTCCATCTATTACTGCTGACAACCAGCCTGTATATCATGTCTGAGAGGTAGTCACAGCCCCGCCCCCTGTTACTGACATCACCGAGTATAATAGTAATATAATTACATAGTGATCAGACATGAGATCCACACATATTATACTACAGTAACATCTATTACTGCTGACAACCAGCCTGTATATGATGTCTGAGAGGTAGTCACAGCCCCGCCCCTGTTACTGACATCACTGAGTATAATAGTAATATAATTACATAGTGATCAGACATGAGATCCACACATCTTATACTACAGTAACATCTATTCCATCTATTACTGCTGACAACCAGCCTGCATATCATGTCTGAGAGGTAGTCACAGCCCCTCCCCCTGTTACTGACATCACTGAGTATAATAGTAATATAATTACATAGTGATCAGACATGAGATCCACACATCTTATACTACAGTAACATCTATTCCATCTATTACTGCTGACAACCAGCCTGTATATCATGTCTGAGAGGTAGTCACAGCCCCTCCCCCTGTTACTGACATCACTGAGTATAATAGTAATATAATTACATAGTGATCAGACATGAGATCCACACATCTTATACTACAGTAACATTTATTCCATCTATTACTGCTGACAACCAGCCTGTATATCATGTCTGAGAGGTAGTCACAGCCCCTCCCCCTGTTACTGACATCACTGAGTATAATAGTAATATAATTACATAGTAATCAGACATGAGATCCACACATCTTATACTACAATAACATCTATTACTGCTGACAACCAGCCTGTATATCATGTCTGAGAGGTAGTCACAGCCCCGCCCCCCCTTACTGACATCACTGAGTGTAATAGTAATATAATTACATAGTGATCAGACATGAGATCCACACATCTTATACTACAGTAACATCTATTACTGCTGACAACCAGCCTGTATATCATGTCTGAGAGGTAGTCACAGCCCCGCCCCCTGTTACTGACATCACTGAGTATAATAGTAATATAATTACATAGTGATCAGACATGAGATCCACACATCTTATACTACAATAACATCTATTCCATCTATTACTGCTGACAACCAGGCTGTGTATATCATGTCTGAGAGGTAGTGACAGCGCCTCCCCCTGTTTGCTGCAGTAATAGCTGACCTCATATGGGACATAACAATTGCTCTTGATGATTTAGAATGCCATTTCGCTTTACTGATGGCTGCTGTGTAACCGTTAAGGGGGGGTTCACACAGGGCGGATTTCCGCGCAGCAAATCCGCATGCGGCCGCTAATCTCGGGATTAGCCAGCCATGTGGATGAGATTTTTCAGAAATCTCGTCCACACGGGGCAGCCAATCCGCTGCGGTTAATCCGGCCGAAGCCGCAGTGTGGCTTGGCCGACCGCAGCATGTCCATTCTTTTTTCTTTCCGCTGCAGCCGCGCTCTCCTCTATGGGAGCGTCAGCCACAGCGGAAGAGCAAGCGGCCGGGCTGCTTTAAAGCCGCTGGGGTTTTTTCCATGGCGCTTCTCCCGGCGGAAGTCTCGCACTTTTTGCTGCAGCCAAACCGCGAGATTTCCGGCAGGAATCCGCCCAGTGGGAACCCACCCTAAGAGAGCTCAGGATATAACCATAGTCATCATAGTCATGATGCGTAGTAGTGTGTTAGGTTTTTCTTTGTGCGTTCTGACCTTTTGTCCATTTCCTCTGTCTCCAGGAATGGGATTGGTAACTGCCGCATGAGGACAGAGAGTGAGCCATCGTGCGACTCTCCAGTAGTCAGTAGTGACCCCAAAGAGGACCACAATTACAGCAGCGCCAAGTCTGCCATTAAAAGAAGCTCCTCCCCTGCCAGCGACTCTGTGTCGTCGTCCTCTGCTGACGACCATTATGAGTTTGCTACCAAAGTTTGCCGCGACGGCTGCGACATCAGCTTCCAGAACCACGAGAGTTTCAGCGAGACGGAGGAAGATGACAAGAAACAGATAAAGAAAGAGCCCAAGGATTCCTTCAGCGACAGCGGCTACACCTCACAACACAAGAAAAAGCAACACCTGCTGAAAGTGCGACGGATCCCCAGCGATGCGCTGCCGTTGAAAAAGAGACGCACGGAAAAACCGCCCGAAAGCGATGATGAGGAGATGAAAGAGGCAGCCGGGTCTCTCTTACACTTGGCGGGAATCCGGTCTTGTTTGAATAACATCACCAATCGGACGGCCAAAGGGCAAAAAGACCAGAAAGACAAAGAAACAACAAAAAACTAGAAGGAAAAGTTTAGATTTCTTTGAACTTTGGACCGTTTCCTTACGCACGTCAGGTCAATTTTAACAATTTTGTGGCAATATCAACCATTTTTCTTTCCCCCCTTTTTTTTAATCTTATTTTTTTTGGGGTGGGGGTCCCTTTATAGTGTTTTATTTTTTAAAGGATATTGAAGCCATAGAACTCAGCCAACTTACAAATGCTTTTAATTTACCGAAAAGAGAAAAAAAAAAAGAAAAAAAATTTTTTTTTCAAAAGCCAAAATTTTACAGTTACCATTCAAGGAGGCGGTGACAATACCACGGCCCTAAGACAGAAATCGGTGCTCTGACCCGCTAGGGTTTAGGAAGCAGGGTGCTGTTTCGGATCTCACAGCCTTCCTTTATCTTCCTCTGGTGGTGCACACGGTTCTACAGCAGATTCGGTAACCTCACCGCTACTTGCAGATGCCAAGCTTGTTGTGCCATAGATCTGATCAACGAGCTTCTCCACTCCCTGGATGCAAACATAAAGTAATCATACAGTGTTGCCAATTGGTATTCCATACGATTTTTACATTGTATCTTCTCTGAAATAATCCGTTCACTCAGACTAAACGCCGGCATTCAACATCTAAGGAAAGTAAACCGTGTAGAGGTGACTGCCAGAGCGGGGGGGGGATCATCCTCGCTAATTACTCGCCAATGACAAAAATGATAGCACTACGGAACCTGCCGCCAGTATTCAGCTGCCACGATGCGCATAGAACCAGGCCGACCTCCGGATCCACAACCAGTTCACACACAGGTGCATGCATCTCATGACAAGAAACAAGTTCTGGGGCTTTTTTTTAATTTTTTTTTTTTTTAAATTTCCCAGAGATGAGCGCCATTCTTGTAAGGTAAATCTGTATTTAGCATGACGCATGGATTATTTTCATATAAATAGAGAAAATAGGCAACGCCTCTAATGTTAGGCCCAGGGCCTGGACTTCAGTTACCCCCTGTTATTTTTTATCTGATTTTTGGAAGCAGGTTTCTAAGGTCTAACCTTCTTCAGGGACAAACACTTGACTGTTGGGGAACTTCTTCTCTCTGCAATATAATAATAATTACAGCTCATTCTCTCGTAGGGCTCGGATCTGCCTTGTCTTTACATTCAGCCCAACATACAACCCTACTGTGCTTCTCTGTTATATAGAAAAAAAAAAAAGTTTATGTCCTTTCTGTCTATTCGGATAACATGAGGCAATAATATGTTGGTAAACTGGGCAGTGACGGTGGCCGCTGGGGTGCTGCAAGCTTTACTGGTTCAGAGAGTTCTGCGCCCAGGGGTCGTCCTGTGTCCATGTGCGTCATCTGCTCACTTTAACACCACACGTCATCAGCCTTTCATTCGTCGTAACTTTCAAACCCCCGAAATGCAACTGCACCTCCTATTATATAACAGGTTCAGACATTGGGGAATTGATCAGCCGCACAGGCACACAATTGCCAGTTGATGTAAACCATATCTGGCCAGTAGATCTAATTAAAGGGGAAGTTCCAATGTATGCCTACAAATACCGTCATAGTATGTGACTCTGCACCTTTTCTTTTTTTTTTCCATTCAAGCGCCATTAGTTATGAAACATAACCTATTATTTATGTCATTCACTGCCATTATAGCACACTGTGATGGACATGTGCAATACATCACACATACATTAGGGGGAGCTCTTCTGGAGTACAGGGGTGATTAGAGATGGAGCATTGCTCCTGGCAACCAATTCTTACTAATCTGAATGATTTCCACTTTCACCATTGTCATTTTATATTAGACAGTTAATGGGGTTAGACTGCTTCCTGCCAGGAACAGCGTCCATATTGGCTGGTCTGCAACATTTTAAAAGCACTTATATATAGAATATTTCGTTTTACTCCTATACTGCAGCTCTCCCCACTCACACTCCCACTGCCATCTCATATGTACCACACACCCATATATCTCGTCTCATATATACCCCACTGCTGCCTACTGCCCACTGCCATACCTCCTCATATATACACCCCACTGCCAGTTCATCTCATATACACCTTACACCCTACCTAATATACACTATACTGAGGCACATTATGTCACCTATGTAGTTCTCATGCTGCCATAACCAATCACAGCATTGCTTTTGTCTGATAATGCCGGGATAAAGTTATGTAAGGCCCCATTCACACATTCTGGATTTCACCAGAATAATTCGCAGAAAATGTACATGAAAATAGCACATATTGAACTAATTAACTTAATTGTTCATTTCAGTGAATGGGTGCCATGTTGCGTGTTTTTACGCACGCGGAAATACGCACGATTTGTGCTTGAAAGAAGTACAGTAAAACACTCACATGCACACGCAAATCTGCAAAGCCAACTGCGCAGATGCGTTTATGGCCATGTGACACCGGCCTTATGCTATTGAATGGGTCTAATCCTTGTGAATATCCGATGCTCATATTCATGTTTAGCGCCAAAATCTCATGTCGGCCTCAGGGCTCATTCACATGAGTGATTTCTTTCCCTTGCAGCGATGCTGTGAGGATAAAAATCACAGCCTGTTCGATCTTCTGGCTTTCCCTCGGAACGCCTCGTCTATTGCTTTCAATGGGACCTTAAAAGACATTGCATGCACTCACATGCTGTGTGATGTTTCCCATCGAAATCAATGGGGAACAGTTGCGATCCCCTGAAGCGCCAGCACGCGCCTAAGGATCGTAATGTCACAGAAGCAATGCAAGGCATTTTTGAATCAAAGATGCCTTGCATCGGGCGTGAAAAAACGCATATTCGCAAACGCAATATTGCGCTCACCTGTGTGAATTTAGCTGCAATCTGTGCCACAAATCCTCTTACAAATACACATCACGTTTGCCATACTCTAAAGGAACAGTATGTGTAAACTATATGCGATTCCGTGGACTAAGGCTTTATTGGGATTGCCAGGTTCATGTTAATTTTACCACCAGATGGCACTGTTACTACTAAATACATTGCTATGGTGCAGAAAAATGTGAGAAGAATATCAGCCACTAGTAGAAAGATTCAGTGAACCCAATCTGTCTTCGCTAGGTATGTTGGTCCACATATGAGCGCAGTCTGCCAGGTCCACCAACTGGTCCCGTACTATGTCTGGGGGAAGTCCTCCGATAAGCTGCTGCTAGCAGACAGAACGAGGGAAGTACAATACAGTCTGTAGCGGCAGCTCTGGGTTATGTGCTTTTCTGGCGGCGGCATTTACTTGGATTGTGGTAATGTTTTTGTTTACATTTCTGTGAAAACACGAGATTCACTGCCAGCCCTAGCGCTTGCTCAACACGTGTTCATGCCAACCCTGCGCCCGGGCACCAGAACCTGAACACTCACTCCCTCTCTCCCACCCCGTCATCTGCTGATCTGCTGCTGCGGTTTATACTTCATTTCATTTTTCATCTTTTTTTTCTTCCTTCCATGCTGTGTTTTCAGTTCTCTCTGACAGTAAAGCATTTTCATGTACATTAGGACAAAGGACATTTGGGGCGCCCTGGCCTCGCCCGCTGCCTCCAGTGGTTCTGATATTAAACAATGTTTGTGAGATATATTGTGTGTATGTCTGTATGGAAAGCATTTTAAAACTTGTAGATTTTTTTTTTTTTAATTTTATGGATTCTGTAACATTTCTAAGAAAAAAAAAAAGAAATATTTTATTTTGTTAAGTGATAAAGCAATCAAAAAGAAAAAAAAAAAAAAAAAAAAGGTTGGATCTGGTTAACCTCTTCACTGCCAGAGAACCCTACGCTGCATGCCAAGTCACTACTGCAGAGAAATACCTGAGTTTTTGTTTTAATGTTTTATTTTTCGCCTTTCTGCGGCGGCGCATGCAACATATTGCACTGCGGATTGTTCCAGGATGCCCTCCAGCAGTGAAAGGGTTGAGGTATATCATGTAGGGGATGTTCTGCACCCGGATTGGCTGAGAAGCCGAGAAAAGTGCAGGTGAAAAAATAAAATGCAATATTTTTTTCTGTACTTGTGTGTAGCTGCCAACGTCCTAAACTCAAGAAGTGTGATGGAGCAGGGGCGCTGCTGAGCTTTGGAGTGTAGCGGCAATGGACGGAGAACCATGTTGATTTCAGCGCATATTTTCCTGCATTTCACTTTTTCTTGATGTGTAATCATATTGCCAAAGAAACAATTTCATCGATTCTTGTAAATAACACTTCCCCAAAATCTACCATAACGTTTCTGTGATGTATTGTCTTCCAGTTGCAATAAAAATTTACTGAGTTGCATCAATTTAAGAGTCGGCGTCTTTATGACTGACTAGGAAAAACGCTGTGCGACTGCTGGAGCTACGACGCCAAATGTCACAACCGTCCCGAGCAACTACATCTCAGCATCTGTCTGCTCCTGCAGCCCTGACAAGTATTGTTTCTATAGTCCAGTACACCTCATGAGCAAAAGTATGTGCCCCCCAGAGGAACACTTACATATATGCTTGTTCATCCCATTCTAGAACACCATCAAAACAAATGATCCCGTAAACACAAAATAGGGGATAACCTGCTGATTGTCAAGACTTGACTGTTGGGACCCCTGCCAATTTTCAAGAATACATGTCCTTTTCTTATCCGAGTTTCAGATGAGAATCACACGTGTCAATGTGCTATGTTCAGCACACGGATGGGAAGTCTGATGCAAGTTAACGCCGGTGTGCATGTACCCTAACTCCATACCTTCAACAACCTATGATGTAGATATACACACATCCTAGATTGTGGGGGCGTAGGTGAGGCTGTGTTAAGTATCTGGCACCCACCTGTATTGGCCATGATCAGAAATAACTTAATTGGTAGCCATTTAACCACTTATCCCAAATGCTCACAGACGGATAAACCGTGCGGAATTTGCAGTCAGACACCCGCCGCCAATTCCTTAGCAATAGCCGTCCATAGACATGCTGTGTTAACAGATTCTCCCCTGCTTACGAGCGGAAATCGACTGCGGTTTTCCACTCACAGGCGAGAATTGCAGCATGTCCTATTCATCACGGAAAATCGTGCGGACGGCTTTCATTGCAGTCAATGGAGTCCGTCCCGCAATACTTCGCGCTGTGAGCACAGCGTAAGTATTGCGGAAAAGCGCGTCGCTGCCTAGCACTGGTGCATCATGCACAGCGCCGGCAGATCTGGAGAGGTGAGCATGGGGTCACTGGGGGGCGCTGGGTCAGATTCTGCCGCCTTATTTCCATAAACCAACCCGGCCGTGGGCATGAAGCCGTAGATTCCAAGGTCAGTGTTGAGCGCAGCAGCTATGCCATTAGAGAAGGGCTCTTTCTGTGTCCCTCCCTCAGTAATGCGATTGCAGGGTGCTGATGCTCTGCCATAGGCAAACTCGAAACACATTTAAGCCTCTAGGCATGCAGCGTCGCAATACCTATTAAGTCCTGTGGCAGGGCTAAATTATATCCTATAGCATTCCAGGTGAAGGCTTTACAAAAATGACAGGAGATTAACAAGTACCTCTGTGTTTCATTGTGTTGTAGGTGAAGTGATCGCATGTTCTAGTTACCTAATAGGAGTTAAAATGTTTCAGAACATTTTGAAAAATATCACTATAAAAAAACAAAACCGTTCCTTTAATACGATTACCAAATTACTATTGGTGTACACAAAAAAAGGAATTGTTAGAATACACTTTAATCATTTTACATATACTTACCATATTATGTGCTGTGAAAACCTAATACATTGTAACTGCATTTGTTTGTAGAATGGCAATTTCACATCTGCTTTGGGGATTCCTCTTTCCTGCTCCATTCGAGGCGCAGTAAAGGGGAATCCCCGCAGCCAAATAGTTCCGGCTCTGGTCCGCCTGCTTTCCGTCCAGCTGGCTGGCTTTTTCTTCAGGTATCTTCTACCACATTTGTGACGGAACCTCCATCCAGAGGTTCGGTGCAGACATGAAACCACCCTGAGTGCTATATGTTGTTCTTCATTAAAAACAAGGTAAAAAAAATATTAAAGCCATTTTCCTACAAAGAAATCTAAGCAAGCAATTGGTATTGCTGTACCTGTAACAATATGAACTATTAAATATAAACTGCACCTCACACAACCCTAGCAACAGAAAAATAAATGTTATTAGGTCTCAGAATATGGGGACTGGAAGCATTACTCTATTCTGTGGTGCAAATAAGGAAGATGGAACAATACCTCTGCAGCGCCACCTATTGGATGGCAGCATTCATTCAAATCAATGTCCAACCCTTTATACAGGTCTGTAGAGCAATGTTTGGGAATTTAAAACAAAGCCAGAATCCATACACAGACAGCTGTTTCAGGGTTTTTGCTCCTCATCAGTGTGCAGTAGGATCCTGGTTTGGCTAGTGAGAGGCCTAAGACATAGGTCGGGACGTTGTTCTACAGACCTGTGTATAAAGGGTTGGACATTGATTTGAAGGAATGCTGCCATCCAATAGGTGGCGCTGCAGAGCTATTGTTCCATCTTCATTATTTGCATATTACCCAGAGGAGCATGGATGGCCTTATAAGTCTCCTCACACACCTTCTTAGTGCTCTCTAAGGAGTGAGGTTGCTCCTCCTGACCCTATTTTGTGGTGTAGCATCTACATTTCCTGTACTGTTATCACTGTGCACTATCTGTAGTTTAAGGCCTAAGGCCTCATGTCCACGGGCAAAAGAAGAATTAAAATCCGCAGCGGATTTTAACTCTTCTCCCGCACGCGGATCCGCACCCCATAGGGATGCATTGATCACCCGCAGGTAGATAAATACCCGCGGATGGTCAATAAAAGGGATTTTTAAAAAAATGGAGCATGAAAAAATCTGGACCATGCTCCATTTTCATGCGGGTCTCCCGCGGGGACGGCTCCCGCGGGCTTCTATTGAAGCCTATGGAAGCCGTCCGGATCCGCGGGAGACCTAAAATAGGAATTTAAAAGAATTTACCCATCCAGAGCGGGCCGGGAAGGTCTTCTCTTCCTCACGGCCGGATCTTTCTTGCTTCGGCTCGGCGGATGTGCCCGGCACATGCACGCGGCACGTCGGCGACGTGCCGCAGCCGTGACGAGTTCATCCGCCGGCCGAAAAAGAAGATCCGGCCGTGAGGAAGAGAAGACTTTCCCGAACCGCTCCGGATGGGTAAATTCTTTTAAATTCCTATTTTCAGCGCTGATGTCCGCGGGGCAGGAGGGACCCGCTGCAGATTCTCCATGTAGAATCCGTAGCGGGCCTGATTTTCCCCGTGGACATGAGGCCTTATTCACACGAGCGACAAAGTCTAGCCTTTTTTCACGATGTGACAATGCTACAAATCACATGTATGTGAAGCCCATGCTTTCCTGTGAGTTCCTTCACATTTGCGATGTTTTGTAGCATGCTACATTGCGAGTCGAAAACTTTGCGAGTTTTGCGATATGCACGTGACTTGTGAGGTTTTGTTGCCCAGGTTTCCCTGTAGAACCTTCCTCTCTGTTGCATTGCATGAAAACATGGTTTTTATGTGGTGCAACTTTCACAGTAGGAAATCCTACTGTCTAAGCCCTAGCTGCAGAAAAACAAAAACAAAGCACATACATCACCTAAGAAGCGCTGTCAGCTCCGGCCTGTCTTCTCCCCGGTACTGGTCTTCAGCATCTTTACTGGCCATGTATTAGAAAATCCTCCAGGAAGTGCTGCCTCAGATTGGCTAAGTCGCGGCCCTCAGCCAATCAGAGCCAGCGCTTGATGAATTAATCAGAGCCAATGAATGGCTGTAATTGGTTCATTGAGTGCTGGTTCTGTTTGGCTGTCCATCACAGCACTCAGCCAATCGAAGGCAGCGCTTTCTGGAGGCAGGGTTTTTTTAATCCCTGACCAGAAAAGATGCTGAACATCAGTACCAGGGAGAAGACGGGCCTGAGCTGACAGCGCTTCTTAGATGATGTATGTGTTTAGTGTTTCTGCAACTAGGGCTTATTCTCGGGATAGTGCTTATAGTTCAAGCTACCGTTGTGATTTTCTCACGGTGATGCCATGTCGCCTGTGTGAAGGAGGCATAACACAGGACTGCAGGTAACATCTAGTACACTGAACTCTGTTACCTGTGGTGTAAAGCTTAAAACGGCTGATCAACTGAACAAATTGACGACTTTTTTGCATAAAATTACACGTACAGATAATGGTTCTATTTCCCTCATTAGCTAAAATAAACTTTGCAGAAGGAGAACTAGGTGTTGGCTCAGGTGGACGTGTGTTTATGCGAGGGATTATCTGGCCTCCAGGATTCCATTGTCTTCTCCCAGCATGAGTAAACAAACAAAACCCAACCTGCAGCAGCTCAAATGACTGGACGAATTCCGTTCAAATGGAGCAAATTTTGAATGCCCTGACAACTATTTTTATGCAGGCTGAAAACCAGAGCTAAATGACATGTGAACAAATAGTGCATGACTGCCTGCGGTTACATGTAACGACTATCGCTCACTTTCAGACGTTTGAACAAATTTTGAGCGATAATCCTTGCATGTAAAAGGACCTTTACACAGGACTGCTAGTAACGTCTACTACACTATCTGGACTGTGTTACAAGTGGTGTTACACAGGCCTGCTGGTAACGTCTACTACCTGTGGTGTTACACAGGACTGTACCGTAGGCCTACCTACAGTTAACGCTTGGGTTCTGTGATGATTTTGCAGCTCGCTCCCGGTGAGCGGAGATTTTCAGGCACCGCTTGTGATAATGAGCGCTGGGAAATTCAATGTGTTTCTGCACAAATGCAAAATGTTTATTTCAAGTCTGTGCGGAAACATTTCCAGCTGTGCCTGCAACTCCTGGCAGCCGCTCACAGCACAGAACCCAGCACCAAATTAATTAGCGGGAAAAAAAGGCATTTAATTATGTCCCGGAAACTGTATCGGGATGAACCTCTATGTTCAAAGAAGAATATGGATAAAGTTATTAGATGCATTGGCACCTACGATGCTTGGGCACTTCGGATTCTACATGTCTTGAAAAACTATTGGCCTCTCTTTAGAGATCCAGACCTTGCTAAACCCCTGACCCTCCAACCTTTTGCAACATATCACCACAGTCCCAATTTGAGAAATTTGTTATGTAGTCACTTTGTAAAGCACCTCCATAGTGGAAATGAAGACAGATGATCCCTGACAGGTAGTTTCCTGTGTGCAGACTGTACTTTCTGTTCTGCCATTATCAAAACAACACACTTATGTAATCCTTTGGATAACAAAGTTTATCAAATTAGGCAGAACTATGCTACAAAATGTCCATGCCCTAAGGCCTCCTGCACACGAGCGGGTTAGCATTGCAAAATCCAGCCCATAGCATGCTATGAGAAAACATGATTTTCTGCCCACGAGTGGAAATCGATTGCAATAGCAACAGCGCTGCATCCTCTCAACTGTGCATGTGCCAGCCGGCCCATTCACAGCAGAGGAGGCCACATCATCGCCATATCGACGGCGCGGTGTCCTCTGTACTGCGCATGTGCTGGCCAGCGCATTCGCAGCAAGGGAGAAGACAGACGGAGCGGTAAGCTAGGAGCATCAGGTCGAAACCCGCATACGGGGTCTGACCCGCCCATGTGCAGGTGGCCTAAATATATATACTGGAAAAACAATTCAACAGTCAGGCTGCAGCCACACGGGCTACAACATCATCGCTATAATCTGAAGCCCATGGTTTCCAATGGGTTCTTTCACATGAGCGATGTTTTGTTGCCCGTGCGGGTGCAGCCTCAGGCTGTATCCATGTGGGCTACACAATCTTGCTACAAAACGCATGTATGCGAGGCCCATGTTTTCCTATGGGTTCCTTCACATATTGATATTTTGTAGCATGCGACATCCCAACACAAAAACCTTGCGGGACCGGCGATATGCCCGCGATTCATGAGGTTTTGTAGCCCATGTAGCCTTCCTCTCTATTGCATCGCATCACACGAAAACACAATTTTTGTGCAGTGTAATGCAACTTTGACAGTAGGAAATCCTACTGTCAAAGCCCTAATCTTAGCCCTAGTTGCAGGAAACAAAAAAAACAGTATAGAAGTGCTGTCAGCCGGCCACATCTTCTGAGCCAGCGCTCGATGAACCAATCACAGCCATTTATCGAGCGCTGGCTATGACTGGCTAAGCGTCAGCCAATCACAGCCAGTGCTTACAGGAGGCAAGGATTTTTCAATCCCAGGCCAGAAGAGATGAAGTAGACCAGTGCCTGGACAGCGCTTCTAGGTGAAGTATACTTTTTTAAGAATCTTTTTTCTGCAGTTAGGACTTATTTTCAGGGTAGGACTTCTAGTTCAAGCCTTCCCCCCTATCTTACCCCTTAAAAATCCTTGCATGTGGTGCTACAAAGTTGCGGTATTGCCGCGATAAGGCACAGCGATATTGCTGCGATTCTCTTGCGATAATGTGTCGCCCGTGTGAAGGAGGCCTGAAGCTCATGGTTTCCAATGGGCTACAAAACATCTCTCATGTGGATGAATTGGAAACCATGGGCTTCAGATACATGCGTTTCGCAGCAAGATTTTGTAGCCCGGGTGGATGCAGCCTAAGGGAACTTGTATCTAAACATCTCATTTCTATTAGAATATACGCAGACACCCCCTAACAAGGCATGTCAGTGTGACACATGGAGGCGATACACGCAGTATGGATTGAGCAAACTTAAACTATAAATTACTCGGTGAAGAGGCCACATAGATCTCTCGGTTTAATGGATAGAATGAGGGCTTTACCTTCACTGCATCTTTGTAGAATCTTTGAGGATGCTTATTATGAGTAAATGAGATTCCATCCCCTTTCTTTCCTAAATCAACCATATAAACTTGGGTAATTAGTGCATTAGATTGCCCCTTTGATGTCAACTGTTTGGAATATATTTACCACAGCTCTGCAGGATTTTATCATCTTACCTGGCATTCAATTAACAATCTTGTTAATTGTGGGTGTTTCCTTATCATTTGTAAATACACTCTTTTCAACATGGCAATAATATATATGGTCCATAGTCTGTTATACTCTTTATTCCCTATATATAGTTGTGGATATGATTGTTCTTTTTCAATATGGTAATGGGATGCATCTCTATTATTCATATCCATGGATAGTATTCCCTATATTGCAATAATCGAGCTGAGTGTGGATGAGGACAACAATAAGTGTTTTTACGGTGAGAAAAGAGCGGATTCTAGCGATGTTCTTGAGGTGCAGCTGACATGTTCGGACCAGAGATTGGAAGAAGGGGGTAAAGAGATTGGAGTCGAATATAAACCCAAGCCAGGGGACATGTTGTCTGGGAGTTATGATGGCGCCACACACTGAGATGGAGATGTCAGGATGAGGTCGGTTAGTGGAGGGTGGAAACAGGAGGTGGTCAGTTTGTGAGAGGTTCAGTTTTAGGTAGAGAGAGGACATAGTGTTAGGCCTCATGTCCACTAGAAAAATACAATCCGTGCAGAATCTGCTGCGGATTTCCTTTAAATGGTATTTTTTTGGCCTGCAGATATCCGCACACATTGCTATCAATGTGATAGCAATGTTGCCAATCCGCGGCAGAATGGAGCATGCCACATTTTTTCTCCCGCGCGTGAAAAACGCAATTCTTTTAAAATGCCATCCGCGGGTGCAAAAATCAATTTAATGGACCGCGGATGGCCAATGATTCTTTATGGGCAAAATCCGCTTTAGATTCCGCAGCAGAATCTGCAATTCCATTTAGCTAGTGGACTTATGAGGCCTTAGAGACAGCGGACAGACAGTCGGTGATGCTTTGGAGGAAAAGGGCAGAGATGTCATGGGAAGAGGTGTACAGCTGGGTGTCGTCAGCATACAGGTGGTACTGATGGCCAAATCTCCTGATGGCAGTATTTATGAAGTCAGAAATAGCATGAGCCTGTACACTTTATTTATGACGTTCTATTGTGAGTTTGATGAAAATTTATAGACTGCACCGTGTAACAACTAAGTAGAATGGAGGGGGGGAAAGAGGGATACAGACCAGTTAACTTATTATAGTGCAAATTATTTTCTCCCAGCTTTCCCAAAATCAGGGCTTAAACAGATGGTATGAATTTGTCCTGTTATGCGGCTGTGAAAATCATGGCCACATAACGGAATGAAACAAAATCATCGATTTCAGTGGTTTCGCTTACACTTGCGGTATTCTTGAGCATTAATAGTACATGCGAGAATACCGCTAGTGATTTTTTTCAAACTGGCGTGCTATAGTGCAGAATTATGAATGGTCCGAAAAAAACCCTGGTTCATGCGCAACTATGCTCCGTAGCGGCGAGTGTAGCTGTGCACACACCCATCGGAAGAAGCCCTCATGAATAGCAAACAAACAGTTATAGATGCAGGGCTGTGGCATTGCATTAACAAGCACATGTATTGGTGAGCGATCCGGAACACAACCGTAAGAGATGCCATAGCAGCCATGTTGTCACCCAGCTTTCCCAGTAACTGAGATAACAGCCAGATTTAATTTTCTACCACTTGATGGCAGGGTAAAGCACCAGGACTAATAGTGTGAATTTTGCCATTCCCAGCATCCTGCTTCATCTCATTATGAATATTCATGGGGAGATCCCGGCAGATTGAGATGCTTCACTCGTAGGCACAAAGCATAACCATAAATTTGCGCTGCAATAAAGAGGCTCATTCAGCAAGCGGTGACAGCGCTAGATATAGGACCCGGCTCTCAGGCAAGGAAGTGGCCACTTCTCAACGCTCTATAGAAATGCAGCTAATAAATCCAGTTAATGGCTGAGGGATGAACTGTTCTGGGACAGCACAGAATTCGTTGTCACCCCCAGCCCGCCATTCTGAGGAGCTGGGTGGAGTCTACAGAGGTGAGATCTATAGATGTGTCACCCACACAAGATATCTGCAGATCGTTGCTCTGTTATTTCTACCAAGTGTCAGATACATAGTGATACAATCTGCAAATTATTACACCACTGACTTCTCTAGAGATCTGCAAAACATGGATCTGCCCCCTCTACTTCCTGGCAGATGTATACACTATATATATTAACCCCTTTGTGACCTCCCCTTTGCCTTTTTACGTCCTGCTTTGCTGGGCTTTAATCCCCAGGGATGTAAAAACATGCTGCCTCTGAGGATTAAAGCCCCGCAGGCTGAGGACGTGACAGCTACATTCTGCCAGATCCCTGAGGAAGCCGACAACCTGGAGCTGTCATGGGGGCCGCGAGAAGTGTCCCCCCCCAGTAATGTGAGCGGCGCTATCCAATGAATAATGCCGATGCATGAATGTAAATAAAAAGGAAAAAAAAGTTAAAGGTTTCAGCTACCCTCATGTAGCAGATCCATGAGGGCAGCAGAGCGTACTCACCCCCATCCACCGCGCTGTCCCGCGGCGATCTAGTCCAGAAAGGACCTGACGCCGCCTTCTGTGCAAGCGCACCAGACTATGATGTCACGGGCAGAATGCCGGGAGGCTTGGGAGATTTGAAATCTCCTGGCTCATGAAGATAGCTGGGAGGCAGGAGATGTCAGCGGTGATCGGTCTCTGGTCCCAGCGGTGAAAAAAAGTTTCAGCTCCCCTCATGAATCAGATCCATGAGGGCAGCTGAAGATACTCACCTCTGTCCTCTGTGATGTCCTGCGACGATCTGGACCTGCCTCGGGCTTCTGCGCATGCGCGCCACATTGGCAGATTTTGAATCTCCCTGCACCTACCTGTCAAAGATAGCCGAGTGCAGGAAAATGTCACGGGGGACCGCTGTATGCGGTTCCCGGTCACATGATCACTGTTATCCATCAGATCACAAGCGGATTCCACATACGGCCGTGTGAGCCCAGAGTTATTCAGACCGCTACCTGTAATACGTAATTTACAAGACTCCCCGGGAACGCTCGCCTTCATGCAGTTCCAGGATCAGCTTGTTGAGCGCCTTCTGTGTGAGACCGCCGCACCTCCGCAAGCTTACGAAGCCTCACAGAGCGTCACACGATTTTATTGCCCCATGTGCCCATCCCAACCAGGCCTCCGTAATTACCCCTGGTTTCAGACATACCACACACACAGTTTACATTATTAGTTTTATCTAAGATTAAGGGCTCCTGCACCCTGGCGAGAGCGATAGCTGGATGTGATTGACACCCCGATATCGCTCTCGCAATCCTTCTTGAAGCCCTACAGGGCTGAAGGAATCTCCTGCCGTGGCTGTCACAGCCACGGCAAGAGATAGTGATCTTCTCCCATTGATTTCAACGGGGCCAGTGGCAGCAGCGCCAGTCCCATTGAAATCTATAAGAAATGCTTGCGATCCTCTGCTCGCGATCCTCAACTGTCATTCAATGGTCACAGCACTCAGCCAATCAGAGGCAGCGCTTTCAAGAGGAGTGAATTTTCAATCCCCGGCCAGAAGAGAAGCAAAAGAACAGTGCGGGGACCTGAAAGAAAACACAATGGAGATGACAGCGCTACTAAGGTGATGTATTCTTTTTTTATTTTTTTACAGTTATTGATTATTTTCGGGGAGGGGGCTTATATTTCAAGCCCTCCCCACTTCCCCCCTGAAAATCCTCGTCACAGAGAGTCCCCTGCCACTGCTGTCACAGCAGTGGCAGAGGATCGCGATCCTCACCCATTGATTTCAATGAGGCTGGTGCTACTGCCGCCAGCCCCATTGAAAACAATGGGCAAGATCGCAAAAAGAATGGACATGCCGCTCTTTTGTTTTAACGCTGCATCGCAAGCGTGCATGGAGCCATTGTAAGCCATTGGCTTCATAATTTTGCGATTTCTCATAGCCTTGCATTGCTGGGAAATCATGCGATTCCCTCGCCAGTGTAAAAAAATGCCTCCCCCTCCCATTTTTTTTATCCAGCTCTCATAGGATTCTATAGGAGCCACAGCCGCATATCTGTCAAAAATCTTTTTAGCCGCTGGATACTTGGCAGCGCATATTGCGGTCACGTATGTTTCATTTTTTACGGTTAGATGTTTTTACGCGCCGTACATTCGCCTGTGTGAATGCATTGGAAACCAGAGTAGGAGGAACGAGAGAGAGCAGTAGACTGGGACCAGGATGGAAGGTGCACATTGACAAGTGCTGCCATATGTGTATCAGTTGGTTAATAATGAACTAATAACTTCAAGGATGTTGATCATTAAAGAAGAATTAACACGTGTTTTCAGACTCCCTCCCTGTGCTGTACATGCAGTTTGCCCTACAAATACAGTGGCCCTGCCTGGATGTTCCATGACATCTGGGAAAACGTTTGTCACGTATGCACTGTCCCAACACAAGACTCAGGTGCAAGCGCCAGATGTTAATCTGAGCCCCTGGAGGTGGTCAAGGGGCTTGTATACACACAGCCACACTGTTCTCCAACAATCAAAGGATTAACTCCACTGAAGGCTTGAGCCACTCTCACACATGCGTTCAGTTAAATGCGGCTTGAAACCGCTGCATTTTAGTGCAATTTTCGAGCGACATTTTTGAACGTATGTCACAGTGACAATAAAATGACATACAATAAATGAAAAAGCAAATATAAAAATACAGAAACCTGAAGCTTACAAGTTCTTAATGTCTCTGTGTTCCTGAGGGTGGATAGAAAATGGTGCACATTTCAGCTGCAGGTTGCGTTCATGAAATGTGACATCTTTCAATTGTCCTACGCATCTTTTAAAGTTTCTCTGGCTGAGGTTACAGAACTACCCATTAGTTCATTAACCTCATCCCAACTGTAAAGCATGGGCAAGGGGCATCATGGTTTGGGGCTGCTGAGCTACCTTAAGGCCCATTTACACTGGACGAGTGTTGGGCAAATGATGCCAGACACTCGCCCCTGTATCACCACGCGGTATTTAGTGTATCTTGACGCCACCGGAAGCTAGGGGTTTGACAGGAGGAACGCCCCTGGCACACCCCCAGCTCCCGATTGAGCCAAGAACCAAAGGTTCTGCAAGGAGGTAGTAGCCAGGAAGAGCAGTAATAGCGTCAGTGAGCCGAGGAAATGGGACCCAGGGACGTCCGTGACAGCGCTCCAGGCTGCTGTGGCCATGGGGGGAGCCGAACCGGGAGGATAGTGTGCCGGACTTCATCGGCGAAACAACACTGGCAGCGCTCCCACCTGCTTCTGCAGCAGGGGGAGCGGAGGCGGGAGGAAACAGCGGCGTGCACCAGGAGTGGGACCCGGGGATAACAGCAGCGACATGACGGACACTGCTCCCGGGTGCTTTGCCTGCGGCTGCAGTGGTAGTGGAAAGACTGGCGATGCAGGGTGAGCTGGAACAGGGAACAGTAGCAGGAAAACAACAACTCACTGTGCTTCCGCCTGCTTCGGCCGCAGAGGAAGCGGCAGCACAGTTTAAGGAGCTGCCAGGACCTGTAGCGCATAGAGCTCTGCAGACAATCAGGTACAGGGGGCGTCACCTCCTGTCAATCTTGACTCCACCAGTTCTTCCTGGTGGCGTCAAGATAAACTAATACCTCCCCACGCTCCTGTGCGCACACGGAGCGGCCTGTGGGGGGCGGGGCAGTGTAGGAGATTCCTCTACTTTCGCTCCCCGCCCCTCTCCATTCACATAACACAGGCGCTGTTCGCTATTGAACAGCGGCTGTTTAAACTGCCCGATGAGCGATGACGCTCATCTTTTGTGCTGCTAAAAGATGAGCTATGAAGATCATCGCTCATCGTGCAGTTTAAACAGCCGCCGTTCAATAGCGAACAGCCGCTGTGTATCTCAATGGAGAGGGGCGGGGGAGCGAGAGGAGAGAAATCTCTTGCACTGCCCCGCCCCCTGCTGGCGGCTCTGTGAGCGAGCCAGCTGTGCTATCTCCCATGCAAGAGCACAGGAGCGCAGGGATTGAGAGAACAATAAATGCTAGGTTTTGTAAAGATTGTATAGGCCAATGTAAGGACAGCAGTCAATCTCAAGCTGCAGAGACTTTGGGGGATGCAAGACAATAACCCAAAGAACAAAAGTTAATCTACTAAAGAATGGTTGAAAAAGAAGATTTGTGTTTTGGAGTGGCCAAGTCAGAGTCCTGAACTTAAAGGGTTTTACAACTGGGAACTGTGCCTGCAGTACCGCTGCACATCATACAGAACTGTGTACACAGCAGTTCCATCCACTGGCGCATCAACCCCGATGACTATTGATACAGAGTCCGAGGATAGGTGAAAAGACAGTTTCAATCCAAATTATTCAACCACCATTGCAAATTAGGTTTTATTTGCCAAATTTACAAACTTTCAGCTTTTTGCAAAAAAAAAAAATCTCGCAAAAACAATCTAAACCGCTTCAGACAACTAATAAAGCAAGTGATTTCTCCAAATGGCAATTTTAATAACTATCACAGCGTCAGCAATATTCATCCGATTCTTGACAAGCACCTTTAGTATATAGTAGGGCACCCTTTTACTGTTATGCCCTTTTGAAAAAGTGATGCATTGCCACATGCCAACTATCCTGATGAATCTTCTTTATGGACAGTGACCTCCAATTCATTACTGTTCTTAGGTTTTCATGCTGCAACTGCCTTCCTGAAATCCCAAAGATTTTTGCATGAGGTTTAAGTCACTACACCGACAGCCACTCCAAAATCTTCTTTCAAAATCAAGTATTGATGGCCTAACTGATGGCCTTATTCACACGGGCTACAAAATCGCATGTATGTGAAGCTCATGGTTTCCAATGGGTTCATTCACATGAGACGTTTTGTAGCCTGAAAGACCCCATTGGACACCATGGGCTTCATATACATGTGATTTTGTAGTGCTACAAAGTCGCACGATTTTGTAGCCCGTGTGAATAATGCCTTAAGGCTGCTTTCACACAGGCTACAAAATCACGCGATTTTGTATCAATGTGACAGTGCTGCAAACCGCATGTATGAGAAGCCCAAGGTTTTAAATGGGTTCTTTCACACGAGTGATGTTTTGCAGTCTGTGACATTGCTAAAATACAAAATCACGGCATTCTGTATACAGCCACGATTTGCAATTTTTTTTTGTAACCCATGTTTTCTTATGAACCCTTCCATTGTGTTGCATCGCATGAAAACACAGTTTTCGTGTGGCGCAATGCAACCTTTACAGTAGGAAATCTTACTGAAAAAGCGCTAAAATAAAGCCTATTTGCATAAAAAGAACAAAAAAGAATACATCACCTAACAGACTTTCTTGAAGTTTTCCCTCAGCACTTCCTGGTTTGGAGATTTAAAATCCCGGCACTTCCAGAAAGCACTGGCTGTGATTGGTTCATCGAGCACTGGCTTCGATTAGCTCAGCTGCGGTTAATATTACTGTGGAGTTACTATTACTGTGGAGGTTAAAATGGCTGTAGCTACTGTGGGGTTAATATTACTGAGAAAGTTATTACTGTGGGGTTAATATTATTGGGGGTCACTAGTACTACTCGGGGCACTGTGGGGGTCACTATTACTACTGAGACCACTATCGGGGTCACTATCACTACTGAGACCACTGTGGGGGTCACTATCACTACTGGGGCTACTGTGGGGGTCACTCACTACTGGAGCCACTCTGGGGGTCACTATCACTACTGGAGCCACTCTGGGGGTCACTATCACTACTGGAGCCACTCTGGGGGTCACTATCACTACTGGAGCCACTCTGGGGGTCACTATCACTACTGGGGCGACGGCTGGGCCCAAGCCATCTAAGCAGGTGCACAAATGGCACATATGTGCGCCCATTCAAGCTTTTTTCGGCTGTGCTTTGGCCGTGACACTGCCGGCCAAAAAACGCTACTCTCATGTGAAAGAGCCCTTAGCCATATTTGGAACATGCAATTACATGTCAGAGTCAACATAGCCCTAGCCAGTCCAGGCATTAGATGTGTTTTTTCTCAAGAACACCTAATGCAACTAATGAAGCCCTTGATTAGCTGCATCAGGTGTGCTTTAGACAATACCTGCTTTGCAAATCTGTGCTCTTATGAGGGATTCTGAGACTGCAGTAGTCATTAGGGAGATATAGTGGCCCTGCCCGCCTGTGCTTGTCCACGTGTCCGTTGTTAAGTGGACCTTGGCAGTAACCGCGTTGGTGAGGGCGCGTACAATGTTGCGGGAGACGTAGTCGTGCAGGGCTGGGACGGCACATCGGGAAAAGTAGTGGCGACTGGGAACTGAGTAGCGCGGGGCCGCCGCCGCCATCATACCTTTGAAAGCCTCCGTTTCCACAACCCTATACGGCAGCATCTCCAGGCTGATAAATTTGGCTATGTGCACGTTTAACGCTTGAGCGTGTGGGTGCGTGGCGGCGTACTTGCGCTTGCGCTCCAACACTTGCGCTAGCGACGGCTGAACGGTGCGCTGAGAGACATTGGTGGATGGGGCCGAGGACAGCGGAGGTGAGGGTGTGGGTGCAGGCCAGGAGACGGTAGTGCCTGTGTCCTGAGAGGGGGGGTTGGATCTCAGTGGCAGGTTGGGGCACAGGGGGAGAGGCAGCGGTGCAAACCGGAGGCGGTGAACGGCCTTCGTCCCACCTTGTGGGGTGCTTGGCCATCATATGTCTGCGCATGCTGGTGGTGGTGGCTCCCCGGCTGATCTTGGCGCGACAAAGGTTGCACACCACTGTTCGTCGGTCGTCTGCACTCTCAGTGAAAAACTGCCATACCTTTGAGCACCTCGGCCTCTGCAGGGTGGCATGGCGCGAGGGGGCGCTTTGGGAAACAGTTGGTGGATTATTCGGTCTGGCCCTGCCTCTACCCCTGGCCACCGCACTGCCTCTTCCAACCTGCCCTGCTGCTGCACTTGCCTCCCCCTCTGAAGACCTGTCCTCAGTAGGCGTAGCAAACCAGGTGGGGTCAGTCACCTCATCGTCCTGCTGCTCTTCCTCCGAATCCTCTGTGCGCTCCTCCCTCGGACTTACTCCAATTACTACTACCTGAGTGATAGACAACTGTGTCTCATCGTCATCGTCCTTCTCACCCACTGAAAGCTCTTGAGACAGTTGCCGGAAGTCCCCAGCCTCATCCCCCGGACCCCGGGAACTTTCCAAAGGTTGGGCATCGGTCACGACAAACTCCTCCAGTGGGAGAGGATTCGGAACCATTGCTGCCCATTCTGGGCAGGGGCCCGAGAACAGTTCCTGGGAGTCTGCCTGCTCCTCAGAATGTGTCATTGTAATGGAGTGAGGAGGCTGGGAGAAGGAGGAGCAGCAGCCAGAGGATTCAGAGTTGCAGCAGTGGACGGCGCAGAATTCTGGGTGGTCGATAGATTGCTGGATGCACTTTCTGCTATCCACGACAGGACCTGCTCACACTGCTCATTTTCTGATAAAGGTCTACCGCGTGGACCCATTAATTGTGAGATGAATGTGGGGACGCCAGAAACGTGCCTCTCTCCTAATCCCACAGCAGTCAGCTGCGATACACCTGGATCAGGAGCTCGGCCTGTGCCCACACCCTGACTTGGGACTCCGCGTCCTCACCCGCGTCCACGTCCACGTCCTCTAGGCCTACCCCTACCCCTCAGCATGGTGTATTACCAGTAGTGCAGAAACAGAACGCTGTAATTAAATGTGCCGCTTATTGGCCTGTGGTTGGAGGCTGACTTCGCTTACGGAACGCACAGCAGAGCCAGGAAAGAATTTTGCGCAAGCCTGCTGTAACACTTAGCTGGCTGCGTATTAATTAGGACTACTACCCCCAGCAGAGACGCAGTACACTCAGGACGGTCACAGGCAGCCCAAATAGAATGTTTTTTCACAAATTGTTTTGGAAAAGCCCACTGCCTATATACACAGTATATCTCTTTCACTGTCCCTGGCTCACCACTACTGGCCCTGGACTATGTAAAATTACTGCAGACTGTTTCCCTCTGGACAGGATGACAGCGGTGATGTGTAACGCACAGCAGAGCCAGGAAAGAATTTTGCGCAAGCCTGCTGTAACTTAGCTGGCTGCGTATTAATTAGGACTACTACCCCCAGCAGAGACGCAGTACACTCAGGACGGTCACAGGCAGCCCAAATAGAATGTTTTTTCCCAAATTTTTTTGGAAAAGCCCACTGCCTATATACACAGTATATCTCTTTCACTGTCCCAGCCTCACAACTACTGGCCCTGGACTATGTAAAATTACTGCAGACTGAGGACGCAATGCTCTGCACGGCCGATATACAAAAAAAAATGTGCAACACTGCAAAAAGCAGCCTCAACAGTACTGCACACAGTCAGATGTGGCCCTAAGAAGGACCGTTGGGGTTCTTGAAGCCTAAAATAACTCCTAACGCTCTCCCTATAGCAGCTCCGGCACCAACAGCACTTTCCCTGAACTATGTCAGAACGCATCTGTGGCGAGCCGTGGGAGGGGCCGATTTATATACTCGGGTGACACCTGATCTCGCCAGCCACTCACTGCAGGGGGGTGGTATAGGGCTTGAACGTCGCAGGGGGAAGTTGTAATGCCTTCCCTGTCTTTCTATTGGCCAGAAAAGCGCGCTAACGTCTCAGAGATGAAAGTGAAAGTAACTCGAACATCGCATGGTACTCGTCACGAGTAACGAGCATCTCGAACACCCTAATACTCGAACGAGTATCAAGCTCGGACGAGTACATTCGCTCATCTCTAAACAGGATGCTACACCATATCAAGCCCTGGGTATTTTTTCGGCTACCTCGTCGGTCAACCCTACAAATGCCTAACCTGTCACTATTCATGAGCGAACTGATAGATGCATGGGACAGGCTCACATCACGCCTAAACCTAGTAATCCGACCTGGTCCACTCACGCCCCTGTTGGGTAACCCAGAATTGATGCCGTTGTTTGGCGGCTCCGCACTACTCTCCAGACTGTAAACCTACTTACCCTGAGTGCATGATGTAGTCTGAGGGGTGGGTGCGAGGTCCCTGTGAGAATTGATGGGTGACGGAGGGCCGCAGGCCGGGGCATGATTTCAGTACCTGCAGTTACACACATATTTACAATATCTCAGTCCTAAAACACAACTCTTAGGCTGGGCTCACACAGGGCAGATTTGCCGCGGCAAATCCGCCCGTGGCCGCTAATCTCGGGATTAGCCAGCCATGTGGACGAGATTTCTCAGAAACCTTGTCCACACGGGACGGCCAATCCGCCGCGGTAAGTCCGGCTGAAACCGCGGCGGCCGCCGCCGCGGTTTCAGAAGATGCAGCATGCCTATTTACCTTTCTTTTTTTGTTTATTTTCATCGCAGCCGTGCTCTCCTCTATGGGAGCGCCGGCCGCAACGGAAAAGCGAGCGGCCAGGCCGCTTCAAAGCCACCGCGGTTCTCCTGGCGGAAATCTCGCGGTTTTTGCTGCGGCCAAACCGCGAGATTTCCGACGGGAATCCGCCCTGTGTGAACCCAGCCTTAGCCCCTCTATCCCAGTTCGAAAAACTTTGCATGTCATTTACACCACCTACAAAAAAAGAGATCTTTTAGGTATACCATATCTCGTTGGCAGAGTAGACTCGGAAAGACCACATTGGCATTTAACCCCTTAAGGACAGGGCCTATTTTGGGCTTAAGGACACAACGATTTTTGGCGTATTTTCATCTCCATTTTTCAAAAGCCATAACTTTTTTACTCTTCTGTCGACATGGCCGCATAAGAGCTTGTTTTTTTGCGTGGCGAACTGTAGCTTTTGATGGTGCCTTTTTTGGGTACATTGACTATATTGTAAAACTTATTTTTTTTATGATAGCAGGGAGAGAAAACGCATCAATTCTGCAAAAGATTTTTGTGGTTTTTTTTACAGCGTTAATCATGCAGGATAAATGACACAATCCCTTTTTTCTGCGGGCCGGTACGATTACAACGATACCAAAATTCTTATATTTTTTTTAGGTTTTTTCACTTTTCTGCAATAAAAACCCTTTTTTTGGAAATCTTTTTTTTTTTTCTAAATCGCTGCATTCAAAGTCCTGTAATGTTTTTATTTTTCTATGTACTGAGAAGCTGTGTGAGGGCTTATTCTTTGCAAGAAGAGTTGTAGTTTTTATTGGTACTATTTTGGGGTATTTATGGCTTTTTTGATCCCTTTTAATGCGTTTTTAGGGAAGCAAAAGGCTAAAAATTAGTGTTTTGCCTCAGTTTTTTATCGGTTTTTTTTTACGCTTATTTCCGTGTAGAATAAAAAGCAAGTGCAACTTATTGTACATGCCATTATGGACACGATACCAAATATGTGGGAGTTTTGACTTTTTCTTTACCTTTTTTATGCTAATATGAGAAATTTTTTTTTTACATTTTTCTTTTTTTTGTACATTTTTACAGTTTTTTTTAGACTATTTGTGTCCCTCTGGGGGACTTACAGCACAGCACTGATGATTGCTATGATAAGGCATTGCAGGACTACTGTCCTGCAATGCCTCATCGCTTATTACAGCGATCATAGGCAATGGCAATACAGGTCGCTAGTATCTGGCATAGTATATTGCAAGAGCCCAGCAACCTCACAGAGGGAGCGCGCTCCCTCTGTAAACCCTTCCCACGCCGCAATCTACATCGATCACGGCAGGGAAGGGGTTAACAGCGGGGGGCACATCTCCAATGCACCCCTGTTGTTGCAGTGGGAGTCCGGCTATCACTGACAGCCAGATCCCGCAGCCAGATAGCGCGAGATCGCTTATGATCTCGCGCTCTCCCCAGGACGTAAGTTTATGCCCCGTTGCAGGAAGTACCCCGTTGCCAGGACGTAAACTTACACCCTGGAGCAGGAAGGGGTTAAGAGAGGTTTGGAAAAAGCAGTAGGCAAAGCTTTTACAGAAGAACAATGGGCCAAAATCTTCACTCTGATACACAAAGGCTTTAGGTCTAGCAAAGGCCAGGAACTCAATTATAAGCTGTTAACCCAATGGTATAGAACCCCAATGAGACTAGCCAAAATGTTGCCTCAGGCTTCAAAACGCCATTGGAGGTGCACCTCAGGTACAGGCTCCTTCATACATGTTTGGTGGTCTTGTCCCCTAATAAGGCCCCTATGGCATGACAAACAACCTTTTCAACACGGCTTACCTTTTATCCTTAACCTTTTCCCCAGAGTTAGCGCTGCTTTCATTGATTCCAGGCTCTTTGGCACAGACTAAAAAGAGGCCACTCAGACTTTTTTCTCGTAGCCATGCACCAGTTTATTCCCAAATTATGGAAATCAACATCACCTCCCACACGCCTATGGAGCCAAGGTCTGGGTACGCCTGACGTGAGTGTAAACCTATTTTTTCTCTTTTGTTTGTAATTGTATGTTCTACACAATGGGAAATACTACGATGCACATCGAAGACCATGTATAAGGGTTCTTTTACATGGGAGGACAGTTGGATGCTTCAGTGCATGACAGTCGTCCCAGCTATAATTGTTTCTGTGCTTTCACACAGGAGCAAGGATCGCTCAGTCAATGGAGGCAGAGTGGATTGGAGATTATTCTGTCTGTCTGCCCCTATTCACAGTAAACAGACTGTCGTTCATAGATGAACGACTGCCTGTTTACACGGGCCGATCGTCGTCTGATTTTTATATCAGCAGAAACTGAATTACAAACTAATTATCCATTTGGGTTGGGATTGAAATCAAGGTTTTTAAAAAATATTGTGTGTGTTAGTTAGCACTGTTGAATTTCAGGGCTGAGGTCCCACAAAAGATAAAATCTGCATGGGCTTTGAAAATCTCCATCCATATGTTTCCCTTGGTCAGATTTAACCTACAACTCCAGCAGTGCCAACAACTGAGCCACCACACTTGTCCTTTTAAAAGGAGGAGGAGAAAAGAAAGACAAGACACAAAGAGAACATACAAACTCCATCCAGATGTGCCTTTGGACAGATATGAACCTAGATTTCCAGCAATGCAAGGCAGCAGTGTAAACAACTGAGCCACCACACTTGTATGTTTTGCTTCAGCGGATGACTAGAACAAGAATAAACACAAAGAGAAAATAAAATCATCCAGATGTTTCCTTTAGTCAGATTTGAACCTACAACTCCAGCATTGAAAAGCAGCAGTGCTAACAACTGAGCCACCACACCTGTGCTTTCTGCTCGAGAGGAGGAGAAGAATAGGAAGACAAAACACAAAGGGAACATAAATAAAATATCCAGACATTGCCCTTGGACAGACCTGAACCTAGAACTCCAGCACTGCAAGGCAGCAATGCTAACAACTGAGGCACCACACTTTCTTCTCATTTCACAAGAGGAGGAGAAGATTGATAAGAACAAGAATTATAAACATAAAGAGAACATAAAGACTCCATACAGATGTTTTTGATAATCAGCCGTTAACCTAGAATCCCAGTATTTACAAGGCAACATTGTTAGCCACTGAGCCACCAAGCTTCTTTCTTGTTCCTCTAAGGAAGAAGCAGGAGAAGAAGTTCTTATTCTCCATCTTCTTTTTCCCTTTCTCCCTCTCCTCCTTCTTATTATTCTCCTTCACTTTCTTCAAGGAAAAGGAAGTAGGAAGAGGAAGAAAGAAGAACAAGAATGGTGGCTCAATCATTAGCACTGTTAACCCCTTGAGTGGCAGGTTTCCTACCACCCTGTCGTGCCCACCAGGGCAGGTTTTTTAAAATGGTCTAATCATTGAATTTCAACTAGTTTTGCAGTTGCGTCTCAAGAGCCATAACTTTTTCATTTTTCCATTGACATGGCCATATGAGGGCTTGTTTTTTGCGGGACAAGTTGTGATTTTTTAAACAGGGGGGAGGAAAAAAAGAAATGGGGAAAAAAGAAAAAAAGGGGCCATGTCATTAAGGGGTTAAATAATGTATTAACTTCCTTCTTTGGGTCATTACGACGCACACGGATACCACATGTGTGATTGTATTTTTGATTTTTTTTTTACAAAGTAAAGGGAGACAAGTGTTTTTTTTATTTTTTTAATAATTTTTTAACTTTTTTTTTTTAAATTTTTTTTTTTTGTCCCTTTAGGGGACTTCCACAGGGACCCATCAGGACCCCTGATCACATTCCGGGGGTCCGATGGTGACAGCCCTTTACATGCTGCAGTGACAGCCCTTTACATGCTGCAGTCACATAGACTGCAGCATGTAAAGGGTTAACACAGCAGAGATCGGAGGTTTTCTCTGATCTCTGCTGTAAGAGCTAGTACCTAGCTGTCCTCTGACAGCCAAGCACCAAGCTCTCCCTGCCACAGAGACCATCGGCTAGCTTCTGGCAAGCCGATGGTCTCTATGGCAACCTGTAAACAAACCAGTGCAGGAGGTTGCCGGCAGATCGGCAATATCTTCTGCTGGTTTTTCAAAGCCCTTGCACTGCTCTCTGTGGGTCTGTGCAGGCAGAGCACACTGTCACAGCTTGTGGCATTGTGCTCTGCAGCTCCCATAGTGATACATAGCCCGGAAATCTGCCGGGCTATGTTGCTATGAGCAGTGGAGCTCGTCCCCGGAAATTTTCCGGGCGTGCCACTCAAGGGGTTAAAGGGGTTATCCCGTGAAACAAAGTTGGGGTATACACTTCTGTATGGCCATATTAATGCACTTTGTAATGTACATTGTGCATTAATTATGAGCCATACAGAAGTTATTCACTTACCTGTTCCGTTGCTAGCGTCCTCGTCTCCATGGTGCCGTCTAATTTTCAGCGTCGCAGTCCGGTCTTCTTTCTTCTGAATGGGGCCGCTCGTGCCGGAGAGCGGCTCCTCGTAGCTCCGCCCCGTCACGTGTGCCGATTCCAGCCAATCAGGAGGCTGGAATCGGCAATGGACCGCACAGAAGACCTGCGGTCCACCGAGGGTGAAGATCCCGGCGGCCATCTTCGCAAGGTAAGTAAGAAGTCACCGGAGCGCGGGGATTCAGGTAAGCACTATCCGTTTTTTTTTTTTAAACCCCTGCATCGGGTTTGTCTCGCGCCGAACGGGGGGGGCTATTGAAAAAAAAAAAACCCGTTTCGGTGTGGGACAACCCCTTTAACTTGCTGTGCTGAGATCCTATGTTTAAATCTAGAGCAGAACAGAGAAGTGCGGTGGCTCGATTGTTAACACTGATGCTCTTCAGTGCTGCAGTAACTTAAAAATCTGACAAAGAATAACATCTGGACAGAGTTTTTAAAATCCCATACAAATGTTATCATTCATGGGATTTAAATCTAGGATCCCAGCACTGAGAGGCAGCAGTGCTAACAATTGAGCCACATTCTAGAAAAGTGGGGAAAAAATGCATACACCCACCACCTTCCCTGGCTTTTATGTGAAAAACGATTTTTTTGCGATTTTGCTAAAATCAAGTCACGATTTTAACTCCTAGCCAATCACAACAAGCAACACTTGTTTTAAAATCCTTATTTTTTGCAATAAAAAAACAACTTTTTTCCCCACTTATTTTTAGTCTTGATAGGGGACTTCACTTTGCGAACATTTGATCGCTTATACCATATATTGCAATACTTCACTATTGCAGTATATGGTATTTCTACAGCCATTCTATTAAGACAGGCCACAGGCCTATCTTAATTGGCAGAAATACATGGCAGCCCTGGGGCCTTTAGAAGGTCCAGGGCTGCAATGACTTCTGAACGACACCTCACAATTTCATCACAGCGGCCCATCTGGGACCCCTAAATGCCAATCTGGCTATTTAAATGTTAGTCAGAATTGATGACATTTAAAGGGTTAATGTTCAAGCTGATTGTTGCTGTTTCGTGTTATCCATCAAAGACAGCTTATACTAGTCATGTACGCAGTGGGCTGGTTCCCGATTTACATATATGCCCTGGGATGCTAAGTGGTTAAAGTGCTAGACTGGTGCAAGCCACAGTCCTGACTACACCCGAGGCACATGCCCCACCTGCCCCCCTAGCTACAACTCCTGCTTAGGGTCCATTCAGATGATCGTATTTCCAGTTCGTATACCACTTGTGTATTTCATGAACAGCAGAGCCGTTCTAGACCATAAGGCTAGTCAAAGTGCAAGTTTTTACACAGATCAATGGCCCATATGACAAATAATAAAACGTAGCATGTTCTATTCTGGTCTGTATCACGAATGAGAATAGGAGATGCATCCATGTATCCATGTGCTGTCTGTTGTGAGTTGCGCCATCTGAAGACAGCCTTAAGGAGTGTGGATATAATGGGATCTAAGTAACCCAAACACTTAAGAGATGGCACCTTCAGAATTAAGGGTGAGGTTTTCTTTAACGTTGCTCAGATATTTAAATTTCACTCAAATCGACCAGAACTGTGGCTTTGTTTACGACACAAACAGATTTTGCGCTTTATATAAGATACACGCACACCTTCTACTACTAGGCATATACAACACATGACACAAGTATATAGTATATACACATTAGATAGGCACTCACCATGTCTGCAGCTGAAGTGTGTGCACCAGCAGAGAAGCGTTATACTGAAGGAAAGGGCGTGGGTGGAAGTTGGAGTGACAACTTATCCAACGGGGACCCCCTTCAGCAGCCAGTCACCTATTTGTTGACATAGTGGAGGCTGGCTTGGTCTGACCTGCAGCAGGTGCCATTCTGAAGGTTACTGTGGCTTTCTTGGCCATCAGGGAAGCCATGATCATTAACATCTTATGCCCAGGGTTTGACCAGCGTAACACGGGCTGGGTCGGTGGCAGTTTCCTTAAACTGTGCCTGGGACATTCTACCTGGCTTGAAACACTTATCAGACATCTTGGTTCTGAAAACTTCAGTTTTTTGGCCAATCCAGCTGAACAACAATTTTTTAATCTGTGCACTAAGTATATATGTCAGCAGTAGTAGCAACAAGGCCATTTTCTCCCGCAGTCCTTCGAACAGGACGAAAACCGAGAATGAGTCACAGTGCTCTACATGCTCTGGTGTATGGGGCCCTCTTGGGGCAACACACAGTAGGGGGGGGGTTGAATTCATGGAGACTAAATGACAATCTTTTAGGGGACGCCTGCTGCCTCAAGGCGATTAGACAGTCCATAGAAACCTTTATTGAGTTCCATAAAACAGATGTGACATCCCCGACCATACAGTGGGAGGCCCTGAAGTGTGTTTTGAAGGGCATATTTACTTCCCATGGTTTGAGACTTAAGCAGGATAGGTCGGGCAAGTTGACAGATCTGATAGGCCAGTTAGACAAAGCAGAACAAGGAAACAAGGCGAAGACCCCCAGGTCCTTAAACACGGAGATATCGACTCTATGCCAACAGATTTTGTTGATCTTGGGTCGGTCCCACTTGAGGGGTAGAATAAAGGGAGGGTTCAATGAATATGGGAATAAATGTGGCTATTGATTAACGAGGGCATTGAACGCAAGGGCAAGTCAGTCTTATATTTTTGCACTGAATTCGACCAATAAGGGGAAGGTTCTTGCAACAAACGATATTCTTGAGTGTTTTAGAAAATATTATAGCAAGCTATACAATATTGACAGTGTCTCGGACAAACCCGCAGGGGATACTTTAACAGGCATTGACCAATACTTGGATAGTCATGCTGCGATGCCTATCCCTTCGGAAAGTGCTGAGCTACTAGAACAGGATTTTTCGGATCAAGAGATATTGGAGGAAATCAGGAACCTGAAAATAGGAAAGAGCCCTGGGCCCAATGGCTTTGTCCCCAGGCTTTACAAATCCCACACCAGGCAGTACAAGCTATCATCACAGTTTTGCCAAAGCCAGGTAGAGACCCTATGTCATGTGGAAATTACCGCCCAATTCTCCTGTCCCTAGGCTCATCCATAGAGACCAGGTAGGTTTTGTCCTGGGCCAAGAGGCCGGGGACAATACCATCAGGACACTTTCATTGATAGGAAGGGCACGGGAGGCAAATAGCCCTCTTTGCCTCCTCTCGGTCGACACCGAAAAGGCGTTCGACCAAGTTAGCTAGGCATTTCTCGAGGCAACATTGAAGAAAATAGGACTAGGCAGCAGAATAATAAATTGGATAATGGCCCTATACAATAACCCCACAGCTCAGGTTCGGGTAAATGGGAAGCTCTCCAGACTGATCAACATAAGAAATGGTATGAGGCAGGGATGTCCACTTTCACTGACCTTGTACATCCTGGTTATGGAATCATTAGCCAACGCCATAAGGGCAAACAAAGACATTCAGGGATATAGAGCAACTCAAAATGATCAGTGGCCTAGTTTGCTGATGACCTCCTGGTTTATATCACTAACCCCAGACAGGCTCTGCCAATTATACTACAAGAATTTGATAGGTATAGTCAGGTTAGTAATTTTAAAATTAATCTGTGTAAATCAGAAGTCCTGAGCATCACGCTCCCAACATCGGAAATTCTGCAACTCAAACCACTGTTTCCCTTAAATTGATGAGACGACCACATTAGATACTTAATGGTTAACTTGTCCCCTGATCTAGGGAAATGCTTCGACCTGAACTATCAGCCCATATACCCCTCCATTGTAAAAGGCTTCGAGTAGTGGTGACCATTGACCCTCTTGTGGTTTGGTAAAATTAATACTGTCAAAAGGAACCCCCTTCCTAAACTTCTTTATCTTTTTCAAACACTGCCCATACAGATCCCAAGAAACTATTTCCTTAAACTGAGAAAGGCGGTGACACTTTTTTATAGGGGGTGATTTAGGGCGTGTCTCAACAATAGACTGCTGACCCAGCGGAAGGCTAAAGGAAGGGCGAGTCTACCTGATCTATTTTTCTTTTATAGGTCCACGATCTGTAAAGTTGTTTTGGATATGGTTCATGGTGGGCCATCTAAACTGTGGGTAGAACTAGAGCAAAATTCTATCCCGAGTCGAGGTAAGGGGCTTTTTTGACTTAGGGAGGGACTGGGGCGTAGGGGTATCAAAGTTTCTCCCATCTTGAACTCGCTTCTGAAGATCTGGGATGGCTTCACACACCGGGTGACTTGGTGACTATACCGGCCTCATGGACCTCTTTGATAGTGAACCCAGATTTTCCCCAGGAAGACATTGGATTACCACTGCTGGAATGATTAGGGCCTCAACCACCCAGAGTTCGTGATCTGGTTAGAGAGGGGGGACTTTTATCACTGAATGCGATTCTGGGTGAGGAGGGACCTATGAGGGGTGCGTGGTACCAATACCTGCAGATAGGTCATTTCATCAAAGTACTGGGGCCAATATCAGATCTGAGCACACCATTCACAATTCATTTGAGGAGTTGTGTGTTAGCCCTCATCGTTCAAGGGGCAAGATCCCCATGGTCTACAGTATCTTGGTAGTGGGGGGTGGGGGGAACCAAGACTGGGAGGTGGATTCCAAAGATCATGGGAAAGAAACTTGGATGATCCTCATCATAGAATGAGTGGGCAAAAGCCTTGCGCTTGACTCCTATCTGGCCTTTCGCCCCTTCTCCCCCCACCTTCTTTCTCCATTCTTCCCCTCACCCAATCCCAACCTCCTCATGGGTTTATCCCCTAGGGACTGCTCTTTGCAGGTGAAATAGTTTATAAATGTTCTCAAGGTTAGTTAACAAACAGTTCATTCACAATCAATTCGGAAGAGCTATTAGAACTACGCTGGCTGTGGATACAATAACTTGCATTGACATTTGAGAACATATTACTTTATTTTATTGTGTCTTATTCCATGAAAGATTTCATTACTATCAGACATCCGTATGCTTGTCCTGATATTGAACTCACAATAGTGATGCAATCTTGTAATTTAAGTCAATCATTTTGCTTGTACTGCACAAAGCTGTAATAAAAACATTTTGACTATCAACAAGTGGTGAATAAGCAGTAAACCCGCATATTCACTGTTTGCTAATCTAAAAAATGACCCTTCTGTGTTTTTTCTTCTGTGCATAAAGGGTGAATGTGGACGGCCAGGTTGGATTCCAACTGCAAGATTCTCACAGCAGGATGCGACCCGTGCCCCTGCAGTGACCCGTGGCTTACCTGTCCGGCGTCTTCGCCCTGCTCTGCGGATGTGCCGCTGTCTGTATAGGATTGCATAAACCAATGCAATCCTATGGCAGCGTGCAGCGGCGGAAATTCCGCGTGAAATCTTACCACGGAATTTCTGCCGTTGTGCATTTAGCCAAATACACTATATATTTATGCATGTAAAAAACATGCAGAAGGAATGAAATATGCAGAGAATACGCATTTTGGTCCACAGAAATATGCTGCGTATTATGTGACCGAAATGCGTGTATGGCCGTGTGAACAAGCCCTTAGGGGCACAGGTCACATTTGTGCATTTTGCAACATGTGAAGGCGGTCTCAATAGAGAGGTCAGACAAAATTGGTGCGAAAAGTGTTTATTTTTTTTTAAAGTAGCAAAACATGAAAATGTATATAAATGTGGTATAGCTGTATTCATACTGACCCACAGAATAATGATAACATGTCACTTTACAGCACACTTTAAAAATGCCTCCACCCCCAAAACAAAATTGGCACAATTGCTTTTTTCCCATTTCACCCCACTTAGAAATCTTTAAAAGCTTTTAAAACATACCATGGTTCCCCGAACATAAGACCGTGTCTTATATAAATTTTTGCCCCAAAAGAAGCACAGTGTCTTATTTTCAGGGTGGGGTAGGAGATGGGGGTTTTATACTCACCTGCCCCATGAATCTGGGTCCGTCATGCTGGTCTCTAGCGCTGTGGCAGGCTGCCGTGTACTCAGCATTGACACAGCACTCTCTTTCTGGTGACAGCGCTTTGAATACCCTGCTTCCAGCAAGCGAGTGCTCTGATTGAATCACAAGCGCTGCTGACTCAGCCAATCAGAGCTGGCATTCGATGAACCAATCACAGCCATTCAGTGATGTCATTCACTGAATGGCTGTTAATGATTGAGCACAGTCTCTGATTGGCTGGTGCTCGATCCAATCACAGCGCTCGCTTGCTGGAGGCAGGGTATTTAAAGCCCTATCACCAGAAAGAGAGTGCTGTGTCAATGCTGAGGACACGTCAGCCTGCCGCAGCGCCGGAGACCAGCACAAGGGACTCAGACGCCCCTGGCTAGGTGAGTATTGCTGGGTTTTTTTCATGTAGTGTAGCTAGGGCTTATTTTCAGGAGAGGGCTTATATTTCAAGCCCCTACCCCCGAAAATCGGGGTAAGGCTTATTTTTGGGGAAACACCGTAGTATGGTACAAGAAATGGTAACACTGAAAAATACAACTCATCCCACACAAAACAAGCTCTCACGTGGCTATGTTGATAGAAAAATAAGATAGTTTTAATTTTTGGAACGCAGGGATGAAAAAAAAGAATCTCTTTCCACTGGCCAGAACTCGGAAACCCTTTAAAGTTTGACACATTGCATATTAAAAAGTTCTGCAACTTTCTACTAGACTTTCTGTCTTTGTTTCAAATCTTCACCATGTTCAAGATCTCTGCTTGCTGACAATGTATCAGCTCAGGTGAGAGCTGCCTAGTGTCTAGGATAGGACAGAGATTAGTGCTGCTGCTGATTTTGGTAACAGGATTGTCTGAACTGATGGGGTGAGTGGGGAGAGGGTACAGGTCTTCATCCTGCCCTGTAACTCACTCTAATATTTGGCATATTTGCAGCAGCTTCTCGAATATATGGAAGTATTGTTTATTTTCAGCTTTCACATTGCAGGGATCGTCACGTGTAACATTAGAAAAGCCTTTAAAGGGGTTGTCTGAATTTTTTTTTTAAACCTATCCCCAATTCAGCAACATAACAAATGGGCATAAATTTACCAGCATTTGTATAACGGACATCCTGGGCTCTTGACAGAGCTCAATGAATGTGACAGGCTGCTGCAGCCTGTAAACATGACATCACAGGGGAGACCCAGAGCAGTGGAGTTGGGCACAATGGGGGGGGGGGGGGGGGTGCTGGGAGAAGAGAGTATATGATTAATATATTATTGCATAAGGGAACATGGTTTTGGGGGGGGGGAACACAACCCGGACAACCCCTTTAATACATCATGGTTGTGATGCTGGAAGTGACTGTGGAAAGGCTTCTCCTTTCTGACTTGTCACATTAGGAGTAGGACTGATGATTAGGAAACGTGTACAGAAGAAATCATGACCTGATGGAGCAGCGACACCTTGTGATGGGAGAGCAGCAGTGCAGATGATGGAAAAAAGTCTTATGTGTGTACAGTGGGGGAAAACAGAAAACTAAGAGGAACCTATCCTGACTGTCTGTGTCCTTATCAATACACAAAGACCCGCTATAGGTTTATATTTGCATTTTATTCTTGTTTTCCTGTACCTTTTTTGTATGTTTTTGTAGGTTATTATAGCCAAGGATCACTTCCTCCTGTTAGACGTTCCCTGAGTGACATCATCACTCATCCCTCTGATGTCATGAGGGATTCTGGACATAGGAGAAGGATACACAGTGTAGCCTATGTTTCAGTTGTCAGGAGTGAGTAAGTCAGTGTTACCTCCTATGCGTAGATTCCTACACACAATACAGGAACCCCTTAACTGTAAGTAGGCAATGGGCACAGTCAGTACAGCTCACACAGATTAAAGTTTGCAGTAATATATCAGTGTAAAAAGTACTACTGTAAACACAGGAGCAAAACTATTTCTTCACTCCTGGCCTTCAGGCTAAGGCCATCTGCACACGACCAGGTTGCATTCCGCACGCAGGAGCCCGCAGTGGAGTCCGACCCTGCGCACAGCCAGCATCCATGCATACCTGCTTTCTTTTTTTTACAACTGTACTGCGGATGGTCCGCATGGTGAGCCGTCAGATATGCGCAGTACATTTTTTCTTTTTCTTTTCTGCAATGTCATTGACTTCAATCGGAGCCATACGTGCCGAATCTGGACAGAAATGGAACATACTGCGTCTTTTCCTATGCGAGCGGAAAAATCACAATTGCTTTCCGTTCGTGTGCAGGAAAATGTCTTTTGCCATAGCATTTGATGTGGAATCCGATGGCGGACTTTCCGCTCCGGATTCCGCAATACAAATCCGCCTGTGTGCAGCCAGCCTAAGTTGCTGCCTGCATTGATACATTGCACCCCAGACAGAAAAAGTTTTTATCTTTCAAGAATGTTCCTTTTCACTGACAGCAAGCTGAAATCTTGAAAAATGGTGGGGAATAAACCAAAAGGGGAAACAGACTAAGCTAAATGCTGCAGAATTCTCGCTCAATTTGCAGGGAAAAAAATGGTGTGCATGCATTGCAATACATAGGCAATAACGTGCAAATACTGGTGCAAAGTAAGCCAACCAGTAGGTGCTGTAAAGTTAGATAAAAGTGCCTAACATGTCTGGCAAGATGTACGAGGTCTACCATCCAGCGTAAGCCATTGTGGTAACTTTGGTGCAGTTTTAGAGTGCCTGTGTTAGTTTACACTGTCTATTAGACTGGATTAGTAATTCTGCCCCAAAGTCATTTAGAAGGTTACAGAACTTTTCATTATAGGATAAGTAATCTTTATTCGCAGAGGACTGAGAAGCCTTTTACCACGTTCCAAAGTGTTCTAAACATGGGTATACACACTGGGGAAGGCCGCCCCACAGCAAAGCCAAAATAGAGCTTGAAAAAAGTGATGATTAGATGAATCCTCGACGGAACAGATCAATGAAGGAATATCAATTACATTTTTCATTTCACTAGAACAAGATTTATTGACTTCATAGCCTTACTGGAAATGTTTACTGCTGACAGGAGACTGCTGTTCATCCTCATTTGACATCGTTACTGAGAAGCAGTTTCTCGGGGTCTCAGAGTGCAAACAACACCGTCCCGGGGCCTTAGGGTCCCAGTGTCCATTATCTCATAAGACTGACCGGGAACCAGCTCAAACTCAAACCTCTGCAGTAGTTTACCCAACACGACCTTGGCTTCCAGCTGTAGGGATAGAGGAGAGAGTAGAACTGGTCATCATGTGCACATTATACATTCAGTGTCTCCCAAGGAGTGCGTCTGTACACAAGCTTGCTGACATCTTTGGAGTTTAATGAAGGAACTCTGGATCAGTACAGGATAATTAATGTCATGTATATACTCAGTATATAGTTCTATACGGTGATAGGCACCTCTTATAAATGAAGGGAACGGTGTGCTACAAAACTGTGTCAACATACAAACAGACTCTATAAAGAAGCAACTCACTAAGAACTGCTCATACCCAAAAATGCATTAAAAAAGTACAAGTTTTATTAATGGAATATAACATAGATAAGTAAGGGGAAAAAGTAAAGACAAAATATAAGCACTTGAAAAACATAAATCGAAAGCAGTCAAAGATACCGAAGACTTAAATCTGCAATCACCTGCTAATCAGAGCATACGGGGGTCAAATAACAAAGATCATGGTGGAAAAACACCTCCCCATACCAGAATACATCAATATACAAAATAGAGTACAAGTGTGAAAGTGCAAAATACGTAAAGTACAATAAATAAGGTAAATATTTTAATCATGTGACAACAAGAAAAAGTTGAACCCAAAAATATGAAACCAAACGAAGATGATAAATGATGAAGGAAGTAGGAAGAGTGTAAAAAAACTCACAAGAATGAAGTGAAGAACACAATATATATTGCTGCCTCTTAATGCAGCTTCATCAGGGGGGAGAATAATCACAAGACACATTCCCACTATTCAAATACTTGCACTAATGATGAACATGTGAGTGCTTTAAACAGACATTGGAGTGGGGCCTCTGGCGTCCCTGAACAGTCAAGTAGGACTGCACCCACCACACTTATTTTGTATTGCCGACTGCTTTAAAACTGCTTTTGTGCCGTGATAAACTACACAATTGATTTTTTGAGTTCTTTGTATGTGTTTTATTGTGTATGTATATAGACAGTGTTCATTCATACATTCCTTATTTCCTCTGCGCACATGCAGATTGTGTTTGTTCCTATTTGATTTCTAGTATGATTCACTGACATAGCGGATACATGCTCCATACTCTCATAAGAAGTACACTGTTGTGGACACTGGGATGCATCCACACAACCTCTGTTTAAGGCCGGTCAGAACAGGGTCAGAAGATACAAAAGCATGCACCCTGTAAAATTTTGTGAGCATATAAAAACAAAGTCCAGGTCTCAACCTTGCAAATCTGAAGATGCACCCACCGCTTGAGCGGAGCGGGCCGTGACCCAAAGGGGCAGAGTCCTGCCCTTGGCGCAGTAAGCCTGTGTGATTGCTGACCTGATCCAGTGGGTGATTGTGGTCTTGAAGGCCACCAGACTATGACGAGGGCCATCTGTGACGAGGAACAGTGAATCAGAACGGTGGTGGGATTCTGTGCGAGAGCGATAAATCTGCAGTGCGCGTATGACATTGAGCTTGTGAAGGCAACGTTCCATAGGGTGTGCGGGCACCATGCAGAAGGAGGGCAGAAAGATGTCCACTTTAAGGGGAAAAGGTGAAACCACCTTGGGGAGAAGGGATGGAACAGGGCAAAGCACCACCTTAAACTGATGCAGCACCAGAAAGGGTAACTCGGCGGGTTCACAGATGCAGCAATTTGAAGTAATAATTACCAGGAAGGTGACCTTCCAAGACAGCACATGGAGGGAGATCTCCTGCATGGGCTCAAAGGGAGATGCTTTCAATGCATCTAGGAGCAAGTTTAGGTTTCATGGCGATGACATAAGGAGATGCATAATATGCCACTCCCTGAATAAAGGTACGCACCACAACTTTGGAAGCCACAGGGCATTTGAAGAGGACCGAGGGCACAGAAACATGACCCTTTAAGGAGCTGAGGCTCAACCCCACATGGACACCTTTTTAGAGGAAGGAAAGAATATGTGAAATGGAAATATGTATGGGTCGGAGATGATGTTGCCCACACCAACTGAAGAAGGACTTCCACATCCTATAATAGATGCAAGAGGAAGAGGGTTTCCAGGCCTTGAGCATAGTCTGAGGTCCACGAACCCCTGTGCTCTCAGGACTGCAGACTCAAGAGCTACATCATCAAATGTAGCATAGTAAATATGGTTGAAGTGCTGGGCCCTGCCGCAGCAGATCCTGTTTGAGTGGTAGATGCCAGGGTGTGTCCACCAGTAGAGATACAAGGTCGCTGTACCAAGGTCGATATGGCCAGTCCAGTGTTATAAGGATCACTGGGATTCCCTCCATTTTAGCCTTCTTGAGGGTGTCCACAGCTATGGCTTGGGGGATAATGAGTCCATGATACCGCAAGTTCCTCTTTTGGCTTGTTCCTTTTGGCGCATATGTTTGTGAAAACGTCCTGGTGTTGCGCCCACACTCCGTGGTCTACTTGCTCCCTGCTGAGAAAATCCACCATCCAATCATTTTTCACACCCAGAATGTGAATGGCTGAGATGGCTGGAACGTGCAAAATTTTGGCAGCCTCCCTCATCAACGTCACACTTCTTAAGCTGCCCTGATGGTTTATGTACGCAAGTACCATCATGTTGTCTGTTTGAACGCGGACTGGGTGACCGTCCAAAGTGTGAGACCAATAAGTCAGAGACAGGCAGATGGCTCCGAGTTCCAGGACACTTATATAGTGAGATGATTCTGAACTGGTCCACAGTCCTGCACTGGCAGTTTGCTGAGGATCCCCCACCCCAGCATAGGAGACTGGCAATTAAAAATGAAGCAGCGTTCCAGGAAATTAGTGCATCAAGTAAACAGAAACCAACATAACTGGATGGATTCACCTGTTGTGGGCAGCCAAGCAAACTGGCAGGCTGTGAAACTTATGGTCCAGAAAGGCACGTATAAAACACTGATGTCACTTAGACATCCCGGAAGGAGAGTGCAATAGGAACAACCCAAGGGCTATGGATACCTTGGTCATAGAAGCAGAGGATGCAAAGAAAAATAAAATCCAGCACTCAAAGTGCAGGTTAAGCAGCAGAGCACACCCCAGGTACACCAACCAAGGCCGGTCAGCCAATGATCAACCGATGTAAAATTATTTTATTGATAAATAAGTACATAAAATAGTGCGACACGTTTCGGAGACTCTCCTTTATGAAGCCCAATTCAGATAAAGATGCAGCAGACAGTACAATTTATACAATGTGATACCTCATCTTGTTGGCTGCGAGGGGACGCGGCGAGTTTAATTACGCATGCAACGTTATGTGCACAGACACACAGGATCAGAAATTTTAATGGTGCTAACAACAAGCCTGCGTTTGAATGAATTGGAGCCAAACGAGAGCGTGCAGTCCACACACCGGAAATGGATCACCGCTGTACGCCGTGCCCGTCATGTGGCGAGCATTTTAGCGTAATGCTGAAAGATGTGGTCACCAGGCGTGAGCTCCAAAGACCAGTAGAGGAACCATTTATAATGCACATGACAGGAAGTTGTAACGCTGTCACAACATGGGTGGAAACAACTTAATATAAAGGAGTTTACTAGACTTATTAATGAGTTAAATACTAGAGATGAGCGAACGTACTCGTTACGAGTACATACGCACCCGAGCACCGCCATTTTCGAGTACAGCAGTACTCGCGCGTAAAGATTCGGGGGGCGCCGTGGCAGCACGGGGGGTAGCAGTGGGGTGTGGGGGGGAGAGGGAGAGGGCTCCCTCCTGTTCCCCACTGCTACCCCCGCACCACCGCGCCTCTCCCCGCCCCCCGGCGCCCCCCGAATCTTTACGCGCGAGTACTGAAGTACTCGAAAATGGCGGTACTCGGGTGCGTAAGTACTCATTACGAGTACGTTCGCTCATCTCTATTAAATACGTATAAGTTTAACAACGTAATACAATGAAATAAATAATTTCTACTCAGAATAAAAATAATGAGGAATTAAAAATCTTAAAGAAAATGGAAAATGCCAAAGTAAAAAAAAATGTGATATATATGCCAATGTTAGAGAAGAGTGCTAGGAGGTGAGGGGAAATAAAATAATAAAAAGGACCCATCTAAAATATGGACAGAGCAGGAGGAATTGAGGAGGACGGTTAAAATGTATGAACTAAGAAGTGGATAAATTATATAAAATGTTAAGTACAAACAATACAAAAAAGGAAGGGGGACTTGAAAATAGGAGGTGTATTGGAGATGTATTGAATTAAAATGGTCATTAAATCTTGTCCTGGACCTCGTTAAGACTATTTGGTGTTAGAGAATTGAGATGGAATATCCAATACATCTCATTAGATTTTAGTTCAGATAAATGTGCATGGGTGATCCACACACTGCTGCTTAAGGCCCTAGTCAGACGGGCGTTTTTTCGCGCGATTTGCGGATCGCATGACGGATGCGCATCCGCAAATCGCGTGACCAGTGCGCGCAAGTCGCCCGCAAATCGCCCGAAAATCTGCTCCTAGCCGCGTTTCATTAGAAACGGGCCGGAGCTGTCCAGCGCATTGCATTCAATGGAGACGGCAATACAGCCGTCTCCATTGAAAGCAATGCGCTGCGGGCGAGCCCGGGATGAATTGTCGGTAAGGGCTTAAATATATAAGCCCTTACCTGCAATTCATCCTAAAATGTGTAAAAATAAAAAAAAATTGTATGCTCACCTGCCTGCAGCCGGAGCTCCGAGCGGCCGTCCTGCAGTGGGTGTGAAGGGGGTGTGAGTCAGACCTGCCCCCTGATTGGCTCAGCGCTGAGCCAATCAGAGGCATGCCTCACTCACACCCATTCATGAATTCATGAATGGATGTGAGTCAGACCTGCCCCTGATTGGCTCAGCGCTGAGAGGCAGCAGTCACTCACCCATTCATGAATTCATGAATGGGTGTGTGAGTGAAACTGGCCTCTGATTGGTCAGGCTGTGACCAATCAGAGGCAGATCATTCAGCAGGCGGGGATTTTAAATCCCCGCCGGCTGAATAGTGCCAAGAAGCAGTTCAGGAGAACTGACAGCGGCCGCGGCTGGACTCCGGCTGCAGCGGAAAGGTGAGTATACAATTTTTTTTTATTTTAACACATTTTAGGATGAATTGCAGGGAAGGGTTTATATATTTAACCCCTTCCCGACAATTCACCCCGCGCACGCCGGCAGCCCATTGCTTTCAATGTAGCGGCTGTATTGCCGCTCCATTGAATTCAATGGGCAAACATCGTTCTTCTCTGCCACAGCTGTTACAGCTGTGGCAGAGAAGAATGATTTGTCTTCTATATGTTCTCAATGGGGTCGGCGCTGCTGCCGCCGGCCCCATTGAGCGCATATACAAAAGAGAACAGGAATCGCAGATCGCAGATAGGTGCGATCTGCGATTTTTTGTTCTATAATTTATCGGACGAGCGCATAAAAAGCGCTCATGTGTCCGATACCATTGCAAAGCAATGGTTTTATAAAATCGCCGGACGCATGCGCATGCGCAAATCGCGGCAATAAACGCCCGTCTGACTGAGCCCTAACCCGCACTTTGAACACTGGATTTTATTTTCCTTTGCCTCCATAGCCTGGGAGACTGGAGTCTGTGGTTATCACCTTCTATCAAAGAGTGGGAGAAAGGACCTCCCTTGGGAGAGTTTGAATGATGTTAGCCACCAAAGGAGGGACTGACGGACTTCGTAAGGGAGGATCAAAGGCCAATCCAAGGATTCGTGAGACTTCTTCCAACTAGATAGGATGGCTCGCTGTAGTGGGCAAGTGTGGAACTATGCAGATGAGACCACCTTGAACACGGCAACCATGAGTCCCAGCACCTGCATGCCTTGTAGGATAGAGAGGGGAATGTGCGTGACCTGCAGAAAGTGGACCCATTGCTGGAGAAGTACGAGTTTGTCCATCAGAAGCTGTACTTTCGCCTGAACCATTTTGAAGAGCAAGTAAGAAGAGTGATCTTATGTGATGGGGCCAGGTTAGATTTTAGACAATTGATGATCCACCCAAAGTGAATGAGAATGTACAACGCCATCTTGAGGCTTTCCGAGTTGCACATATGGGAGGGTGCCTTAATCAGTATGTCATCCAGATATGAGATCGCCACGTTCCACCAAGAATGAAGAATCACCATTAAAGGCGACAGGACCTATATGAACATTTGAGGAGCTGTCACTAAGCTAAATGGCAAGGGGACAAATTGGAAATGGTTTGAATAGATCGCTGGTGGGACTGGCAAATCGAAATGTGGACATAGGTGACCTTGATGTCTATTGATGATCCATGGAAGCAATCACTGCTTTGAGGGACGCCATGCAAAAAGAGATGTACAATGTGGACACCGTTGATGGGAAGTTGGTAGTCCTGCTCTGCACAGTCGCGTCTCGGCATATCCTCTGCTATTGATTGCTATACAGCAGAGATGCTTTGTTTCAGGTCATTTAGGGTCACCACTGGTGCCCATATTGTGCAGGTGAATAAAAAACTGGAAGAGTTCTTCTATCTTTTTATGTAATTCTGGCAGTTGTAAATCACTTCATGTATGAAGAAATCAGCTTTACCTTTGCACAATTCCTTTGGAATCACCCTGTATTATTGAGAGCATTTATATTTTGAATTGCCTTAATATTTTCTACTTACTTATGTATTTTATACTTGATTAACAAAAAGTATATGTTTTTAATCCATTTTTAGGTGTGAACCAGGTGGGTTGCTTCTTTATAGAGTAAATACTGTATATGTACACAGTTACTCCACCAGCAGAATTAATGAGTGCAGCTCTGGAGTCTAAAGGCCCATTTACACCCAAAGATAATCTTTCAAATGACTGAAAGATTTGGCAATCTTTTTGCATGTTAATGGCCATTAACACTTTATCATCTTCATTTGCATGTAAAAGGGCCTCCAGGAGGTGTTTGCAGAGCAAAGCTTGAGATTAATCACACACCCAGGTGTACACACAGCTGCATTGTTCCTGTCATGGCTGCCTGCACTTTACAATGTTATCTGCCGGTTCCCCGTGGAGATAACAGCCTGCAGTCTACTGACAGATAAATGTGTTTGCTTTATCTCCAGTAGCTGTATGATGGATTTTAAGTTTACCTTAAAATCATCGATCAAACGAAAAGTGCCCGATGTCAGCGTTTGCATGTAACGATTATCATTTTGGTTGTTTAAACAAATTTTGAGCTATAATTGTTACGTGTAAATGGGCGATAAGACATAGCCTATACTGATTCTGATTTGCGTTAAGTATTGTAATGTATGTACTTAAGGGCTTTAGAGTTCGCTCGTTCGCTTGTGTAGCCTTCAAGACAGATAGCTGTTGGCTGAGGAAACCATTTGGTGTCTATGGGCAACTTTAGACAACGGGAAAGGAATGCAGTTATCTTTCCACCGCATGGATTTATAAGCAGTTCTATCACAGAAATCACATTCCTCCCTTTGCAGAGATTGCAGCTCCAACCCATTTAAGGATGCATTAAGAAAATAAATCTGCTGAGAATTTCACACCCACTGGTGTTCAATGACGGGCCGTCATTTTACAGAATTCTGATGTAATTTTCAGATGCATCTATTAGATTCCAATAATTCCAAACAACCCAGTGAGCTATCCAGCAGAGGGAAGAGACTCCACTGCTACCTCACTGAAAAGATCGCTTTTCAGAAAACAATCTGCTGCGATTGGAACATGAAACTGAAAATTAGACATTGCACTGAAGTACTTCCTGAAGCATCCACTAGATGGCAGCAGGGAAATCAGAGTAGCAGCTATTAGAGGGGTTTCCCAGTTTTAAGGAAATGAAGCTTAAAGGGGTTGTATTCCAGGAGGCGATCATTGTTCAGTGTAAATGCAAACAAAATAGTTTACTATTGGTTCACTTCTCGTTATCGCTGACTTTCTCAGCACAAAAAACAATGCTGGATGGCGGGCTTGCAATTCTGTCTAAACACTCCCGTATCAGCGATCCAGTGGTGAAGTCTGCCTGTCAAAAACTTTGCACGACCGCTGACAACCTCAGTGGTGACGTCGGCTCTTGTGCAGCCGTTTAGATGACTGTTGTTTCATCTAAATGCAACATAAGACTTTTAAATTGATGACTTACACTAAGGATCGGTTGGCGTCTGACTGCTAGTACCCCTGCCAATCAGCTGTCTAAAAAAGCTGCAGTGCATGCCAAGAACTACGGCCTCTCCATTACATACCAGGCACAGCCACGTACATTGATTAGCGGTGGTGTCTAGTCTTAATTAACTCAAGACCTGAGCTGCAGAAAAGCCATGTGACCAACGAATGCTACATCCCAAGCTGAAGAAAGGCCGCAACCCTCGCTGAGCACTGTGGTCGGAGTCGGACCTCACTGATCTAATAGTGATGTCAACAGTATTTAAGCCCCAGCTAACTCTTTTAAGCTTTATTAACCTAAAATTAGAAATCTCCTAGACCTAAAGGGAACCAGGCAGCACTTGTAAACCAAGCCCAGCACTAGAATAATCACTTGCCCCCTTTTATATAACTTATTGTCCCAGAGCCATACCTGTGTATTTGCGGTTTAAAATGATCCTAAGCAGCACACAAGAATCGGAAGAGCAGCGCGGTGGGTGGACCTTTATCTCAGCTTTGCCCTTAAGCCCGTCCCTCTCTTCTCAGGCAACCCTGCAAATTCTTGTGACGCTGAGTTTAGTTTCCAGTCTTAAAAAGTACTCACAGGTTCCCCTTTAAGAGGGATTTTAAAATTTGGGTTTCTGGCCATGGGAAGTATCTCGTATTTGAGCTATGACATTCTGCAGCAACAGGTCTAGCCCTTTTATTTAGTGCCTTTACCCACACTGCCTCAGGTGTGGTCCATGCCTCAAGAGCCCACCCTTGTTAGAGACAGATCCATAATGGACAACCCATGCAGTAAGAAATCCACTACTGTGTATATGGATCTAGGTCAGCACTGAATGTGCATGTCTTACAGGTGACCTACCTGGGAGAATACCTGACCTAGGCAGGAGCGAGGACCCAGTGCAAATGGGAAGTAGCAATAGTATGGCCTGAAAAGAGACAAAAATATTGCAAAAAGTTATTGACACAAACCTTTCAATTGGATTTCTTGTCAAAACAGAAGCAGAGGAACAAGGAGGTATTACAACTGATTAACATTTACGTGGTGGAGGCTGCTGGGCTATGCATATCCATAAGAACAATGGACTTTAACAGGGTATACTTGGCATATCTACAGGAGAAATGTATGGCATATTCACAAGAGAAACATGATTGCAGTGTATGACCGGTTACTATGTACCAATTGCTGATAAGTAGTTCATATGTAATGCTTCTAATTCCACATTTACAATGGGAGGGGATCTTGAGCATCAGGAACGCCAGCACACACCAGCACCCCCCAAGTGTTGTACCTATTGTATATCCTACTCACTTAGGAGCTGATGGGTGAAATCTTTCTGGATCAAACTTGAAAGGATCTGGGAAGAACTTATCCATTCGCCCCATGATGTAGGTGTTAAGCTAGAAGAAAGAGAGGTACTAGGTAAGGGCCTGAAGTGTAAAGCTGACCATAGACATGAGGGGGAAACTGGGTGTCAGATGAGCAACCAATTGACATGTTACCAAAGGATGATCAGATACAAAGTAACATCACACAAATCTCAGATGGTGACTGATAAAAGAAAAATGTAAGATTCAGCAGCTGCTGTGGGATGGAGGACACAATGAACGAATATATGGATGAAAATACAGAAATAGTATGTTTCATTAGAACTTTATCTCAGGTCTATGGTCAGTTTAGATTCTGCCTTTTGCATGGTGGGGGTTCACTGAATATAACTTACATTGACTGAAACACCTCCTGGTATCCTGATCCCCTCAATGACGTCATCATCCTTTATATAACGTGATGTCCCTGGGGCGGGTGGATAGATGCGCAGAGATTCCTTCAGCACCTATGAGCCGGGTAAAGCAGTAAATTTATGGTTGTCTTTCATTGCCTTCTGTCTGCTTTCCTGAGCCGTCCCCTCTATTACCTGGGTCATATATGTTAGATTTGCTATATCATCAAAGCTGATATCCCTTTTAAAGCCGATGACCTCATCTAGCTCCGCCCGTAGTCTGGAAGGTATAGAAAATGGCACTATTAGTAGAATAATAATAATATTATAACTTTTACCAGCACCTCAGAGAACTTTTGAAAGTCCAGAGAGCGATGTAATAATTTGTACTAGCAAAAAAACCCTTCTGTAAAAGTATTGCTATCATATATTATACACACCAGCTAATATTATACATAGCAGCTAATATTCAGAAGATATCTTTAACGTATAAATTCACCATTTAGAACAATCAAAATGCCTCCTTATCCACTTATACGACACTTCTCCTCCCCTGCTCATTTGATGAACTGATTATTCAGTCTGAATTCACTGCAAAATTCATCTTAAGGAAAAAGACCAATTATTAACTGAGGAATGAGGTTACATGCTGCCTGTAGTAATCTGTAGCGAGAGGATGGGGAGGACGAAAAAGCAGGTGTGTAATGTATGGGAGGTTAGATTTATACAAAAGCATGCATGAGATTTGGGTGGCTATATTAGTAATTTCTGCTCTGGAGCTCAGTGCGCTGCTTCAGGTTCCTGTGCACATCTCACCTGCGTGTGATCTCTGGTTGTCTCGTCAGCTCCATCACTGTGAATGACAGCTGATTGGCTGTGGTCTCTTGTCCTGTGTATTAAATGAAAACACTCTCTAAAGTAACCTATTTCTCACAGATCAGATTTAAAGCGTAGCTCACATTTATTTATGTATTCTGCGTGGCTTCAGAATATATATTTAGGGGGCGGGGCTTCTATTTTTCTGACATAGTTCTTCATATACTTGCATCCCTTTACACAGTCAGAGTCGCAGAATAAAATTCAGTCTGCCTGCAGCCACCACTAGGGGGAGCTCACTGCATACAGACTTATAAAATACACAAAGAAAAGAACTCATTAACTTCTATAGGGCAGATTTCCGGTAAATATTAGTGGCATAACCTGCGACTTTTTAGCCTTTTTTGCACCTTGCTCATCTTTTTTTTTTTAAGTGGGTGTGACTTAACAAAAAGGGGGCATAACCTTGCCTATCAGATTTACTCACTATATTTTAAAGCAGAATTGACATAAATTGTAGCTGAAGTCTACATGCGCTAGCAGTTGGCATAGATTTCAGATTTGTCACAAGGTTGGCCCGAAGAGGCACTACAAGTATTAACCGCTGTTCGTGCCTCTTAATACACTTGGCGCTCTTTATGCTAACACAATCTTTACTTAGACCGGCATATAAAACGCTAGCCTAAGTAACCATGCCCCAATGAACATAACAAATGCTCATTTGTGTTCTATACCAAAGAAAATGCAGGATTTGCCAGTCGCATGCGGTCAGGTCACTGCTTTCATTGTCTAAGCGCACTTGGATTGCCAGCTGTAGTCTTTAAAAAGAAATTGGGATTTCTTTTGAAGTGTTCCTGAGGATTTTCCTTTCCACGTGTGCCACTATTGAGAGAGTGCCGACCAGACTGCTTTCTACTGACTGCTGGAATCTGACTGGTTCAGATACAAACAGGCTTGTGACCCATTATACCACATTTGTGCTACTGACGCATCCTCTAAAGTCCCTCTGGTTGTAAAATAAATGAAAACATCTACTTACCAGCTATAAAGAATGTGATGAAATTGTCCAGCATTATCTCATCGTCTAAACCGTTTTCCTGCTCTGAAAGTGCAAGACAAAAAGGAGAGACAGGGCTGGTTACAAGATGTAAATTGCACTTTCACAAGTGCTATCTTTACACCAGGATCTGTATCGTCATCTGATGTTGGAAAAAGTAACTACCCCCTGCATTATAGGAGCTCAGCTAAGTGGTTAGGGGGGTATCTGACCACAAACATGCTGATGGCAATAAAAAATAGCAGAATAGTGATTGCAGCTCTGGAGTTTATTACAGGATATTACTCAGGACAAGTACAGGATAAGTAATGGATTTATACAGTGACTCCACCAGCAGAATAGTGAGTGCAGCTCTGAAGTATAATACAGGATGTAACACAGGATCAGTACAGGATAAGTAATGTAATGTATGTACACAGTGACTCCACCAGCAGAATAGTGAGTGTACCTCACTATTCAATAAAGACCATGTAACCTACGGTATTTGACAGAGCTGCTGTTATCTCCTTTGGCACTCCTGCAGTGTGATCATGGGGTGGTCATGGCAGCCGGGGAGCTACTGACAGCCCCAAAGTTCTCTATTTAGGTACATCTATTAGGCTGTGCCAAGGAGCCTGTCAATATTAAGCTAACAAGTACAATACACTCCAATACACAAAAGCACTGTATAAAAGAAGCAATCAAGAAATCATATGGTCGTGTCCCTAGTGGGAAAAAATGTATAGGAAAAAAATAAATAAAATAAAAAATTTATATTATATATAAATATAAAATTAGCTATTTGTTGTTTTTTTAAATGCTTTATGTTTAACCCCCACATATTTGGTATGGCCATGCCCTTAGCGATTCTAAATGACTATAAAACTAAAGCATTAAGTCAAACTTGCTTATTTTTGGTCTCCTCACCTCCAAAACAATGAAATAAAAAGCGATCCTAAAATTAAAAAAATCTTATTTACACTAAAATTATACCAAAACCCTGCACCTCATCCCACAAGGAATAAACTATCCCAAAGCTGAACTTATGCAAAAATTAAATTAAAATGATGTATGGCTCTCAGAATATGGCAACTAAAAAAATGTCTAAATGCTTCTGGCATGCCAAACAGAGCCTCCGGTGCAGATGTGAACATAACCTAAATTATAGGTACCCTAAAATAGTGCCACTGACAAAAAATGTTAAAGAAGCACTACTATAGATACATCAATGGAAAAATAAGGGTTATGGTTTTCAGAATGTCACAAAAACAAAATCACTATCCCTTTAGGGGCTTACAAGTCAGATTCCACTGTAAACTAGGAAAGACTTCATTCACATGGGGCGGTTGAGCTGCGATTTTTACTCCATCAAAAACCACACGTTTTTACAGCAGTTGCATCAAAACCTTGGCAAAAACGAATGTGACTTTTACCACATCACAACCATCCCATGTGAATAAAGCCAGACTGTGCTTTGATTTCATCTAATATCTGAGTATACAGTAGTCATACCTGCGCATTGCAGAATCTTGGTCAGTATGTCTTTGGGAAGCTCCTCTCCATTGAGCATTGCTTGCTTTCTCTGCATGATGCATTTTCGGCCAGTTTTGCGCAATAGATCTGCACTTTCTTGGACTTGACGAATGAATGACCAGTGCTTAGGCATGTACTGCAGACAACATGGACATGAGACACATTACAGCAATGTCCGTAACACTGTCTGCTAAAACTACAGTCAGATTATCACATGAGAGAGCGGTCTTATTACATACGACCCATCACCACTCCTGACAGGTCAGTGCTAGTAAATACTTTTATTTCCCCAAAACAACCATTCTGGAGCTGCTTTTCTTAAAACTCTATGTTATGTGTTCCTCTTATCCATTCTCAATAATTGAGATCTGGGATCTACCATTCCCCTTGTCAAAGAGCCAAGTGCCTGAAGTATATGGTCTAACTGATACGCTTCCAACAGAAAACATCCAGTACTTAATCAAACATTTCAAGGAGAAATAATAGAGGTCTGGCACAATGCAGAGCTCTAAGAAAATGCTCTCCAGATCCATGAAGACTATATTTATTTACTACATGAAACATGGCACAAGTGGTGACAGGTACTCCTTAAAGAAGAATAGTCAAGGATAGGTGCACTAGAGTCAAAATTAGTTTAAGTATTGGAGTAAACTGCCACTAAACTGATGTCTGTCTTTACATGGCAAACTCACCTCCATGAAGGGGTTTTTCATATAATCTATCATCCCTTTAAGAACCAGTGAGATTGCATTTGGAAACGCGGTTTTATTTCCTTCTACCAAACCCAGTTCCAACCCAAAGGCAACCTGCAATAGATGTGTAAGGATCTGGTTACACTTCTACTACCTGACCTGTCCACTTCGCAAGGTTCCAGATTTAGAACTCGCCTTTGTGATGACGTCCAGCGTGACACGGTTGATGGCTGCATGGAGGCTCACTTGCTGTTTCCCATCTGCTTTCTCAGCCAACTGTTCCATAAGCTGTTCGGCCCTTTCATTGAATACCCCAATCATCTCCATGAGGTACCTGTGAGAAACTGGTATCAGACTGGAGCTTACTAGGGACAGGTTCAGACACATGGAGGGAGGACACATCATTGAGAAACAGCCCATTCAATCACTAAAGTGCTGTTATGTCATCTATAAGCATGCAACCTATGTATTTACTAGAGTTTAGCAGTAATATCATTGAGAATGCAGCATATCTATTCAATAGAGATCAGCAGTGACATCATTGAAAATGCAGCCTAACCATTCAATAGAGAGCAGCAGTGACATCACCGAGAATGCATCCTATCCACTCACTAGAGAGCAGAGGTGACATCACTGAGAATGCAGTCTATCCATTCACTAGAGGGCAGCGGTGACATTACTGAGAATACAGCTTATCTAGTAACTAGAGATCAGCAGTGACATCTCTGAGAATGCAGCCTATCCATTCACTAGAGGGCAGCGGTGACATCACTGATGATGCAGCCTATCCATTCACTGGAGAGCAGTGGTGACATCATTGAGGATGTAGCCTGTCCATTTACTATAGAGCAGCGGTGACATTACTGAGAATGCAGCCTATCCAGTCATTAGATATCAGCAGTGACATCACTGAGAATGCGGCCTGTCTATTCACTAGAGAGCAGCGGTGACATCACTGAAAATGCAGCCTGTCTATTCACTAGAGAGCAGCAGTGACATAATTGAAAATGCAGCCTAACCATTCAATAGAGAGCAGCAGTGACATCACCGAGAATGCATCCTATCCACTCACTAGAGAGCAGAGCTGACCTCACTGAGAATGCAGTCTATCCATTCACTAGAGAGCAGTGGTGACATCACTGAGAATGTAGCCTATCCAATCACTAGAATGTAGCGGTGACATCACTGAGAATGCAGCTTAACCATTCACTAGAGGGCAGCGGTGACATCACTGAGAATACAGCTTATCTAGTAACTAGAGATCAGCAGTGACATCTCTGAGAATGCAGCCTATCCATTCACTAGAGGGGCAGCGGTGACATCACTGATGATGCAGCCTATCCATTCACTGAAGAGCAGTGGTGACATCACTGAGGATGTAGCCTGTCCATTTACTATAGAGCAGCGGTGACATTACTGAGAATGCAGCCTATCCAGTCATTAGATATCAGCAGTGACATCACTGAGAATGCGGCCTGTCTATTCACTAGAGAGCAGCGGTGACATCACTGAGAATGGAGCCTAACCATTCATTAGAGGGCAGCAGTGACATCAGGATTGAAGCCTATACTCATCTAACTGTCCAGCAAATAAGATACATGTTCCTGACTCACTTGTGGCTAAATGCCGGGTCCATGATGCGCCGCTGTTTATACCATTGATTGTGGTCTGGATTAGTCAGTAATCCCTTCCCCAGGAATCTGCGGAAAGAGCAGAATGTAAATAAATTTACTTGCAATACGGATTAAAGGAAAAAATGCTGCTTTTTTCTGTATTTTGCTTTCTTTAAAAGCACATGGAGGCAAGAGGCAACATATGTATGTAACAAACTTCCCATGCTTAAATCCAAAATCATGGGAAGTTTTTAAGCCATGCCCCAGTTACATACTGGATTTCCCGCTATATTGGGTCAGGAATACCACATTTTAGTGCAAATTAATATAATCTCTCTTCTCTTTTGCACAATTGGGACTGCTGCTATATACACTATATGGACAAAAGTATGTGGACACTGCAGAAAATCAGCAAATATGCAAATACGGAGTTTGACGAACGGTATGCTGGGAAGGGCCTCGGTAAAATAAAAAAAACTATTCATTCATCCGATCGAGCACTTGTGGGACGGACTGGAGTGACAGGTACGACACCGCCACCCATGCCCATCCTCAAAACAATCTCTTCTCATAGCCTGGCAGAGGAATGGCAAGCCATTCCTGCCCTGAGTTAGAGAACTTGTGAAAAGTCTGCCTCAACATGTTACCGCTGTAATACAAGCAAAAGGAGGCCGACACGTTACTAAATAGGATAATAAAGCACTTTTTCTGAAAACCATGCAGTGTCCAAATACATTTGTCCATATAGTGTATGTGGGCTGTCAAATATGGGTGCAATATGCAGGTCAAAACTCAGGTGGGAGGTATGGAGCTCAAAGCAGTCCCCGACCTGCCGCTTCCAGTCTCCATGTCTAGGGATGAAGTGACCTCTGTGTGCAGGATAGGGTCTGGCTGTACTGTGACATTCTGTACTGTAGATGCAAGATATAATACTGTGTTTTAGTGCCAGATATTTGCAATAAGTCAGAGGTGATACAGAAAGTCATAATCGGCAGGATAGCTACATTTCCTCCTTCATAGCATATGGGTTACACCAGAGGCGTAATTTAAAGCTCCTGGCCCCAATGCAAAATCTGTAACAGGGCCCCCAACTATAATGCTTTATTCATAGTACTGGGCTCCCCATATAGAGATAAGAGGCCTTATGGGCCCTCTAAGGCTCCTGGGCCCCAATGCAAAAACCTGTAACAGGGCCCCCAACTATAATGGTTTATTCATAGTACTGGGCTCCCTACATGGAGAAGAGAGGCCTTATGGGCCGCCTAGGGCTCCTTGGCCCGGGTGCAACCAGATCCCCTGCATCCCCTATAGTTACGCCAGTGGGTTACACTCATGTAGTGTGTGCTCTTATATTTACAAACCTTTTGCCAAACAGATAAAACAGCCGGTTGTAGGCGTAAGGATCCTTTGGGCAAGTTGGTGACATCAAATATTCCTGTATGAGGTACAACACCAACAATTTTATTACTATAATAAATCAAACTGCCATTTTAAACTACTTTGCAGCATTTCCATGAAAAATATACATTTTTTCATTTATCTTCTTCCCTTTCAACACCACTGTTAATCTGTACTACACTGACATGCAAAAACTTATGGGATAGGAACTAATATTGTGTCGGACCCCTCTAACCTGGCAAAGTGCAGCAATTTGACTCGTCATTGATTCCACAAGTGGATGAAACACATCTGGAGGGATATTGAGGCATGTTGTCTGGAGAGCTCCAACAGCTCCGTGGCATTTGTAGGTGTAGGATCTTGGGTTTGAATGGAAACGCAGTGGGAACCAGTCAATGACATGTCTAGGTGGAGCAGTGGACACCCCATCTGTGTGCTGTGTGATGTGCAGAGCACCACTCATTTCACGTTCCATTCTCGTGCAAGACTTGCATGAAAATAGGGCATGCAGTGAAAAAAAAATGCTGATGTGAATGAACTCATTCCATTGAATGGGTTCATTTCTGTTCATGTCAGACATGGACAAAACTTATGCGAGAATATCGGGTATGTGAATAAGGCCTTACACAAACACACAAAAGAGTCTGATCACTAATGAGCCAATCAGAACTGCTTGATGACAGTTTCTAGGTAATAAATTTATATTATAGAGTATATTATATACACATACAGAATGGCCACTTGGAGACATCTGCTCTTTTAGAATTGGAGCATCCCAGTGAAATACCATGATAGTTGATCGGCTGAGGTCCACCACTCAGGATCCCAGCTGATCAGCTAATCTGGCGCCTGCTGTACACAGTGGTTGAAGCGGATGCTGCTCTGACCTCTGTGTAGTGGCCGACGCTTGTAACTGCAGGGGCAGCTCCCATTCATTTTATTGAAAGCTGTGTAGTGATCAGTGTTCAATTTAAAATGCAGCTCTCATTAAGCCCTCTTTCACACGGACAACAGCAATATCGCCGCGAGAAAATCGCAGTGATATCGCAGCTGTGTTCCCACGATTTCTGTGCGATATTGCAGCATTTTCTCACGTCAATATCACAATTTTGTTATGTGACTTTGTAGCGCTCTTCTGCCAGGATTTTATTGGTGGAGGTTTGAAATATAAGCCATACCACGAAAATAACCCCTAGCTGCATTAAAAAAACACAATAGATTACCTAACAGGCGCTGTCCACTTGCCACACTTCTCCTCCAAAAAGTGCCAGCCAAGCGCAGGTCTTTGCGAAGAGACAGTGGGCATTAAGATGTTTTGTCATTGGCAGCTCTACTGTCCCTCCCATGAGTAGATAGACACAGCCCGACCCAGTGGCACAGTGGTAAAATAGCATAAATGATGCTAAGCATTATTACTAGAATGTTCTCGTGACGCCTGTACCTTTTCAATAAAGCGTTCTGGTGGAGATGGAATAAAGAGTCCGAACCAGGTTTTACAAAGTAAACCAAAAGGTACACAGTTTACTTAATGCTTGAAAGATTAGACAGCAGTTCACACTTGACAGTTTTCCAATGAGCATTAACTCTTAACTTTGACAGCCTAAGGGTAAACAGCAGATCACACTTTCTAATTTTCTTTCCTTTTCCTCTGCTTGATAAGATGATCCTACCAGTCTAAGTTATCTGGGTTTTTTCCTCTGAGCGATTATTTGTAAAAGCAATGGAGGGCTCCTCTTTCGGCGGATTCCCGCTCTTCACTTAGACTTATTCCGAGCACTTTTCTCTAACTCCCGACCTCCGGTAACTTTTTCACTTGCAGCAGCGCCTTACACTGCGTCCGCTCTCTTCCACCTCTGACGACCAACAACAACTCCCCCTCCACTTCCACCTGCTTTCCCGCATGTTCTCTCCTCACAACTCACTTCCGCCTCCACCCTGCTCACTTTCCCAGGCTTCACTCAACTTATGCCACTCCACTAATCAGGGAATTTACTAGCGTGCAGCCAAACAGTCCAACTTCGGAGAAAGACACTATCCATCTATCTCTCATACATTACTCTCTATATCGCCATAGGAGCTCATAAGCAGGTATCACAGGACTTTGTTGCCTATTAGCCTACCCTGTAGTACCTCCGGATCACTACAGGAGCTCCGGCACACTTGCTTGAAGTCTTCAGCTGTTGCTTCCTGGTTAGGAGGTTCATAAATCCCGCCTTCAGGAAGCGCTAGCTCTGATAGTTCTCGAGTACCGTGGCTCAGGCAATCAGAGCTAGTGCCCGATGAACCAATCACAGCCATCGCATTGAATGGCTGTGATTGGTTCATCGAGTGCTGCATTGATTGGTTCTCGAGTGCCGCGGCTCAGCCAATCAGAGCCAGCGCTTCATTAGGTAATGTATTGTTTTTTTTAAATGCAGCTAGGAGTTATTTTAGGGAAAACAGTAGGACTTCCTACTGCTAAAGTTGCATTGCATGGCACAAATACAGCGATTTTGTGCGATGTGATGCAACACAAAGGAAGGCTCCATGGGGAAACACGGGCTACAAAACATTGCAAATTGCGGCAATATTCAGCATGGCATGATTTTTTTTTCTCGCTATGTAGTGGCCAATAAAATATCACTAATGTGAAGGCACTCATTGGAAAGCATAGGCTTCACATACATGCAATTTGTAGCACTGTCGCAATGCGAGAAAATTGCCCGTTTTTTTGCCCGTGTGAAAGTGACCTAAAATAAATGGGAGCTGCGCCTGCAGTTACAAGCACTGGTCACTACACCAGGGTCAGCAGCAGCTTTTGCTCCGACTCCTGTGTATCCCGGCACTGACACCAGGCACCAATCATCTGATTAGCCAATCAACTATTGATGATTCTATGATGAGGATAGGTCAACAATAGTATTTCCCTGGAAAACCCCTTTAAGAGAACATAAGCATCACAGTCACTTAAACTTCAGTGATATGAATCTGTCAAGTTAGGATGTTATTACACAAGTGCTAGTTGCTGCTGCTAGTGAATGCAATATAGCACTAACTGCTGGGCTGCAACTGCACATGCAAGTTCAGCCTGGCAATTGTCGGGAAAATGTGAGCACTTGCGGCAAGTGCTAGCTCTCATGTAATAGCACCCCAAGGCTGCGTTCCATGCAAAAAAGAATGCTCACGGCTGAAACTTTATCCAGCCACCTGTGTCAATAGCTACACAATCGTGTTGACCTTATTGGCAAGATTGTGCAGCCACTGGCTGTCGCGACTGGGCGGGATTTCAAACGCAAGCGGTTTCATAGAACACAGTCCTATTAATGACCGTGACTCAATTACACATGCTTTGGTGAAAATAAAAAGTGACAACAGGTACACTGGAAAGGCAACAGCAAGATAACCGACAAAAAGGAAATAGTTTTGCAGGTGGCGGACACAGACAATTACTTTCTCCTTATCCTTCCAATTAATCTCTAGTTTTGCTAGTGTTCTTGTTACTACTGGTAAAATGAGGCGGTACCTACAGACCAATCAGGTATACAGGTAGCCCTGTCCTCCAGGATGGTATGTCCATACTTGCCATCACAAGAAGGGGTGCGGTTGAGAAGGATACATATATATCCTTGTAGGTAGAAAAGAAAACACTGGAATATATACATTTATATAGATATAGTTATGTGCCTTTCTTTTTATATGCATACTAACTTTATTCTCATATGTACTAACTCTATGAAAAACTTAATACTTCGTCTTACATCAGATATTCCAAAAGTTTGCAAGGCTGAGAGAGATGTTTCCAGAAATTCAGAGATGATACAGAACCGAACACGAAGGCCACGTACTTGGCTGTTTTCCCAGAAGCGCCATATCAAGATAACGACTGTTCAACTACGTATATGACTTTCACTGTCTCAGGCCGGAAATCCGGACTTTCCATATATGGTTATGCGGTGAATTTGAGCCAATGAGCCCATCACCCATTCCTGGTGATGAGACCAAAGGGTATAAGATCCCATGTAATCTGTAATAAAGTGCGCAGTCATGTCCCCGTGTGAGGAGCTATACCAGACCTCCGTGTGTGGTGTCTCTTCTTTACCGCCGGCAGTGGGGCAAGTGGGGTGGGCCTGATTGGTGCTGTACGCAGAAATTTCCCTGACACGGTGTCTCCCAGCACAGTCTCAAGAGCATGGAGCAGATACCAGAATACAGGCCATTACACAAGGAGCGCTGTACAGGGCTGTAGACTGGCCTCAACCCATCATCAGGACCAATATCTGCTCCTTTGTGAGAGGAGGAACAGAAGGGGTACTGCCATAGCCCTACAATATGACTTCCAGCGGGCTACTGGTCTGTTTGTTTCTGACCAAACTGTCAAAAACGGGTGGCATGAGAGCCAGACATCCTGTAGGGGGACCTGTGCTCAGAACCCAGCACCGTGCAAGTTGATTGGCATTTGCCAGAGGAAAGCAGAATTGGAAAGTCCAGCATTGGTGCCCCATTCTTTTCACAGATGAGAGCAGGTTCACACTGAGCACACATGCAGACATAAAAGAGTCTGGAGACACTGTGGTTCATCAAGTTCCAATATGTGATTTATCTGTTCTGTTAATTCTTTATTTTTTAGCAACACATATACACACGTACAGTATATATAAAGTATATATGTATATGTTATTTGTAACTTATCTCAGCTGACCATCTCACCTTGATTGAGTCTGGACTGGTACAGGTTAGAAGTACATGATGCAGAAAGTTTGTTCTGTAAACAGGACCATATTCTTCGGCCCTACAAAATGCAAAGCAGGATTTACAGGAGAGTCCACTCGCAAAATGCCTCACTGGTCTATATTAAAGGGAACCTGTCATCACCTTTGAAGCCCCTTAAACTATGTAATGGGCTCAAAGGTGAGGGAATGGTGGAGTCCGAGAAGCTGTGTTTTATACTATATTTGGGGCATGCACATAGCATTACTCATTTCAGATGGCTCTGCGCACACACTCTCCCATTCAGGAAATGAGGAAAAATTACTTTTAACTCATTGAGGATTTTTGCCTTCCTCTGGATCAACATGGCAGGAAAATAGACTGAAGTTTTTTCAGCCCCAAATACTATGTTACTATGACAGGTTCCCTTTAAAGGGGTTTTCCGAAGAATACAATCATTCGTGGCAGTGGGGGTATGTATATTGCTCCTCCGCTGCTGCTCTAGTCTTCTGTTTACTTTGGGCTGCAACGGAAATGTGGTTATTTACCTATGTGACTGCTGCAGCCAATAGAAGGCCTGACAGGGACGTCATCAGTGATGCCCTGTAAACCTGCCTCGGGGCTTCTATAGTAAAAGCCCACATGATAGCTTTACGGGACATCACCAGTGATGTCACCTGTCAGATGCCATGGCGCTGGTCTGTTGAAATGGTGGGCCAGCATCACGGTGAGTATATTGATTTTATATAGTTTTGGGCACAGAGAGAAAAACCCTTTAACAGGCCATTGTAACTGAGGAATTAAAGCAGAGGCCAGTTCACTACTCCAGAACAGTACAGACTCCTCCAGCTTCATGCAAGTAGAAAGTTCTGCCACTTTCTAATAGACTTTGTGATGTAATTCCTCAACATTCTCAATACCCGTTTGCTGTTAGTTTGTACAAATGTTCATGTTGCACCGACCTAGAGCTGATTTCACATCTGCGTTGGAACCTCCATCGTAGATCCGGCTCAGAATACTTGAAGAGAAAGCACTGCATGCAGCACTTTTTCTGTCCTCCAAAAGTTGGAGAGCTGGGTGGATAGTGGGGAGACCCAATTATAGTCAATGGTGTCCGTCTGCCGCTGTTCGGTTCCATCCATCCTAAGACTGAGCCATTTCGTGGCAGGGATTTCCCCTTCCTGAACGGAGCAGGACTGAAACCCCCAACACAAATGTTAAACCACCCTAATACTTCCCACAGATGAGGGTTTGTTGTAATGAATCAATTGTAGAGCAAAACTACAGCTTTGATGTATCAGTGCAGGTAAAATTCATCAGTCTGGCGTCCGGGCTGTTTAGCTCATACTGTAGATTGTACAGACTGGAAAAGAATTGCAACAAACCCTCAGCGGCAAGAAGCATTAGGTCAGGATGGCTTTTCGGCTTCTGAAAAGGATATTTCTATTTATTGACAGCAAGTAGAAATTCCGAATGAGGCTACATTCACACGGGCGAGAATCTTGGGGAGTTTTGAATGAATGCTGCCAGGGAAAAAACAAAACAAAAAAAAAAATCGCAGCATATCTTTTGGTATTCCCTCGGAACACCTCGCCCATTGCTTTCAATGGGACCTTAAAAGACATTGCATGGCACTCACAAATCAATGGGAAACACTTGCGATCCTCAGATGCACGTGAAACATGCGCCTGAAAATTGCAATTTCACAGAAGCGAGGCGTTATTGAATAAAAAACGCCTTGCATCAGTGTGAATAGCGCACGTTGGCAAGTGCAATATCGTGCTCATCCATGTGAATGTAGCCTAATTGGAACAGTCTATTAGAAAGTTACAGAACTTTTCAGACTGCAGAGTTCCTTCAGTTGTCCTGCTCTCAACACGGATATGAACAGCACATATATGTGTGTGTTACTGCTTTATGGATCAGCACAAAAGCCTTCTCATAAGTGCTGTTAACCATTACAATGCTGACCGCTGTGAATTCAAGAATTAGAGAAGTGACAGGGACCCACCAGTTGTGAGGATAGGTTCATGCAAAGTTTTAGCATGGGATTTTTAAAATTGGTTGATATTAATAAAAGGCTCCCTATAATTATTACTCTAAGACAGTATTCACTCCTTGATAGAGATGAGCGAGTATACTCGTTTCGAGTATTTACTCGATCGAGCACCGCGATTTTCGAGTACTTCAGTACTCGGGTGAAAAGATTCGGGGGGCGCCGGGGGCGGGAGGAGGCGTGGCGGCGCGGGGGGTAGCAGCGGGGAACAGGGGGGAGCCCTCTCTCTCTCCCTCTCCCCCCAACTCCCCGCTGCAACCCCCCACTCACCCACGGCGCCCCCCGAATCTTTTCGCCCGAGTACGGAAGTACTCGAAAATCGCGGCGCTCGGGCGAAAAAGGGGCGTGGCCGAGTAGGCTCGCTCATCTCTACTCCTTGACCTAGGATATGTTAATATGCATTTTATGGGTTTTACTATGACATAATGGCAATGCAGACCTACAGCTTAGAGGATTGACACAGCCACTTATTGTCATTAGAATATTCTCCAGCCCTTGTCCCTATTATTAGATACTTACCATCTAAGGAAGAGGTCGTGCATCACTTTGTAGTTGTCCGAAGCTTTGACCACGAATGAAGAATGACCCAGGATAAAGCTGCAGTGAGAAGAGAGAATTTGTAACTGTTTGTTACTACACAGACCAGATTCCAATACGTAACTAAGGTTATATACAGACTAGTATTTAGAGCACAGTAAAAGCCGTATGAATAAGATTTATTAAATCTCGCTCACGTTGCGGAAAAATTCTATCTGGAAAATACATATGCTGGAGATTTTCAATCTTCAACATGTCAATTGTTAGCTGCGGACCTCAGCACGGATTTCACTCTTTGCAATGCAAAAGCCGAAATCTATCGCAAATTTGCACTCAAATTCATGGCAAAAACACAGGTAATATGGCCCATGTGACCATACCATAATAGTTTATCCTTCCGCTCTGCCTTATTCTGCAAGCAGAAGCAGAGGACATTTAACCCCTTGAGTGGCGGGTTTCTTACCACCCTGTCAGACCCACCAGGGCAGGTTTTTTTAAATGGTCTAATCGTTTAATTCCAACTCATTTTCCAGTTGCGTTCCAAGAGCCATAACTTTTTCATCTTTCCATTGACACAGCCATACGAAGGCTTGTTTTTTGCGAGACAAGTTGTACTTTTTGATCGCTTATTTACCCCGTACAGTGAACGTAGTTCGAAAAAAAATAAAGAACACCACAAATGCACTTTTTCAGTCACCCTGTCTCCCAGAAAAATGCAATAAAAAGCGATCAAAAAGTCTCATGTATTCTAAGTTAGTACTAATGTAAACTACAGGACATCCCGCAAAAAATGAGCCCTTGCTCAAGTACGTCGATGGAAAAATAAAAAAGTTATTGCGCGCAGAGGATGCAGCAGAAAATAATTTTTAAAAATGAAATGTCTTTGAAAAAAAATACAAGTACTACAGCAAAAAAAAACTATACAAGTTTGGTGTCGTAGTAATCATACGGACCCATGGAATAAAGTTATCATGGCGTTTATGTTGCAGTTTGTGTGCAGTAAACAAAACGCACTGAAAGATGGCGGAATGTCATTTTTTTTTTTTCATTTTACTCCACTTAAAATTTTGTAAAACTTTATGGTACTTTAAATAGCACCATTGAAAAATCCAACTCGTCCTGCAAAAAACAAGCCCTCATGCAGCTACATCGATGGATAAATAAAGGAGTTATAATTTTTTAAACAGGGGGAGGAAAAAAAGAAATGGGGAAAAAAGAAAAAAAGGGGCCATGTCATTAAGGGGTTAAATAATGTACTAACTTCCTTCTCTGTGTCATTCTGATGCAGGGATACCACATGTGTAATTTTATTTTGAATTTTTAACAACGCAAAGGGAGACAAGTGTTTTTGTTTTTTATTTTTGAAATAATTTTGTAACTTTTTTTTTGTCCCTTTAGGGGACTTCCACAGAGACCCATAAGGACCCCCTAATCACATTCAGGGGGTCCGATGGTGACAGCCCTTTACATGCTGCAGTCACATAGACTGCAGCATGTAAAGAGTTAACACAGCAGAGATCAGAGGTTTTCTCTGATCTCTGCTATAAGAGCTGGTGACTGGCTGTCCTCTGACAGAGGGAGCCCCTCCCTCTGTCAGCCGTTTACATGCTGCAGTCACATAGACTGCAGCATGTAAAGGGTTAACACAGCAGAGATTAGAGGTTTTCTCTGATCTCTGCTGTAAGAGCTGGTGCCTGGCTGTCCTCTGGCAGCCAAGCACCAGCTCTGCCTGCCACAGAGATCATCTGCTTGCTTCTGACAAGCCGATGGTCTTTATGGCAACCTGTATACAAACTAGTGCAGGAGTTTAAAATTAAAAGCGGGAGATTGCCGGCAGATCGGCAGTATCTCCCTGCTTCTTATTTCAAAATCCTGAGCTGCTCTGTGTGGGTCTGTGCAGGCAGAGCACACTGTCACAGCTTGTGGCATTGTGCTCTGCAGCTACCATAGTGATACATAGCCCAGAAATCTTTCGGGCTATATCACTATCGGCAGTGGAGCTCCTCCCAGAAAATTCCCGGGCGTGCCACTCAAGGGGTTAAAGGGTTCATTCACATAGCATTGTTAAATTGGTCTTGCATGATTTTGTGAAAATCACAGCAAGAAATTGCAGTTTGATCACAATCTATGCCCTATTCTTGCCGTATTGTGCATCAGGATTTGTAAAGCAGAACCTGGAGTAAATTGAAAATACAGAAAAGCTATCAATCTTTTCCTATTAGTTTTTTTTCTATAGGTTTGAATTCCTGGTTTTGGCATACAAATAAAGAAGTTAAATACTGACCAAAGTACTGGTGTGTAATTTGGGCCTAAGGGCTCCCACACACTTGCGATTGCGTTTTTTGTTAACGCGATTGTCAATGGGACTTTCTATTGTAAAAAAACGCAATGCAACACACGCAATTGCGTTTTTGGTGCATTGCGTTGCGTTTTTAACATTAGAAAGTCCCATTGACAATCGCGTTAACTAAAAACGCAATCACAAGTGTGTGGGAGCCCTAGGGTGCATTCAGACGACCGTATATTGGCCGGGTTTTCACACCCAGCCGATATACGGTGTCTCTCTCTGCAGGGGGAGAAGGCTGGAAGAGTAGGGAGCAGTGCTCGGAGCTCCTGCCCCCTCTCCACTATTTGCAATGAGAGGAGGCTGGATGGGGCGGGGCTAAGTTCCAGGAATTAGCTCCGCCCTTGTCCCACCGCTCCTCATTAAAAATAGTGCATGGGGGTGGAGAGGAGGCAGAGAGGGGACGGGAGCTCAGAGCACTGCTCCCGGCTCTTCCAGCCTCCTCCCCCTCCAGAGAGAGACGCCGTATATCGGCTGGGCGTGAAAACTCGGCCGATATACAGTCGTCTGAATGTACCCTAAGGGTGTATTCACTCGCACAATCGGACATGTTTTGCAATGCAGTCATTGGCTGCGGACCCAATTATAGTCAATGGTGTTCATCTGCCGCTGTTTGGCTCCATCCAGTATATTAAAAAGTATATTAAAGAAACATCTTTGATATCTGAAAACTGCAGCAATTTGCAGTAAAAAAAAGTGTGGGGCTTTGTTACATAGTATATTAGCTATTTGCTAACTCTCTCCCTCCCACCGCCCACCAACCCTCCGAAGAAAAACTAAAAACAAAAAAAAACCAATGCAATGCCAGAATTGTACTTTTTTAGTCCCCTCTCCCAAATCTGAAAATAAGGACTAAAAAAAGATCAAAAGGTTGTATATGCCCCAAAAGGATACCAGTAAAAACTACAGCTCACCCTGCAAAAAAAAGTGAGAACGTTATGGGTGTCAGAATGTGATGATACTAAGGAATTTTTTAGTTCATTTTTTTTAGCAAAACATAATAAAAAACAATCTAAATGTAGTATTGCCATGAGTATACAGACAGACCCACAACACAAAGGTAAACAACATGTAAAAGTGTACCACACAGTGAAGGTCGAAAAAATAACCCAGGGGACAATGTCAAAATAGTATTTTTTCTTTCCATACTACCCCACAAATAATGTATAATTCTGTACCCTGGGTGGGAGCGGTGAATGCTGAAGTCACTGTAGCTGCTCTGTGTTATAAATGACTTTACAATCATCACACCACTGCACCCAACTTGTCACTTTTCACATGTACAGTATATGCGCTGCGGAATAGGTTGGTGCTATACAAACATTATTATTATTTGCCTTCTCTTGATATCAGTTATTCTTATGTAGCAAAAAAGCGATTTGAAGCGAAAAGGAATCAGTAGACTATGTAGACTTACCAGCAGATATTACAGCAATAATACTGACCTGTCTCGTGGGGGCCCCGGAATGTGGTCATACTTCATGTGTATGTACTTTACATAGGCGCAGTAGGCAAGGAAGACAACAAGGAGGAGGCCAAGTAGCAGGAAAAAGGCCCAGTAGAGGCACAGATAGACGAGAGAGATCCACATTTTCCACAGTTATTTTCTTCTTAGAGTCTCAGCTTGGAAGTTTGCTCTTCCGGTATTCTTTACAGCAGATCACATATTGCCCCTGCAGGTTATGCCGTTATATTACACTTGAATATACTGTATCTAAATTGTGACTCCATGCAGAATGTAATATAGTAGATTAAATGAAAAGGGTTGTCCAAGGTATAGTTTATCTGCACTAAAATAACAGGAGCGCTAAATCAACTGTAATATATATCATTCAATGCTGCTGCAATATGCTGTATACTGCGCCTTATAGAGCTCTCCTAAATAACTAGTAGCCATTAGAGATGAGCGAACGTACTCGTCCGAGCTTGATACTCGTTCGAGTATTAGTGTCTTCGAGATGCTCGTTACTCGTAACGAGTACCACGCGATGTTCGAGTTACTTTCACTTTCATCTCTGAGACGGTAGCGCGCTTTTCTGGCCAATAGAAAGACAGGGAAGGCATTACAACTTCCCCCTGCGACGTTCAAGCCCTATACCACCCCCCTGCAGTGAGTGGCTGGGGCGATCAGATGTCACCCGAGTATAAAAATCGGCCCCTCCCGCGGCTCGCCACAGATGCGTTCTGACAGAGATCAGGGAAAGTGCTGTCTTGGTGGAGTTGCTATAGGGAGAGCGTTAGGAGTTATTTTAGGCTTCAAGAACCCCAACGGTCCTTCTTAGGGCCACATCTAACCGTGTGCAGTACTGTGGAGGCTGCTGTTAGCAGTGTTGCACTTTTTTTTTTTTTTGTATATCGGCCGTGCAGAGCATTGCGCCCTGCAGTAATACTCCAGTGCCAGAAGTGGTGGTTAGGCAGGGACAGAAGACATATATTGTGAGGCAGGGACAGAAGACATATTTATTGAATATAGGCAGTGAGCCTTTGCAAAAACATTTGGGGAAAAAAATCTATTTGGGCTGCCTGTGACTGTCCTCAGTGTTCTGGGTCTGTGCTGGGTGTAGTAGTCCTCCTAATTCATATGCAGCCAGCTAAGTGTTACAGCAGGCTTGCGCAAAATTATTTCCTGGCTCTGTGTTGGCTGTTAAATCACCGCTGTATTGCAGTCCACAGTGCAACAGTCTGCAGTTATTTGACATACTCCAGGGCCAGTAGCGGTGACGCAGAGAGAGAAGAGATATATTTATTGAATATAGGCAGTGGGCCTTTGCAAAAACATTTGGGGAAAAAAATCTATTTGGGCTGCCTGTGACTGTCCTCAGTGTTCTGGGTCTGTGCTGGGTGTAGTTGTCCTCCTAATTCATACGCAGCCAGCTAAGTGTTACAGCAGGCTTGCGCAAAATTATTTCCTGGCGTTCCGTAAGTGAAGTCAGCCTCCAACCACAGCACAATAAGCGGCACATTTAATTACAGCGTTCTGTTTCTGCCCTACTGGTAATACACAATGCTGAGGGGTAGCGGTAGGCCTATAGGACGTGGACGCGGGCGAGGACGCGGAGGCCCAAGTCAGGGTGTGGGCACAGGCCGAGCCAGTGCGGTGGCCAGGGGTAGAGGCAGGGCCAGACCGAATAATCCACCAACTGTTTCCCAAAGCGCCCCCTCGCGCCATACCACCCTGCAGAGGTCAAGGTGCTCAAAGGTGTGGCAGTTTTTCACAGAGACGCCTGACGACCGACGAACAGTGGTGTGCAACCTTTGTCGCGCCAAGATCAGCTGGGGAGCCACCACCACCATCATGCGCAGGCATATGATGGCCAAGCACCCCACAAGGTGGGACGAAGGCCGTTCACCGCCTCCGGATTGCACCACAGCCTCTCCCCCTGTGCCCCAACCTGCCACTGAGATCCAACCCCCTTCTGAGGACACAGGCACTACCGTCTCCTGGCCTGCACCCACACCCTCACCTCCGCTGTCCTCGGCCCCATCCAGCAATGTCTCTCAGCGCAGCGTCCAGACGTCGCTAGCGCCACTGTTTGAGCGCAAGCGCAAGTACGCCGCCACGCACCCGCACGCTCAAGCGTTAAACGTGCACATTGCCAAATTGCTCAGCCTGGAGATGCTGCCGTATAGGCTTGTGGAAACGGAGGCTTTCAAAAGCATGATGGCGGCGGCGGCCCCGCGCTACTCGGTTCCCAGTTGCCCCTACTTTTCCTGATGTGCCATCCCAGCCCTGCACGACCACGTCTCCCGCAACATTGTACGCGCCCTCACCAACGCGGTTACTGCCAAGGTCCACTTAACAACAGACACGTGGACAAGCACAGGCGGGCAGGGCCACTATATCTCCCTGACGGCACATTGGGTGAATTTAGTGGAGGCTGGGACAGAGTCAGAGCCTGGGACCGCTCGCGTCCTACCCACCCCCCGAATTGCGTGCCCCAGCTCGGTGGTGGTATCTGCGGCGGTGTATGCTTCCTCCACTAAACCACCCTCCTCCTCCTCCTACGCAACCTCTGTCTCGCAATCAAGATGTGTCAGCAGCAGCACGTCGCCAGCAGTCGGTGTCACGCGGCACGGCAGCACAGCGGTGGGCAAGCGTCAGCAGGCCGTGCTGAAACTACTCAGCTTAGGAGAGAAGAGGCACACGGCCCACGAACTGCTGCAGGGTCTGACAGAGCAGACCGACCGCTGGCTTGCGCCGCTGAGCCTCCAACCGGGCATGGTCGTGTGTGACAACGGCCGTAATCTGGTGGAGACTCTGCAGCTCGGCAGCCTCACGCACGTGCCATGCCTGGCCCATGTCTTTAATTTGGTGGTTCAGCGCTTTCTGAAAAGCTACCCACACTTGTCATACCTGCTCGGAAAGGTGCGCCGGGTCAGCGCACATTTCCGCAAGTCCAAGACGGACGCTGCCACCCTGCGGACCCTGCAACATCGGTTTCATCTGCCAGTGCACCGATTGCTGTGCGACGTGCCCACACAGTGGAACTCTACGCTCCACATGTTGGCCAGGCTCTATGAGCAGTGTAGAGCTATTGCGGAATACCAACTCCAACATGGGTGGCGTAGTGGGAGTCAGCCTCCTCAATTATTTACAGAAGAGTGGGCCTGGTTGGCAGACATCTGCCAGGTCCTTGGAAACTTTGAGGAGTCTACCCAGATGCTGAGCAGGGATGCTGCAATCATTAGCGTCACCATTCCTCTGCTATGCCTCTTGAGAAGTTCCCTGCAAAGCATAAAGGCAGACGCTTTGCACTCGGAAACGGAGGCGGGGGAAGACAGTATGTCGCTGGATAGTCAGAGCACCCTCATGTCTATATCTCAGCGCATTGAGGAGGAGGAGGAGGTTGAGGAGCATGAGGAGGAAGGGGAAGAGACAGCTTGGCCCACTGCTGAGGGTACACATGCTGCTTGCCTGTCATCCTTTCAGCGTGTATGGCCAGAGGAGGAGGAGGAGGTGGAGGAGGAGGAGGAGGAGGGGGAGGAGCATGAGGAGGAGGGGGAAGAGACAGCTTGGCCCACTGCTGAGGGTACACATGCTGCTTGCCTGTCATCCTTTCAGCGTGTATGGCCAGAGGAGGAGGAGGAGGAGGAGGAGGATCCTGAAAGTGATCTTCCTAGTGAGGACAGCCATGTGTTGCGTACAGGTACCCTGGCACACATGGCTGACTTCATGTTAGGATGCCTTTCTCGTGACCCTCGCGTTACACGCATTCTGGCCACTACGGATTACTGGGTGTACACACTGCTCGACCCACGGTATAAGGAGAACCTTTCCACTCTCATTCCCAAAGAGGAAAGGGGTTCGAGAATGATGCTATACCACAGGGCGCTGGTGGACAAACTGATGGTAAACTTCCCATCCGACAGCGCTAGTGGCCGAAGGCGCAGTTCCGAGGGCCAGGTAGCAGGGGAGGCGCAGAGATCAGGCAGCATGTACAGCGCAGGCAGGGGACCATTATCCAAGGCCTTTGCCAGCTTTCTGGCTCCCCAGCAAGACTGTGTCACCAGTCCCCAGTCAAGGCTGAGTTGGAGGGAGCAGTGTAAAAGGATGGTGAGGGAGTACGTAGCCGATCGCACGACCGTCCTCGGTGACGCCTCTGCCCCCTACAACTACTGGGTGTCGAAGCTGGACACGTGGCCTGAACTCGCGCTGTATGCCCTGGAGGTGCTTGCTTGTCCTGCGGCTAGCGTCTTGTCAGAGAGTGTGTTTAGTGTGGCTGGGGAAATCATCACGGATAACCGTACCCACCTGTCAACCAACAGTGCCGACAGGCTTACACTCATCAAGATGAACAAAGCCTGGATTTCCCCAGACTTTTCTTCTTCACCAGCGGACAGCAGCGATACCTAAGCAATACGTAGGCTGCACCCGCGGATGGAAGCATCGTTCTCTATCACCATCAAAAACGGGGACCTTTTTGCTTCATCAATCTGTGTATAATATTCCTCCTCCTCCTCCTGCTCCTCCTCCTGAAACCTCACATAATCACGCCGAACAGGCAATTTTTCTTAGGCCCACAAGGCTCAGTCATATAATTTTTGTAAACAATTTTTATACGTTTCAATGCTCATTAAAGCGTTGAAACTTTCACCTGAACCAATTTTTATTTTAACTGGGCTGCCTCCAGGCCTAGTTACCAATTAAGCCACATTAACCAAAGCGATTAATGGGTTTCACCTGCCCTCTTGGTTGGGCATGGGCAATTTTTCTGAGGTACATTAGTACTGTTGGTACACCAATTTTTGGGGGCCCTCGCCTACAGTGTAATCCAATTAATTTTTAGCCCACCTGCATTACAGCTGACGTTACATCAGCTGTGTTGGGCACTGCAATGGGATATATTTATGTACCGCCGGTGGGTTCCAGGGAGCCACCCATGCCGTGGGTCCACAGGGAGTTGTAACTGCATGTGTCCACTTCTAAAGAACCCCAGTCTGACTGGGGCATGCAGTGTGGGCCGAATCCTACCTGCATTAAGCACGACATTACTACCTCAGCTGTGTTGGGCACTGCAATGGGATATATTTATGTACTGCCGGTGGCTTCCTGGCACCCACCCATGCTGTCGGTCCACACGGAGTTGTAACTGCATGTGTCCACTTCTAAAGAACCCCAGTCTGACTGGGGCATGCAGTGTGGGCCGAAGCCCACCTGCATTAAGCACGACATTACCTCAGCTGTGTTGGGCACTGCAATGGGATATATTTATGTACCGCCGGTGGCTTCCTGGCACCCACCCATGCTGTTGGTCCACACGGAGTTGTAACTGCATGTGTCCACTTCTAAAGAACCCCAGTCTGACTGGGGCATGCAGTGTGGGCCGAAGCCCACCTGCATTAAGCACGACATAACCTCAGCTGTGATGGGCAATGCAATGGGATATATTTATGTACTGCCGGTGGGTTCCAGGGAGCCACCATGCTGTGGGTGCACACGGAATTCCCATTGCGGAGTTGTACCTGTGTGAGGGTATATATATATATTGCCATATGTGTTTTTCATGCTTTTATACCTATATGCAAGTTTTATTCAATTCCAAATGAGAAAAAACTTTAATACTTCGCCTTACATCAGATATGCCAAGGTTTTGCAAGAGATGTATCTTAAATTCAGAGAAGAAGAACCAGACACAAGGCCGCATGTACTTGGCCGATTTCCCAGAAGCGCTGGAACAAGATATCAAGATGTTCAAATGTACATAATTTTGACTGTCTTAGGCCAGAAATCCGGACTTCCCATATATGGATGTTAGGCCGGACTTCTTAGAATTGTGTGGGTAATTCTTTGCACTGGAGTTAATTGAATACGTGATTTTCTGTATAAGCCAGAGGCACCTCACTGTCTAAGGCGGAAATCCGGACTGCCCATATATGGTTATGAGCCCATCACCCCCTAGTGGTGAGAGGGCAGAGGGTATAAGATCTCATGTAATCTGTAATAAAGTGCGCAGTTTTTTCTCCCGTGTGAGGAGCTAGACCAGACTCCTGTGTGTGGTGTCTCTTCTTACGGCCGGCAACGGGGAAAGTGGGGTGGGGCCGATTGGTGCTGCACTTAGAATTTTAACCCTCATACCTGCCTGTGACTATTTATAAAAAACCGCGGTCTGACTGGGGCATGCAGACACCTTGACAGAATGAATAGTGTGTGGCACATAGGTTCCCCATTGCTATGCCCACGTGTGCAGCTCCTGATGGCGGTGGCACAGGATTATATTTCTCATTGCTTCTGTACAGCATTGTGGGCTATCGCCCCGCCCCTTTTAAAGAGGGTCGCTGCCTAGCCGTGCCAACCCTCTGCAGTGTGTGCCTGCGGTTCCTCTGGCAGACGCACTTATAAATAGACATGAGGCCAGCGTGTGGCATGAGTGCAGCTGAAGGCTGGGCAGGGACAGTTTGGTGTGCGCTGTGGACACTGGGTCGTGCGCGGGGGGGGGGGGGGGTTGGGCAGCATGTAACCCAGGAGAAGTGGCAGCGGAGTGTCATGCAGGCAGTGATTGTGCTTTGTTGGAGGTAGTGTGGTGCTTAGCTAAGGTATGCATTGCTAATGAGGGCTTTTCAGAAGTCAAAATTGTTGGGAGGGGGGGGGCCCACTCTTGCCGCTATTGTGGCTTAATAGTGGGACCTGGGAACTTGAGATGCAGCCCAACAAGTAGCCCCTCGCTTGCCCTATCCGTTGCTGTGTCGTTCCCATCACTTTCTTGAATTGCCCAGATTTTCACAAATGGAAACCTTAGCGAGCATCGGCGATATACAAAAATGCTCGGGTCGCCCATTGACTTCAATGGGGTTCGTTACTCGAAACGAACCCTCGAGCATTGCGATAATTTTGTCCCGAGTAACGAGCACCCGAGCATTTTGGTGCTCGCTCATCTCTAGTAGCCATATAAGATATCAAGAATGTCACTGATACAAATGTCTCTACATGAATAATACTGCCAGGTCTACGTGTTTGAGCTAAAAGTAGCATAGAACCCCCCCCAACATGTTTAGCCAACGTAGTGGAGCAGAGGCGTAACTTAAAGCTTCTGGGCCCCCAACTTTAATGCTTTATTCATAGTACTGGGTTCCCTATATGGAGAAGAGAGGCCTTATGGGTCCCCTAAGGCTCCTGGGCCCGGGTGCAACCGCATCCTCTGCATCCCCTATAGTTACGCCAGTGTAGTGGCGTCCTCAGGGGTCTGAGGTTACTAGTAAGACCTGGCAAACGTATTTAGGCAGTCATTACTCTGCAGCAGTGGCCTGCTTGATATCTTATCTACCGTAGCTATTTAGGAGAGCTCTATTAAGCGCAGTATACAGCATATTGCAGCAGTATGGAATGACATATCTATAGATGGCCTAGTGCTAGGCAGGTGTTTGTATTTTAATTCCTCTTAATATTTTAATTTAGCTCAGTAAATGTTAGATTTTAATGAGGGTAGTCAACCTGGGGTGTTTCTTGCCCTTTGGGCAATTTTGCTGTTGAGTATTGGTAATACGTCGATGTACACCCTGAGGCACTTTTTGTATACTTTATGTTAGCAAACATAGGCGAAGAGGACGGAGCACCAACATGGGGCACAGCAGGAGCAGGGAGAGGTGAGTATATCACGATTTGTTATTTTAGCACATGCAGAAGAGGTTTTATAGGTAAACTATAGCTTGGACATCCCCTACCTCTATCTATTTTGTGGAATCAGACGGCATTACATGATCTGTTATTTAACACATTTCTATAACTGCAAGGAAGTATATCACATGAGCTTCTCGCTGTTCAGTCTTGATTTAGCTAGTATGAGTTCGGCCTCATGTCCACTGGCGGGTCGGATTCCGCATACAGGAGCCTGCAGCGGAATCCCACCCTGCCCGCGGCTGAGGGCACATATTTACCTGTGTGGGTCTCCTGCGTCCCGTCTGGATCTTCTTTCTTTTTCACAGCTGATGTGTGTGGAAGCGCTGTCTGGTGCGCCATGCTGTACTTTTTTTAAACTCCTGCTTTCCCGCAGTATCTGCAGCCTGTCCACAATTAAATTGCGGACAGGCCGCGGATTGGAGAACTTCCATTGACTTCAATGGAAGCAGTTTGTGCGAGATCCGCAGCAAAATGGAGCATGTTGCGATTTGTTTTCCGTACCTAAAGGTCCACAAAACAAATCTGCATGCTTTAATGCATTAGCGGACGCCAATGTATCCCTATGGGCGGCTTGATTTGCGGATCTTCCACGCAGGATTCCACAAATCAAATCCGCCTGTGGACATGAGCCCTTAATATGTATACAAGCCTTAGAAGAAAAAATTGGCACAGGTATTATGGACCTTTTACACGGCTTAAATAATTCTGTCAGGCCTAATTGGATGCATCAATCTGAACTGTGGGCATCACTAGCACATTAGTGTAGGCAATGTGTGGAGGAAAGGCAGTTATTGGACCCCTGGAAGGTTATTGATTCGTCTTCATGTAGGGCCCTTTTACACAGGCCAATGCAGGAATCTGAACAATTATTGTTCACTGTAAATACACACCCCGACTGAATGACAAACAAGAATTTGTACGCTTCTAGCTCGTCATTTACTTTCTGCATGCAGAAAACTAAATGTCAGATCGTCCCATGTAAACACTTATGAATGACTGCCAGTGTACTGTGAATGGAGGCGGGTGGGCAGGACCGATCCCCATTCCGCTCCGCCTCTATTCATTGAGTGATGCTCGTTCCTGTGTAAAACAACAGGAATGATTACCGCTGCGACAACCTGTTGGGCATCTCCATCCGACAGGTCATCCTGTGTAAAAGGGTCCTTAGCCCGGCAAGTTGATCTCATGTAGCACTCACCGGGTGGGTCATGATGTAAGCATTGAGGAGTAAGAGAAAGGTGGGGAGAGGTAGTGGATAGAATGACTCTACAAGAAAATAGTGTTGGCAGGCAAAACCGGATCTTATAGTTCTGTTGGAAGCATTCCTGGGAGACCCTCAACATCTAGTGTGGGTTTTAGAACAGTCTTGATGAATTGGTAAAGAGAAAAAAAAACTTAAAGAGATAAACACAATTCAACCAATCATGGCTGAGATGACAGTTGTCCTAATGCAGCAGCTACTGGCAGCTAGGATTACAGAAGCACCCAGACGAGCTGTTCTATACTGTTCCCATAACAATAGAGGGAAGTTACAGAAACAAGTAAACACAGCAAGTTATGCTCTTTCCACAATTCCCAAGTTACAAAAACTGTGTGGTTCATTGTGCTCTACTATTGCCATAACTCTCATTCACTTCTATGGAAGTGGGCCATGAGTTTGTGGATCTGTAGAAGTGCCACAAAGTGATCACCAGCCGGGGAGCTGCGGCACTCCAGCTGGTAAACACTTTCATGTTGACCCAACATCCTAAAAGCAGGACAAAATGCTGTTTCACTTAAGGACCCTGGGGACAGCAGCACACAGGGTCCAGAAGCGGGACTGTCCCGACTAAATCGGGACGTTTGGTCACCTCATTCTGGTAGTATTAGTAACGAACAGCGCGCGTGCCCACAGAGAAGGCACTGAGTGCCCCGTCTGACACACGTCTTCCATAGGTTCGTCACAACTGGCATATGACATGCATGATAAAATCTAGGAAATCCTTGTTTGCATCTAGTACACACTTTAAAAAAAAAAAAAAAAATCAAGCACCTAGGAAGAGTTGCAAAACTCAGCATGCAGTTACATCTCAGGCAGATATGTAATGATAAGCAATGTGGGGTGATTAGATGGACAGTCTTGTCCTCTGGAGGCCCTAGAAGTGGTTCTACCCTTGGCCTATAAAAAGGCTCTCAGAGGCTCCTTGTATGTAGTGACCTCTTCTTCCGCTTATGTAGAGCTTGTTGACCACTAGGCACCTTTACAACACAATTTAAGAAATTTTGCTGAGTTAACAGAGTTTCAGAGGGGGGGGGGGGCATGATTGGAATGCGAGAAGCTGGAACGTCGTATCGACAAATTGCTGCCATCCGGGCTATTCTGAGCAGACTATTAGAAGGTGTTGGGACGCACACAAGGCGACCGGGCTCAGGCTGTCCTTGACAAACCACTAGTAGAGTGGATCATCTGACCAGCATGAGCAGCTCCAACCGTTTGGTTGTCCAACATCTAAAAACAGGTGGCACCATCATTATAGGCCACTGTATCTGACGGAACCATCACCAGGTGTGATCGGGGGTGGGGGGCAGCATTGCATACAACAGTCGGTCACCCCTTGTAGTGGTACGAGGGACAGCGACAGCTCAGTGATATGTTCAGGACATCCTGCAGCCACGTGTTCTCTCATGGCGGCTTCCAAGAGGCTTTTTCCAGTAGGATAATGCTCAGCCGCACATCAAGATATCAGAGGAAAGCTTCCACAACATTGCCACACTGCCCTGGCCTGCCCAGTCACCAGATGCATGGGACCGTCTCGGACACCAAGTTGGACAGATTAAGAGTTTGAGCGATGAGGAGATCCAGTTCACATCTTGCATCCAAGCTAGAGGCGGCCCAACAGGGTACTAGAGCCTCCCTTCTAGTGTTTAGTTTTCCGCAATAAATTATTCTTTTGCTCTGATATGGTAATTACTTATGTCAACGTTACAATCATATTATATATATTCATTCCATTTGATTCCAACAATTCTTTCTAGGGTCTTGCTTTTTTTTTTTGACAACGAGCGTATTTTGTTCGTAGTCAAGCTTGTTTCTTGTCATGTAGTCCTGTTTTGGTGCTTATTTCCAGTCCAGTCCATGCATCTTAGCAGAGTAGTTTTGTGAGTGCTAAAGAAGCAGAGACACACACCCCGTCCACGCCTACATGTCACTTTTCTTTTTCTTCTGTACTGCGGATGGTCTGCACGGCTCACCGTCGGACATGTGCAGAACGGACTGTTTTTTTGAACTACTGCTTTTCCCTCGTCATCGCCTAGTGACGTCATTGTCATTATGGAAGGGCCGTGGATTGGACAGCTTCCACTGAGTTTAATAGAAGCAATCTGCATGGATCCCATGAAAAAAAATGGAGCATACTGCGATTTTTCCTCTGCTTGCGGAAGCTGCAATAGGTTTCCGCAAGTGTGTAGGAAGAATCGATTTCCCATATCACGTTATAGGCGCTATTTGCTGCGGATCCGCAGTGCAGACGCCCGCCACGGATTCCACAGCAAATATCCGTCCGTGGCCAGGAGCCCTTACAGAAAGGGGTGCTGAATGGGGGAACTCCCCCCACTATTATAATTCATATGCCCTAATAGGGCATATGGACAGGGGGGTTGTGCTTATGAGACAAGCCCTTTAAAAATATCCACAGGTCACATTTGGGTGCCTACTGTAATGAAAGGAGAGTATGAAATGGACCAGTTTTGTTTAATGTCATTTATTTATAAACAAGTTTCATATAATCTTTTGATTTTCAGCATTTGCACATTAAACAGCACAAAATTGCTGCAAAACCAACTGCATCCACATAAGGGGCTATAGAATCTATGGGTGAGCAGCTCGCTATGTCATGTTCAATCTGATAAAGAAAACAAGTTATAATTTGCCTTCATACATTATGAATGCTAATTAAATCCTCCCCGACTGCTTCGATGTCTCCTGCTTCTGTTTACCCTGCACCACTCTTGTACACAATAATTTAGAGTAATGGCTTGTTTGCCGCTATATTCCCTAAATGTGCAGGACTGGGAGGTCATATAAATGATTTAAGTAAACTTCCTGCCTAATTAATGTGTCTCCTGTGCATAAGGAAATGGTTAAACCCGAACCTTGAGTGCTGACTGGTTGATACGGTTGTCATTTCTATCCCTCGAGAAAAGCACTGCAGTCATGGAGATTCTCAAATACTAAAATAATTTATTTTCTAATTACAAACCATTTTACATTCATGTAATTGTAACAAAAATACCTTTATACCATTGGATGGAGATGGGAATGTAACTGAAAATGAAGAACATACCTGATCAGCTGGTGTAGGTGTCTGTTTTGCATATGTGTAGTTGTATGGAGATGATGTGCCAATTACACATTACATGTACTGGAATGTACTGCTATGTGTTTCACAGACTTGATACAGTGTTGTTATGGAGAAACTCTTTGGTAACCATTACATATATGAACAAAGATTATGTAAAGGGTCACTATCATTTCAACAAACTTTCCACGCATCAATAATACAAACGAATATAAGAAACTTTGTAATATATCCAATTCAAGAAAAATGCCCATTTCTCTACTTTTTAGGCTCCTCTCCTCTTCTTATTCTCAACTCCAATCAAACGAACTGTCAACTCACTGACAGAACTAATTACATGCTGCCCATTGAAGTCTAGAGTAAGTGTAGCCAAATGAGAGAGACAAACAGAGAAAGACATACACACAAAAGGCAGTGACTTTCCTATATCAGGCCAAGTGATTTATTCATATCTACACTGCTCAGTACTTCTCTATATACGAGGAAAAATCATAGGGGTGAAACTTTGTGTGCTGTATATTACAGATATCATAACAGCTAGTCTACACCCCACCGGGCACGGAAAAATGAGCATTATAGATGGAGCCTGCAGAGGGGGAAAACTAGTGAAAAATGCAGAATACGTATAGGTCATTGTCATGAACTTATTTGTTCTTTGTACCACGTATCATCACTTTGATCCCGCTGGTAGCATTAAGGGAGGTCTGGATTTACTGTTGTATTTCTGTGTGTGTTTCTTTTATCCGGCTTGATACACTTTATGAGCTTTTTTGCAATGTGACAGTCAGGTAAATTGTGTAACCATCAGTACAGGTTTTTAACCTTTGGTCATAAACAAGAATGTTCCCGCTGACTGACAGCAATCAGAGATCTTGAACATAGTGAGGAATGAAACACAAAGCATATTTGGACCGTTGCAGAACTTGCCTATATAAAACTAGAAAAACGTGTACAAAACCGATTTTCAGTCCAAAAAAATTGCTTCTGCAGCAGATCTTTGCCATGTGTGGACACACCCTCAGTAAATGCTGAGCACAAGAGCAATTAGACTACCATGTAATCACAGCTCAGCCAAGTTTATAGAGATAAGAGCAGGTGGAGTCCAATAAATCCTGCCACAGACACCAACATCTACCTGTTCACAAGGCAATGAATCTTATCTATTGCAACATAGCATGAAATCTTTACTGGATCATGTGACTATACTTTTGGTTGATGGCATTACACACATATGACCGAAAACAAATATCAACTGTTTGCAACATAAGGGCTCATTCACACTTGTCTGTAACAAGATTTGTGGCTCTACCGTTCATTTGCCATTCAATGTGCACATGACCACTCAGTCCATCACAGCTTTCAATGGTCACATGCTGTTCATGGTAGCTTGTGCCTGACTGGGGGTGGTGGTGGTGGTGTGCGGGGGTGGTCACATACACAACGAATTGCATGTGAGTGCAGCCAACTTCTTCCAGGTTTGGAGCAACCGGTACCAGCGCTTCTAAACTCAACAAGGAGCGTAGGGCTTATTTCTTAATTTTGAAGAGTCCACAGTCATAGAATTTTTTTTTCAGTCCCAAGTTATTTTTCTTTTATTCTTTAAATACAGCCACTTATGCCCCCAAATAATAAAAGAGCCTATATATTCACTTGTTCTGTCTCTCTGCAGCTCCAGTGTCGTCTCTCCGTTTACCCCATCAGGTCTCTTTACAAGCTGCAGAGTCCGCATGTAAGTACAGCGGCAGGAGCCAGGATGGGGCGAGTATAGGCCTGTTTATTATTTTTGGCCATAAGCAGTTGTATAAAAGAAAGATATGAAACCCATAAACTCCTTTAATTCCTTTTTATGTTTTTTTTTTTACTTGAAAAAAAAAATGTTGCTAATACATTTAAGTAGTTTATTTCTATTTCCATAGTTTTAGGTGCACAGTGTTTTCCTCAATACAGAGCATGTTCCTATGGATCGTTAGCGGTACCATTTTTAGCCCCTCAAAGGGTTGAATTTAAGGACATATATTTGCATAGTTCACAAGTACATTCAAAGTTTTTGTTTTTTTATCATCATCCATACTTCAACATTACAAAAACAGCAACAAAAAAAAAATCTAAACAAAAAACAGAAGATGGATGAAAGGGAAGTAGACAATTACTGTAATAAAATATGGATCAGAAACACATACGACATAGGAACAAAAAACGAAAATAAACAGATCCATATCATGCATCCATATTTGATCCATTTTTTTATACACAAGTGTGAATGAGCCCGAAACTTCTAATTACGACTGACTACTGCAGGAGAAATCCAACATGGCAGCTGCAAAGCTTTTATTCAGAGACAGTTAATTAAGGGTTAATTGTTTTCCAACCATCTCCTGGGTTACATTAGTGTTATCAGTAGAACCACACGGTAAACGTTAAATCGTTTTTTCTACACAGCTTCCAATAATATCTAGGGAACATTATCTGCTGTGTGTGACCAATGGACTTATATCACTGCAAAATGCTGCCTCAACTTTTCAAGGAGTTGCTGAGTTTCCACATGGTCAGGAAACGCGGCTTCTGACTTCTGAGCAGCAAGGTAGCTGCTCTGCAGGTCTCCGATCTGCAAAAGAACGTAGTAAGGAATAACCAGGTTTATGATGGTACACAGCAATTGGAAAAGCATTGAAGCCAAGGTCAAACAAAGCAAACAAGCTCAGTGGACGCAGTCAGGTGACATACGATAGACTGTTAAAGGTTGTTCAGGACATTGGGTGTTTTTTTTCTCTTAATGATGTAACCTCAGGATATGACATCAATAGGTGATCAGCAGGGATCCCCGCCAATCAGCCGATTTCGAGTGCCGCTGTCAGCATGAACCGTGCAGTAAATGGACTGCGCTGCCTAAAACGCAGCAGCCCAAGTTGGTATTGCAGGCACAGCTTTCACTGAATTCAATGGGAGCTGTGCTTGCACTACCAAGCCAGGCTGCTGCAATGTTGTCAGTGCTGTTAGTTTCCAGTGCTAGCCACACTGACAGCAGTGCCAACAATCAGCTGAACGACAGGGGTCCTGAGCAGCAGACACCCCACTGATCATCTATTGATGACCTATCCTGAGGCTATGTCATTAACAGAAAATGCACTTAAAGTCCTGAACAATCCCTTTCACACTTTCCCTGTCAAAGCGGTGTCTCTTTTGTAAAAATAGCTGCCACAACTATAGAAAAAGGGTTGATGCCTCTGGAAGTAGAGGTGTGACTTTTTAATTTTTTTTTTTCTAACTTTTATAAGTTCTCAATTTTTACCTCCTGATATAATTTTTTTCTTACATTTTACTGGATTTATTTTCTTTTACTATGATGCACAAGTACGCAGAAAAAACATTACTTATTTGGGCCCTACAGTCTCTGCAAACAGATTATTGAGTTATGATATGGTAAACAGCCCATTAGATCAGTGTTACCAGTAATTAGCATAGACATAGGACTCATGTCCACATGGATAATTGAATTGCAGAATCGGCGTGGGTCACCCATGTGCATGATTCGCAGTTCAATATGCCCGTAGACTATCATTTAAATACCTGCAGATGTCATTTTTTTCCCACCGCGCGGATCGCAAGCGGGGAAAAGAACGCAGCCTGCTCCATTTTCCTGCGGATCCTGCAGGGATGGCTTCCATTGAAGTCAATAGACGCTGTCTGGTTTGTGGCATGGATGCAGCTGACACTGCGGATGTGCTGCAGATCCACGGGAAAGCAGGAGTTTTAAAAAAAGAAAAAAGGCACGGTGCATGCGCGTGGCATGCCTGCCGGCGTGCCAAGTGCATCCATCATGCAGAAGAAAGAAGATCCGGCCGCGGATCTTTTTTGCATCATGTCTGGAGGCCATATAGGCAGAGAAGATGCAGATCGTATCTTCTCTGCATGCCTCCGATCGCCCTCTGCACAGGGAACACCACCACAGGGTTACATTGCTAAATAATTGTTATCTGTACTTTTATTTTGTGATAAGGAATTGATTTTTTTCCATTCCCTGTCAAAGTACAGGATTGGGCTTTCAATCTGACTGTTTAATCCTGCCAATGGCACGGCAAAAAGGGGCAGGTGGTGGTCTCACAATCAGCACATTAAATAAAGGGGTTTTCCAGGACTTAGCCACTGGGTCCCTATCCTCAGCACAGATCAGCAGTGGTTTGCCACTCAGGAACCCCAAAGACCAGCTGTTCACTGAAATAACTAAAGCTGTGCCCACATTACCAACCTAGGCTGCTGCAATGTGGACAGAGCTGTCCGCTTCCAGCTCTGCCTGCACTAACAGCAGACCCCCACTGTTCAACTACTGATTACCTATCCTGAACATAGATCATTAATAATTAAGTCCCGGAATACCTTTTTAAGAGACTGCAGGCACGTTCCTGTTGAGGATGTTAATGTACACTATACCAGAAAACCCTCATAATTCATACCTGTCCATATTCTGGGAAGCAATGACCCATACAGATTATGAACAGCCCAAAAACCCCATGCAAAGTTCTGTCACCTCACAGTCCTTACAAATGTCGGCAATAAAAATAGGTATGAGGATGTGACACGATCTACCGTATACATCTATAGGTCACTGACCTAGGCAATAAAAATACACTACTCACCTTATCAGAAAGGCAGGCAAAATTGAAATGCGGCTCGTACATGTGAGGTGCAAGGGCAGCAGATGTCTGTAGTAGAGCTCGGGCCTGCAATAACATGGAGGAGAGTTATTCACAATTAATAGATAGAAAAAACACAGAAAAAAAGAAAATGCATGAATTCCCCATACAGTGTCTTCCCTATTAAAAACCAGCAAGTGTACAGCATTACCCCATCAATGACTGACCTGCTCAACATGATTTTTACGCATTTCCAATACTGCCAAATTATTATATGCTTCAGCATGGTCATTGTTATTGGCCAAAGTAAGCTTGAAGCACTGATAAGCCAAGTTCAGGTCTCCAATGCCCTAAAGCACAAATACATAAAATAAAACAACATGTAACAGAAACTATGTACAAATCAATCTCCATGAGTAGCCAACTAGAAAAGGTTCAAGCTGGAAGGTTTACATGAAGCAGTGGCTGTTTATTCTCCTCTATGCTCTGTCACACAAGACAAAGACATCCCATAGTACCATTAAAGGTCTTACACAGACATTGGTGGTCTAGAATGAGCATTGAGAGTCTGTTTAGTGACTTTATGGAAACTTCTTATTGTGTTTCTTCTGGACATACAGTTACTAATGGAACAAAAGGTCCAAGATATTCCAAGCCTGGGCAGGATTCCTTTCCAAAATCAACAATTCGGAATTTCAGGTAGCAGTTTTTACTGAACTCTACTTGACGCATTGTAAAATAAAATGCTTTAACCCCTTGAGTGGCGGGTTTCCTACCACCCTGTTGTGCCCACCAGGGCAGGTTTTTTAAAATGGTCTAATCATTGAATTTCAACTAATTTTGCAGTTGCGTCCCAAGAGCCATAACTTTTTCATTTTTCCATTGACATGGCCATATGAGGGCTTGTTTTTTGCGGGACAAGTTGTGATTTTTTTAAACAGGAGGGAAGAAAAAAAGAAATGGGGAAAAAAGAAAAAAAGGGGCCATGTCATTAAGGGGTTAAATAATGTATTAACTTCCTTCTCTGGGTCATTACGCAGCACGGATACCACATGTGTGATTAGTATTTTTGATTTTTTACAAAGTAAAGGGAGACAAGTGTTTTTTTTGTTTTTTTCCTTTTTTTTTTAAATTTTTTTTTCTTTTTTTTGTCCCTTTAGGGGACTTCCACAGGAACCCATCAGGACCCCTGATTACATTCCGGGGGTCCGATGGTGACAGCCCTTTACATGCTGCAGTGACAGCCCTTTACATGCTGCAGTCACATAGACTGCAGCATGTAAAGGGTTAACACAGCAGAGATCGGAGGTTTTCTCTGATCTCTGCTGTAAGAGCTGGTACCTAGCTGTCCTCTGACAGCTAACAACCAGCTCTGCCTGCCACAGAGACCATCGGCTTGCTTCTGACAAGCCGATGGTCTCTATGGCAACTTGTAAACAAAGCAGGACATTGCCGACATGTCGGCAATATCTTCTGCTGGTTTTTCAAAGTCCTGCACTGCTCTATGTGGGTCTGTGCAGGCAGAGCACACTGTCACAGCTTGTGGCATTGTGCTCTGCAGCTCCCATAGTGATACATAGCCCGGAAATCTTCCGGGCTATGTTGCTATGAGCAGTGGAGCTCGTCCCGGAAAATTTCCGGGCGTGCCACTCAAGGGGTTAAAGGGATTCTGTTCAGAAGTTTGACTCCAAGCTGAGCTACGAGTCGCAGAGAGGGGCAGCGTGGGGCCTCTCCCTATCCGCAGCATGCGGAGTGACAGCTCTTTCCCTATACACAAAAAGGGGAGAGAGCTGTCAGTCTGTACGATACGAGCGAGGAGAAGCTGGCACAGCCCACCTCCATGACTTGTAACTCAGCTCTGAGTCAAACGTCATGAACCTGCTGACAGAACAGCTTTTAATTCTTCAGCATTTTCAAATTTTCTGCTTGCTGTCAGTGTATCGGAACATTCCTCTTTAGATCCAGAGACTGAAAACATGCACTATGTATATGTACATAACTCAGAGCTCTCTGGGTTTGAGCAATGTTTGAGCAGGGCATGAACTGGCAGCAATTTCAGCATTTTACTATCTGCATTTACTGACAGCACAGACAGATTTGAAAACTCCGATGAACGGAAACACAAAACCTGACTAGAAGAAAAATTGTAGAAAACCCCATTAATGTAATTCATGTACAATGTCTTGCAAATGTAAGTTTTCAGTTTTAGCCAGTTAAAGGTATCACTAATAATACTTTTGCCTTTTTTAATTCATGAAACCTCTTGGCCATTTTTTGTCTTGCAGTGTATGGACATACCACAGCGACATGTCCTAAGTTGTACCAGACCTCAGCGACCTCCTCGTCGTTCTCAGCCAAAGACAACGCTCTTTCAAAGGAGGTCAGGATCATATCATACTGCTGGGCGTAAAAACAACACAGCCCCAAATTGTTATACAGCTCACAATTGTAGACACCCATCTGTAGGAGGCGCCTGTGAAGGAAAAACTGTTAATAGATGGAGGGAAGCAATAACATCTTAAAAGAAACCTTCACCCTCTTAAAGGGGTTGTCCCGCGGCAGCAAGTGGGGGTATACACTTCTGTATGGCCATATTAATGCACTTTGTAATGTACATTGTGCATTAATTATGAGCCATACAGAAGTTATAAAAAGTTTTTTACTTACCTGCTCCGCTGCTGGCGTCCTCGTCTCCATGGAGCCCGCCTAATTTTCGCCGTCTAAAATGGTCGAATGGCCAAATTAGACGCGCTTGCGCAGTCCGGGTCTTCTGCTTTCTTCAATGGGGCTCCGTGTAGCTCCGCCCCATCACGTGCCGATTCCAGCCAATCAGGAGGCTGGAATCGGCAATGGACCGCACAGAAGAGCTGCGGTCCACGGAGGAAGAGGATCCCGGCGGCCATCTACACCGGTAAGTATAGAAGTCACCGGAGCGCGGGGATTAAGGTAAGCGCTGAGCGGTTTTTTTTTTACGTCCCTGCATCGGGGTTGTCTCGCGCCGAACGGGGGGGGGGGGGGGGGGGGGGGGGGGTTGAAAAAAAAAAAAAAACCCGTTTCGGTGCGGGACAACCCCTTTAAGTAGCTTAAAAGTATGTCCACATAGACCAGAAATGCTGCAGTTGTGCACATGGGAAATCTGCAGCAGATTACAGTATCTGCCACTTGGATGCTATGTGAACAGATCTCATCCACACGCTGCAGAGGTTTTCCACACAGAAACAGGTTTGTGGTGCAGAGTCTTGAAATCTGCAAAATGTCAACTTTTGCTGCAGATTTTATCACTTTCAATGTAGAGTGTAAAAGCTATATGCTACGTATGCAGATTTTTCAGCAGATTTATGGCAGAAGAAACAGGCCTTACAATATAAATGGGGTATTTCCAGCTCATGGAATCCTGACATAATCACTAGGATAAGTCATCAATTTATGATAGGTGGGAGCCCAGCTTCAATGACACTTACTAATCCATAGAATGAAAAAGCCCCTTCACAGTATTAACCTCCACAACAGAATCCCCGCAGTCCATTAAAGTGCAAGGAGATGGCTGCAATTCCCTACACAGCCAGGTGGCCGGGGCGCTGCTGTATACAGAAAAACTGTGAAGGGGCTATAGCACTTCATTTTGAGAATTGTTGGACCTCTTAAAAGGTCCAGGCCCCTACCGATCATAAAGTGAGAGCATATCCTAGCAATAGGTCATCACTATATAAGATAGGAGTACCCTTTGAAGTATTTTTAAAGGCTATGCCCTCTCCATGGTAACAGACAACAAAATATCTATGTAGTCTGATCTTGTAGACCGCAAGACTACAGGATTGCACTACAATTAATTTGTATGCTGTCCATTAGCATGGAGATGCATATAGTCTGCACAGAAACAAAATAATAGGACAATTGTTAATTAACCACTTAAGTACCGATGACATACATGTACTTCACGATCATGGTGAAGAGAGATATGGAGTATGCTTGGGAGCCAAGACCGTTGCGCTTACCTGGCAGGTACTAGCTGTGTTAAGCAGGGACAGCCAAGATGCCATTTAACAGTTCAAGGCAGACTGCAGCATCTAAAAGGCCCATTTAGACACAACGATTCTCACTCAAACGCAATCTTCTGAGCGATAACCGTTGTGTGTATTTACACGTTCTGAGAACTGCTGTGTTCTCAGAGCGCTCAGCTGTTGTCCCGCTGAGTGCTCCAAGAGGGGTATACAGAAGACAGCTGGAGCGCTGTCTTCTGTATACTTCTGCTGTGTTCTCAGAGCGTTCAGCTGGTATACAGCTGAGCGTTCCGGGTGGGGTATGCAGAAGACAGCTGGAGCGCTGTCTTCTGTATAGTTCTGCTGTGTTCACAGAGTGCTCAGCTGGTATACAGCTGAGCGCTTTGAGCAGGGTATGCAGAACACATCTGGAGCGCTGTCTTCTGCATACTCCTGCGTTGTTCTCCAAGCGGGATACCAGCTGAAATAATAGTATGGTATTCCACTGAGAACTCAGTGCACGGCACTGATAAAGCTCATCGTTAACTTTAAGCTAGCTGAAAGTTAGAGATGAGAGAATAGTCCACGAACAGTACACGATGGCCGCGTGTTTAGACACAACGATTATTGCTCAAAAGACGGCATTTGAGCGATAATCATTGCATCTAAATGGAGTATAAGCTGCAACAGGCAACTCTCAGCTGACTCTATACTGGTGGTTGAAGACTAGGAGAAAAGATGAGATTTCAGTAGCTGTAAATCACTTACTATTAGCAGCAGGCACATCTACGTGAGTCTTTCTGCCTATCTCTCTCCAGCAGCTCAACCCCCCCCCCCCCCCCCCTTCTCCCAAGAAATGTCTATGGGCACCATGAGTCATCAACTTCCACCCATTCCTGTCAGTCTTTTTATCAGAGATGGGCATCGCTTAACAACAGGCAGTGGACAGCAATTCAAATGGAAGCAAGACCCCAAATAGCCAGCAATTAAGAGTATTTCTGCAAAATTATGTTTCGTGCTAAAAAAAGAAAAAAAAAAAAATCAAACTGATTTGCACCTTTGTGATTATTTATGTAAGACAAGTCCTTTAAATTGTACATCTAAACGTCTGCTTTAGAGATGAGCGAGTATACTCGCTAAAGGCAATTGCTCGAGCGAGCATTGCCCTTAGCGAGTACCTGCCCGCTCGAGGCAAAAGGTTCAGGTGCCTGTGGCGGGCAGCGGGCAGAACGGAGGGGAGATCTCTCTCTCCCCCCCCCCCCCCCCCCCCCCCCCCGCTCCCTCCTGCTGACTACCGCTACTCACCGCTCCCCCGCGCCGGCACCCGAACCTTCTGTCTCGAGCGGGCAGGTACTCGCTAAGGGCAATGCTCGCTCATCTCTAGTCTGCTTACATCAAACTTTTAGCCACTAATATAAAACTTTGTGTTTTTTTTTTTTGTTTTTTTTTTATAAAAAAAATCATGCTTGGAGACAAAATTGCAAAAAGGTCCCTATGTATAGAATACACTGAGTGATATTTTTACTATTTTGAAGGGGTCTACGTTCAGAAAATATATGGGCATGGGAGTTTAGTATGAATTTTTTATTTTGTCAAAAGTGTTGAGGACAGGCCATTGACTTCTATATCCAGACAGCTGCTTTAATATTCTTTTTAAAAATGTTAAAAAACATGAAGAATTGATGCAAAAACACCGCAGAGCTTTTTATTATATAAAATAGAATAACTGTAAAACCCCTGTGAACAGTTATCATTATGGAACTAAATCTGTTTATTGGTTTGGATATTTGATCATAATGTTTAATGACAATTTTGCAGAACCCTATTCATAGGTGTATGAAATTAAAAAAAAAGTACAGGGCAGAGTAGGCTTTAAATCTGCAGCAAGTCTCATCTGTTGTGGGATTCTACTGCAGATTTGACTCATTTCAATGAAACTAAAAATCAGCAGTGAAACACTTTCACGTTTTATTTTTTCCTGGAGGAGATTTAAATTCTGAACTCTGTCCTAACTTTAGTTATTGGTTAAATGATTAGCCATAACCTTTATGGCCTCTGCTAGCTGCACTATAAAACTCACCTGTAAAATCTCAGAGCGATTTCTGGTTGGTCAGTATAAAAGTGGTTACTCCCTATGCAAGCGATGGCCTCCACGTGAGTGTTGTCCTGTTTGAGAAGCTCTTTGTAATATTCTGTGGCAGACGTCAGATTATTCATTTCCTGCATGAGAAGTGAAACAGAAAAGCACATAATACTTGGACAATACATCTAAGGGTGGGTTCACACGAGCGCGTTTTGGTGCGTGCATACGCATGCACAAAAACACACTTGTATTTACAACAATGCATTCCCTATGGTATGTACACATGTCCGTGTTTTACAGGTGCGTGCCTGCAAAGATAGGGAATGCACGCATTGTTTTCAATGGAGCCGCGGCTGCTGCCGGCCCCCTGCATTCTTTTTCAGGGAAGGGCTTTACATATAGGCCCTTCCCTTAAAATAGAAAGATTTTAGTGTAAAAAATAAATAAATAAATTAAAAAATGCAGGCATTAACTTCAATGGAGCCACTGCTGCTGCCGGCGGCTCCATTGAAGACAATGGTCTGCTGGCACACCTGAATTATTTTTCAGGGAAGAGCTTTACATATAAGCCCTTCCCTGAAAATCAAGTAAAAGTGATTTAAAAAACAACAAAAAAAAATAGATACTCACCTCCCTTCAGCTGCCAGGGCTCAGCCATGTCTTCTCCTGCTGTCCCCTGCACTGTGGTGCTGATCTATCAGCAGGCGGGGATTTTAAATCCCCGCCTGCTGAAAGAGCTGAATGTGATTGGCTGAGCACCTCAGCCAATCACAGGCAGCTCTCACCTGTCATTCATTCGGGGAGAGCTGCCTGTGATTGGCTGAGCACCTCAGCCAATCAGATTCAGCTTTTTGAGCAGGCGGGGATTTTAAATCCCTGGCTGCTGATAGATCAGCACCACAGTGCAGGGGACAGCAGGAGAAGAGGCGGCTGTGCCCCAGCAGCTGAAGGGAGGGGAGTATCTATTTTTTTGGTTTTTTAAACCACTTTTACTTGATTTTCAGGGAAGGGTTTATATTCAAAGCCCTTACCTGAAATCAATGCCGACAGCAGAATCCTCTACCGCAGCTGACATGTCTGATAGCTGCGGTAGAGAATTAAAGAATTCCTCTGCGGGGAACACAGCAGCGGCAGACAGGTAAGTATATATTTTTTTACACTACTTTTAATTGGCTTTTCAGGGAAGGGCTTATGAAGCCCTTCCCTGAAAAGCCATTGACAGCTGCTGGGGCTCAGCGTTGACTTCTGCCGCTGTCCTCTGCTCTGTAGCGCTGCTGAGCCATCAGCAGCCGGGGATTTAAAATCCCCGCCTGCTGGTAGCTCTGATTGTGATTGGCTGAAGCACTCCAGCTAATCACAATTAGAGCTATCAGCAGGCGGGGATTTTAAATCCCCGGCTGCTGATAGCTGAGAGCTACAGAGACGGGGACAGCGGCAGAAGTCAACGCTGAGCCCCAGCAGGTGACTTTTTTTTAAAACTATTTTAAAAGGCTTTTTAGGGAAGGGCTTATGAAGCCCTTCCCTGCAAAGCCACTGACAGCTGCTGGGGCTCAGCGGGGACTTCTACCGCTGTCCCGGCTCTGTAGCGCTGCTGAGCTATCAGCAGCTGGGGATTTAAAAATCCTCGCCTGCTGGTAGCTCTGATTGTGATTGGTTGAAGCACTTCAGCCAACCACAATCAGAGCTACCAGCAGGCGGGGATTTTTAATCCCCGGCTGCTGATAGCTTAAAACTACAGAGCCAGGGACAGCACCAGAAGTCATGGCTGAGCCCCGACTGCTGAAGGGAGGCGAGTATTTTTTCTTTATTTTTTTGCACTATTTTAAATGGCTTTTCAGGGAAGGGCTTATGAAGCCCTTCCCTGAAAAGCCATAGACGGGATGCCAGCAGCAGGATTCTCTACCGCAGCTGACATGTGTGACAGCTGTGGTGGAGAATTGAAGAACTCCGTTTCCTGCATCTGCCACAGATGTAGCAGCAGGGCATTCTTTTAACTAGCGGGGGTGAAGGAAACATCTGACGCATGCGGCAGATGTGTTCTTCATGCCCGCGGGGGTTACAACAGTGGTGGAGGGGTCAGTTTTTTTTTTTTTGTTTTGCACTAAAATGTTTCTTTTTCAGGAAAGGGCTTATATGTAAAGCCCTTCTCTGAAAAAGAATGCAGGGGGCCGGCAGAGCATTGTTTTCAATGGAGCCGCCGGCAGCAGCCACAGCTCCATTGACAACAAGCACGCAGCTGTGTTCACGCGTTTTTTGCTCGTACCTAGGTGCGGACGTATGTACGCACCTAAGTACGCACCAAAACACGCTCGTGTGAACCCACACCAAGGTTGTAAGGTAGTAATCTATCACAAAAACTAATGCCATAAAAACTATACTGTGTCATTCCTGCCAAAAATTACCACTGAAGCATATGATTCGCTGATTAGCACATGACCTCCCCAACCTCACTGGGATAGTAGCAACAGGGCGTGCAGCTCCTGTGCTAGATGGTGTGGGGGGCACTTAAAAGGAGTTTTCCAAATAAAAACATTGGTGGTGGTGGAGGGATGAATCATATTATATTATACATGTATAAAATAAATCGTACTCACCACCCCTTCTGCCATGCTGCTCCGCTCCTCTGCTTACTTTGGCTGCAGCTGTTACAGGTTGTGTACCCATGTGATCACTGCAACATCATCTGTAACATTCTGTAAACCTGTCAGGGCTTCTACATTAGAAGCCCACGTGACAGGTTTATGGGACATCCCCAGGCCAGAAGAATCATTATGCCACCTGTTATATGCGGAGGGGCCAGAGCGCCAGAACAGCGGTGTGGTACCACAGTGAATATAATGCTTTTATATGCTTTTGGGCACTGGGGGCCTAAAACTATATTTAAAAAAAATTAGGTCAGACAACCCCTTTAAAAGGAGGAGAGTATGCCTTATTTCTTTTATTTACACAATGCTCTGCCCCATTAATTTTATTTTTAGTCCCAGAATAGTCCTTTAAAAAGGTCTATTCCTATGGTTTTTATTGCATGTGTAAATTTTGATTGGCTGCTATGGGCAACACCGCTGTTTTATGAACAACCGAAAAGTCCCCCCCTTTTTTTTTGAGGAACATGAAGTGACAAGACAACAGACACATCTGAGCAGAGCTCTGCATTGAGTGTGTCTGGTTATTTGTAGCAATATAGCACAACCAGAGATATCGTTTGCCGACTCTAACCTCCTGAATTCGGGCCACAGCACACAGAAGGGTCACTTCTTTAGGAAACCAGTCCAAACCTTGTTTATAAGTAGAAAGTGCTGTCAGAGGCTGGTCCATGCGAGCATACACCTGAAATACAGATTTATAGAAAAGAAAAAAAAGAAAATTCAGTTAATAATTTCCTGGGTTACTGCCCTAGCTGGGGGCGTATGACAAAAAAAACAGAAAATTTATCTCAATGTTCTATAAAACAAAGTAGATTTTAATACAGTAACTATTCCTTTTTATACAATCCAAATCGACTGTGCAAATCACTCGCAAGACCCCTGTGGAAAATACTGCGACTAATTGTGTGAAAGACTAAATGAGCAACAAATGACATGACCCAAATCTGTAATTGATTTCCCATTGGAAACATTCCTCCCATTGCTGCAGACTGAGGTCTTTTTAACAAACATTGGCTGGTCGATTTGTTGGTCAACAGTACTTTCACTGTCAGAGTCCACCATGAAGATCCTATAATGTAGTGATATAACTTCTAGGAACTTACTTTTCCCAAATACAGGAATGTATCCACCATGTTCTGATGTACAAGTGCGGATTTAAACTGATTTTCTGCTTCACGGAACAGGCCCAATCTATAAGAAACAGCAAAAAAAATAAAATAAAAAACACAGTTTATTAGATTACATATAAAATGTGTGGTGTCACATTAGACAGATTATTAATAAGTTTTTGCTTAAAGCCATCTCTCATACAGTAACTAAATTACCAAAGAGAATAGAACCATGTGGCTACGGCAGAGGTCTGCATACATCTGCAAAATAAGTTTACATACATGATCTAGGCCCTTGGCATAAGATTTCCAAACTTGACTCATTTCCTGGAACACATGAAAATTTGTTTTTTTAACCCCTTAGGCCCAATGTCCACGTGCAGATTTTATTTATAAAATCCACGCGTGGCCCCCGCACGGGAGATCCGTGCGTCTTGGTGCCCATAGAGATGCATTAGCATCTGTAGGGCAGCTAAAAGCATGCAGATGTGATGGGAAGAAATCACAGCATGCTCCATTTTCCTACAGACGGCTCCAGCATCTTCTGTTGAAGTCAATGAAAGCTGTCCGTATCTGGGGCACAGCCCCCTGGCTAAGGTGCTGGGTCGCTATTGTGACCCCCAGCATACGCCAGTAGCAGAGGTCATGTCAATTGTTCATTCACACAAAAGCTCATTTCATGTTTCTGTTAGCTCTACATATGAAAGTTACAAATACAGCTATTCACAGCTATTTAATTCCAATCTGTATTTTAAATATGAATCACATCCTATTGTTGCTCACATTGGTACCATATTGGTCCCATTTATCAATGAAGCCTATAAAATATACTAGTAATTAGTAGGAAATTATAGTACCAGTGTTCCTGGTAGTGCAATGCGACACTTACTAATATAATATAGTGAAAAGTATTGGAGTTAAGGCCCCTTTACACCAGCCAATGATCGCAAAAAAACAACAAAAACCGCTAAAATGGGCGAACGATTTAGCGATCATCGGCAGGTCTAAACGTGCGCTTTTCGGGCACTGCTAGCTGATTGTTAAATTCAGTCCAACCTAAAAATAGTCTTTCAGTCTTATCAGCAGTTCTCCACAGGGGGAGGGGGGGGGGGGGGGGGGAGTGCTGATAGCATTGTTTTTCCGTGGAGAACAAAGGATCTGAGCGCAAATAATAGCCCTTGGGCTATTAACTGCATTCCGTGAAGGCTTCATTTGCACACCTAATTGGTATTTAAGTAGCTGAGTAGCTACTTAACAGTTTATGCAAAATGATCGTTCAAAGCTGTCACTTATACTGTAGTTTGAGCGATCATCAGCTGGTGTAAATGGGCCTTAAGTCACAGGTCCTAAACCAGCTGAGCAGGAAAGCACCCGTGTGCTCATAGAACCTGTGAAGTTACCGAGGCTCTGAGCTCCGCCTCTGATCACATGACGGTGACGTCATCACAGGTCCTAAACCAGCAGAGCTGGACGGCAGCTGGGTGCTTACAGGACCTGTGATGAAGTCACAGTCACATTATGAGTCCCTGGGACTCTGAGCCTGATCACATGACTGTGACATCATCACTGGTGCTAAACCAGCAGAGCCAGACAACAGCCGTGTGGAAGCCCACATATTAGCCTTTTACTCTCCAGCTCAGTACTAACAACCAATCAGGTTGAATCAGCGAACCCAAACAACCAATCAGGTTGCTGGAACTGTGAATCAGAACCAATCAGGTTGCTGGAATTGCTCCTTAGTACTGAGCTGGAGAGTAAAAGGCTAATATGCGTAGAGCCCTGGTGACTGATCACATGAAATCCTTTATTCAGTGCACAGGGACGAAGGACCTGTGATGCTGTTACCGTCATATGATCAGGGACAGAGCTCAGAGGCCCGGTGACTGGTCACATGACTGTGTCATCACCACAGTCACTCATGGACAGATGGTCGTAAGTATTTTGATACATGCTGTCATCTATATATTTGTCTACATTTCTGGCTTGGAAATGGAAGAAAGAAAAAAAAAAATCAGCATCTCCTGTCACCATATTTTCATATGCTATTGTAACTTGCCCTAAGATGGTAACAATAAATAATTTTACAAAAGTTGGGGTACTTTGAATATTAACTCTCCCTCATAATAAAATATAAAGCACAGTATATACACAACATCATAGAATAGTATGACATGCTGCAAGTTTCCAAAGCTGTGAATTTCTTTTGTAACAAAATAAATTGATCATTATGCAGCGTTCTGCGACCGCATTTTGAGATGAAAAAACTACCGCAATGAATTTCTGCCTCTAGGTTGTGCTTTTAGAAGTTGTACTAACATCTGAGTAAATTGTGTGGGTCTCCTGTTTCTCGTTGGCATATTACACATAAACAGCACACCATGTGGTCTACAGGAGTACTGCAGGTAAAGCAGATAGTTATACAAATACAATGAGAATTGTTATGAGACCATGATACACCAAAAGAATCATACAGCAGAAACCATGGGGAATAGAGGAAAAAAAAGATACAGTACAATAGGTGTCCATGCAGTAGGATATGCAGTCAGGTCATACCTGTAGTAGCATTTCCCTAGCTGAACCTTCCACCACCAGTCCTTAAACTGAGCATTTTCAGTGGCTAAAGCAGCCAGCTCCAAGGCCTGGAACAATTAGGGTAAGCATAAAGAGAAATTTTAGAAGTAATCAATGCTCGTAATTTAGGCTCAACATTCTCCACCAAGAACTGCGATAAGTCCCATTCAGAAGGGGCGAGTGTCAGGCAACACTCGTCCCTGCACATACTAGCTACCGTGCACCTGCTAGTATCGCTGGCTCACAGCGGGGAGGCTGCAGGAGATTTCTCTCCTCGCTCTCCCCTGCCCCACTCTATTGACTTAACATAGCGGCCGTTCAGTCCTGAATGGCTGCTATTTACACTGAACGATCAGCTCATCATCCATCGTTTATGATGCACAGAATGAGCTCACCATCAATGTTACAAACCGAGCATTAACCCCTTCCCTCCCCATGACGTAAGGGTACGTCATGGGAGTGGGGTACTTCCCGCAAAATGACGTACCCTTGCGTCATAGGGATAGTGCCAGATCATAGCAGATCTCGGGCTATCCCGCAGCGGGAGCCGGCTAGCACTGGTAGCGGGCCTCCCGCTGCGACAGAGGGGGGCATCGGAGATGCGCTCAGTCACCGTTAACCCCTTCCCTGCTATGATCTAAGTAGATCGCGGCAGGGAAAGGGTTCACAGAGGGAGCGTAAAAAAAAAGCGTAAAAAAAAACGCTAAACAACTGCGGCAAAATGCTAATTTTTAGCATCTTGCCTCCCAGAAAATGCAATAAAAGTGATTTAAAAAAAAACGTATGTACCCCAAAATGGTACCCCAAAAAATCTAGTGTATCATTTATGCTGCATAATTAAGGCTATAAAAAAAAAAAAAAAAAAAAAATCTATGGCAGAATTGATGCGTTTTCTCTCCCTACGATCATAATATAGTCTATGTACCCAAAAATGGTACCAATAAAAACCACAGTTCTCTACGCAAAAAACAAGCCCTTATACAGATGCGTCGACGGAGAAATAAAAAAGTTATGGCTGTTGAAAAATGGAGATGAAAAAATACCAAAAATCGTTTGGTCCTCAACGCCAAAATAGGCCATGTCATTAAGGGGTTAAAGAGAAAATTCTTACGTTTTTGACATCGTTTTCATGGTGGAAGATGTATTCACACAAAGTCTGAAAAAAAAGAAAAGCAAACCTGATATAAAGTTGTAAAAACACAATAAACGTTTATTTTTTTTAAAAATCAAGAACACATTTTAATTGTGGCAAGAAGGGTATGGGCAGACTGTCAAATGGGTGGAGCTACTCTTGTCTATTAGCTTGGTAAGCTGACAATCCTAGCCCCCACTTTACAGTAGTATTCTATTCCTAAATGTGCGTTTCCTTTATATTCACTTCTGCATCTCAAAAACGGTTATTGACTTTCATTCTAGTGAAGCAGACACTGACCTTAGCCAAATTGGGGCTCTGTGCGTATTTTGAAAGATTTAACCTGGACAAGTTAATGAAAGGTCCATCTGGATTGGTCAACATTGATGCCTAGGGAAAAAAAATATATCAGTTTGAGGGAAAACTGAATAACAGAATAGAACTTAATAGATGACTGGCGTTTTCATCATTTTATACTCTTATTTCTATAGTATTCTCACTCAACAGGTTGGGGAAAGACATTGAACTATGCAGTCGATGACATATACGGTTTCCACATAAGCTGCTATTATACACTTGACGTAACACATTAACTCGCTCCCAATTACTGTTCCAAGTCGTATGTATCGTCCCGAGGCGCTAGTGATTGGCCGGGCTGTGTGCGCTGTTCTTGGGGTGCGGATGGCTTGTTCCATGGTACCTGGCCGGCCTGACTGTGTACTGGGCCGTACGAAGCCAGTGAGTGGCCGTCCGGACTGAGTGACGGGTCTACAAAGAAACACAGGTCAGGCTTATACATCTGGAAGTCTTCCAGCACAAAAACCAACTATGAAGTCATTTACCGTACTGCTGGACTTGGACCCTCAAACTTCTTTGCTGTTGCTTGTCTGAGGGAAGTCCCAGGACCTGTGAATAATTTACACATCTTATGTGAGTCGATGAAGTCAAATGTGCTCATTGAGAAATAACATTAAATTATAGATATATAATAGACCTGAGTGCACACTGTATACAATTTAATCAGGCTAGTGGAGTGTAACATCTGCTCCACTGATCACTAGCTGGCCAGCTCTAATCTGAAAAGCTAAAGGGATTAGTATTTTAGGTAGAACTTCCGTTAATGCCAAGTACTACAACTAGATGATGTGTCTGAATTTACCTTAGTAGGAAAGCAGCATAAAAAGGTTTCTTGTGATAAATCATTAATGTCTGACTGGTGGGGGTCTGACTGGCGAACAGATTTCCCCTCTGTCCTTGGTATTAGTGGGGGTTAAATCACACAAATGAGACTTTTATTGCACTCCTAAATAAAAGTCTACTGCAGGAAATCCCTTTAAAGGGCCTTCCAGGTCTTAGGGGTAATTAGATCAGCCATGTTCGATTTTTATTGAAACATACACGGGGTTGATAACCACTAGCTAGAACAGTAATGACAATCTAATATCATCTTGTTTATGGCTGGCTTTAATAGATGGTATATTTACAAGTCATGGTGGCTATATCATTGGCACAGGAGCCGGGAAAGTGACTTACGTGCCACCTGTGCAATAGAATTGTCATCCAATGTCATCTCAGCAATCCCCTCCTGATCCAAATCAATCTCATCCACATAAACCATCTCTGTCAGGGCTCGGGTCTTCAAGCTCCATGCTGCCTGCAGGAATACAAAGTAGCATTAGAAGTAAGCAGAATGCATCACAAACACGGTCTTCACTGAAGTGACAAGCACCGAGGGAAGTCCATAAAGTCACTGCTTCATCCTTCCCCAAATAAGTCGATATTGATACACCATTTTAAAGGTGTATCAGAAATAAACCTATCCACAGAATAATGACAAGTGTCTGAATGGTGGAGATGGGACCCCCACCAATCACTAAACAGTGGTCCTGAATGAATGATGGGGGTTCCAACAATAGGACCCCCCTCCCCACCAGACACTTCTAGTTAACATTTAGTTATTTTCAAAGGACAATCCCATTAAAGCCTATAATGACCAATAATGAGCCATGATAATTTATGATTGTGTATATAACACTTGTACTAATGAAATATTATTGGATATTGGTAAGGTAATGACATTTTAAGGAAGGCACCTTGCCGTAGACTGATTAGCCAATAACAATTCTACATTTATCTTATATGCTTATAAGAATGTATAAAAAGCTCAATTTGAACAGTACATTTTTATTAGAAGCTGAACCCATTTCCTAAAATTCTGCTACATTTTATGATGCGGTGATTGGGCCCAGAAAGTCATCTGCACATCATGTACATACAAGGGCCGGGAAGGACTGGTAGACAGTCGCCATGGTGTAAGATAACCTTTTAATGCCTATACTTATTCTGTCCCTTCCCTATCGCTCAGGTTTGTCAAGGTGCAAGTCGTCCTCTGTAACTATGCGCCATTTTCAGTCTTGAAATTAACTGCTTGGAAAGAACCTATCAGGAGATTTATAATGCCCCAACCACTGGGCAGCATGAAATCTGGCCAGGCACCCACATTACAGATAGCGATGCTTTAGGCCTCATTCACACGAGCGTGTGCACTCTCACGCTGGCTGCACACGGCTGAAAATCACAATGGAGATGGATAGCCGTGATCGAGTCCCGAAATTAATTAGCATTTTCTGATCCACTCTCATGGGCGCATCGCGTGAAAAATAAGCTGCAGAGCAGAATTCCATCTTCTAATGACTTCTATATGGCTTAAATAGAGCCAGCTGTCTTCTTTTCTGAGCGCCAGATGCAGTTAAACTCATGCCCTTTATTTTCAGCTCCCAAAAGGAGTCTATGGGAGCTTCCGAAGTTTTTCATCAAAAGATAGCTCATTGAATTTGTCGACTCTACGAGTTGACAAATTTTGACACAATGGAGCAAAATGGGTCACTTGCAATCTCAGGAGGTACCAGGAAGAAGTTCACGTGCTGTGATCAGAGACATAGTCCAGGATCTGTGAAAGCATGGAACAAATGGTCCCTTAAAACATTTATCATAAGACTTTAGGTCCAAGATTTCCCATAAGCAGGAGTGGAAACACTTCTGTCTTTAGCTTGAGGAAGCTGTTATACAAAGTCAGGAACACTATGTTTTCCCCTTAGGGAGAACACCTAGAGGGTGAGTGAGGAGACTTATAGGGCCATTCATTCTCCTCTGGGTAATATGCAAATAGGGGAGATGGAACAATACCTCTGCAGGAATCCCATGCTGCAGTAACTGCCTGTGGCCAAAACCCCACCTGCCGTGGCTACTGAACGCATGATTTTGCCAACAGTCCTGCCCTTTTAGGCCGGGCTCACATGACCGTATCGTAAAACACTGCATGAAAATTGTAGTGCTTCACTTACGTAGGGAATTGCATATCCCCGTGTATTGTTGAGTTTCTGCTTGCGTATGCCGGTACATGTACAACGTATTTTACGCACGCTGTCTTGCACTGTCTTTTTTTTTTTAATGTTCTGGTCAGGTCTCTTAGCAACATGCAAAAATACGCTGTACATACACAATGCAACTGCGTACGCACTGCGTTCAGAACGCACCCATAGAAAACAATAGGGCTGTACGCGTGTAATACGTGGTAAAACAGAACATGCAGCGTTCTTATTTACACGCATAATATACGCAAATGTGAGTGAAAGAATGAAAATCAATGTGCTTTAATTGACGCCATTTACCGTGTAATATGTGCGTGTAATACGGAATACAAATGTGTTTGTGTGAGCCCGGCCTTACTGGCACAACCTTCCAGCCGTTGGCCACTGCAGATGGTCAGCTTGTTCTGCATTTGGTGTACTGCACCCTAAAGAAATGGTGACTGTTAGGCTGGGTTCACACGGGGCGGATTTGCCGCGGAAATTCCGTGCAGCAAATCCGTCTGCTTAGCCAGGAAATCCTGAGATTAGCCAGCCATATGGACGAGATTTTTCAAAATCTCGCCCACATGGGGCGGCTAATTCGTCGTGGCAAAAGTCGGGACTGCGGCGCGGATTCCCGGGACGCAGCATGTCCATTTTTTTTTTCTGCTGTGGCCGCGCTCTCCTCTATGGGAGAGCCGGCCGCAACAGAAAAGCATGTGGCGAAGCCACTCCGAAACCTGCGGCTAAATGCCTGCGGGATTTGAAGCTGCACTTTCGTAGTGGAAATTTCGCAGTTTTTCGCTGCGGCAAAACCGCAACATTTCCGGCGAGAATACGACCCGTGGGAACCCAGCCTTACACATGCTGATAATCAGGAGCGTCTGACCCCGGCGACCTGCAGCACTGAGGTGGAAAACACTAAATGTTCAATGTCAGAGCAGATGTCTGTCCGTGGGGGTCCGACTGCACAGAATCTCGCAGGCAGTTGCCATATTGGTCATTGTTTTTATGGCTCACAAATGAAGACATGAAGCGGCACAAACCGCAGCAAGCGTACATAATAGCAGAAGTAAAACCAATTTACACTGCTGTCAGTAGGTTCTTCCAACAATATCTGGTCCAGCCTGCAGTGGAAATGTAATGTCAGAAATGCCCAGCAGGGTCTGGAGATGCAGGCTGGTAACGATGCAGGACACTAATTAAAATATGCTAAGGAAATAATGAATATCCTGAGGAATACAACTCCCAGACTTTCCCTGTTCTCTCTCCAGCGAGGAAATAAATTAATGTTTAACAAACTGGCATGAAGTGAATGACTAAACCGCAGCGCTGGGTTTTTTTTACAAAGGTTTATATTGTTATTTAAATAAAGTTACTGCAATTAATCAAGAAGAGCTCAGAGTATAATACTGCTCCACGGTCGGCCCCGCGGACATCTATAACTGCTCCACGGTCGGCCCCGCGGACATCTATAACTGCTCCACGGTCGGCCCCGCGGACATCTATAACTGCTCCACGGTCGGCCCAACGGACGGCTTGGGAATATTAGATAGGGATTCATTTATTGGGATTCCAGACAAAATCCAAGTGCAACTTGAATGATACCCTATATACAACATATCCCTACCACCCAATGGAAAGGTATGGCACAAGCAGCTAAATCTACTTACCTTTAACATACAGTGAGAATAAACTGCTCCATGGCATTTCTAGCTCTTCCCTTGTTCATCTCCTTCCGAAGGCACACATGTGAACATAGCCTAAGGGTTCCCTCACATGAGCATATTCATGCCTACGTATTACATATTTTTGTGTACATAATACGCAGTACTAAAAGCCGTTTGATTTACATTGGGCTATTTAGACCTGCAAACAATAGTATCAGCGGTATCCCGCTGAGAACTCACCGCGCAGTCCTGATAAGACTCGTCGTTGAAAGACAACGATGAGCGAATTGTTAACGAAAACTGCACGATGGCCACGCGTTTAGACCAAACGATTCTCACTCGCTTTGAGAGAATTTTGAGGGAGAATTGTTGGATCTAAATGGGCCTTTAGTCCTCAGTCAGGATCAATAACGTGATGCATGTACAGTGTCTCCACCAGCAGAACAACAAGTATAGCTCGGAAGTGTAAAGGTGCATTTACACACACAGATATCTTTCAAAAGATTGAAAGATCAGTGATAGTTTTGCATAAAGTACTAATAAGCACTAACTGCTGTTAGTACTTTATTAGCTTCATTTGCATGCAAATGAGCTTCTAGGAGCTGTTACTGAACTCAGCAGGAGGTCTGAGCTCTGTAATTAGCTGTATTGTTCAGCCTGGGGCTCCCCATGGATAATTCAGCACCATGGACAGCAGACACAGTGTGCAGTCCTGCTTATCAGCTGTTCTGCTGGTGGGGCTGAGAACTGAAAATAGCTGCAAAATTGTTATAAGCTGTAATCAGCTCTCAGCAGGCAGAACACAGCCTGCAGTCCTGCTTATCAGCTGCTCTGCTGAGGTTTTCAAGAAGAACTGAAAACAGTCATTCGGCCAAACTGTGAAAGATGGGCACATTTAGACACAACAATTATCTCTCAACATGTTTTCTGTTTTATTAAATTGCTACAATTTGGGAACTAATAGAATCAACAGGACTAATGAAACTGCCAACTAATCAGCTAATCAGAAGACTACAACAGCATGAAAGGCTCTAATATCTAATGTACAGCTACGGCACTGTATGGTCATTACCTGGATTACCTCTTCAGAACTTTTGTCCTTAGGAAGAAACATAAGGAAATAGCATTGCATTAAAAAGCAACCACAGAAACCTTAATAGGCCGTCATAAACCAACTACCCAATACAGGCGCACTGCTGTTTATATTATTCACTAGAGTAAAGAGGAGTGATAATAATGTGATCCCTTAATATCAGACCCCTTAACCAGCAGCAGCGACTGATATACGAGCGCATCATAGTGTGAAGCGGGGGTCCCTGAGAACTGTACTAGTTGTGTTTACCAATAAGGCCTCCCTCATGGTTTTCAGAGGAGCCCCTCACACCGCCGCTCGATTGCGGTGCTTTTCAGCGCCATGAGCGCAGTCTGCTTTATTTTTAGGCGTTTAGTGCTCCTCATCAATGATCGTCGGATGAAAACAACAATAGAACACGGCAAAGCGCCGCAATTTAAATCACGGCGCTTACTGCAACGCCAGTGTGAGGGAGGCCTTAGGCTACATCCACACACCGTGGAAGGTATCCGCTGCAGTAGAAACATGCTTTCAAATCCGCAATAAAACACACACGTTTTTAGTGCACATTTCACTCATTACATTGAGGGTGCATTCACACGAACGTATATCGGCTCGGTTTTCACGCCGAGCCGATATACGTTGTCCTCGTGTGCAGGGGGGGGGGGGGGGAGGATGGAACAGCCAGGAGCAGGTACTGAGCTCCCGGCCCCTTCTCCGCAACTCTGCACTATTTGTAATGGGAAGAGGCGGGGTGGGGGCGGGGCTAAGTTCCACGAATTAGCCCCGCCCCCGTCCCACCTCTCCCCATTGCAAACAGTGCAGAGGGGCGGAGAGGAGGCAGAGAGGGGGCGGGAGCTCAGTTCCTGCTCCTGGCTCTTCCATCCTTCCCCCCCCCCCCCCCTGCACACGAGGACAACGTATATCGGCTCGGCGTGAAAACCGAGCCGATATACGTTCGTGTGAATGCACCCTGAGATTAACGAAATTTGCTGTAAATTTTCGACAACAAATACATCACGCTGCGGGTTTGAAAGTCTGCAACATGATTCGAATCTGCAGTGGAAGAAATGCGCAACTTGTATGCCGACCTAAGAGCCAGCAATGGAGCCTTTTATAGTATTTTTAAGCATACTAATATAGCAGTACCCTCCAGGACCCCCATAACTGACATCCACAGTGCTTCCCATAAGGCCACCTTCACATGCCAGTATTCTGATCAGATTTGCACCTCTATTTTTTTTGGACCCGCTCCTGGTTTTGGCTTACAAATACTGATCAGACTCCTGCTATGTGAATGGGGCCTAAGAGGCAACCACAGAAACCTCTGAGACCCCCATATGATTGCAAGGCCTGGATGATTTCCGCAGGGACAGTGGTGTCGGGGCTGCAATGATACAGAATCATGTACTAGATTTCATTGATTGTGATGCTTGTTTGGAATATCACTATAAAGGGGTTTCACAATTCAAAACATATGGCAGATCTGTTCTAAAAACAGCACCATAGTTGTCTGCAGGTTGTATGTGGTATTACAGCTCAAACCACAATCACTTCAATGGAGCTGAGCTGCAATACTAATGTTTCTGGATAAAAGCAGACATGGGTGCCAGTTATAAGACAGGTGATAAATGATGGCACACAGCTGCCTGCTTCCCAAATAATAATCAAATCATTTGGTACAGAGGTAGCAACCCATAAATCTATGTGGTCCCGGCTCAGGTGTAGATCATGTAAAGGGGTTTTCTGGGACTCTAATTTTGATTACCTTTTCCGAGCATAGGTCATCAGTATCTGATTGGTGAGGGTCCACAGATCAACTGTGTAAAGATGCTGCGGTGCTGGCATGAGTACTGGGGTCTCATCTCATTCCTGTGACGTCGTGGTCATCAGTCATGTGGCCCAAGAGCGGCAGAGTCCTATTCAAGTAAATGAGCTGCCATATCAGGCACAGTCACTGTACAATATACTGCCTGGTACGCAGGGAAGAAGCCACAGATTCTGCAAACAGCTGATCCCCAGGGGTCCTGATCAGCAGCCCCCCACCGATCTGATATTATAGACATTACTATTGATGACCTATCCTTGAGTCCCAGAAAATCCCTTTAATGCAGTTAGCAATAGATGCAGCACAGAACTGTTTATAGATGTACAGATGACATATGTGAAGAGGAGTGCAGGTGGAGCAGGGGGATCGGCAGTAGACGAGGCTCAGGGCCTCCTTCCTGCACATCCATACGCTCCGTCTCGCTCTGTGTAGCATGGCAACAATCTTCCTGCGCCACTTTCCAAGGTCACCCACAGAATATTAACAATACCACCATATGGGAAGAGAGAACCTAGCGCAGAACAACTATACAACCCACCCTTCCTAACACACAGAAATGCTGCTGTTGCTGCACGATGATATATAATATAATATAATATACATAGACGCACGGTGGATACAAAAAGTCTACACACTCCTGTTAAAATGCCATGTTTGTGTCTTGTTAAAAAAACCTGACAAAGCTGAATCCTTTCACATTTATTTCCACCTTCCATGATCGGTACAACTCCATTGATAAACTGAAATCATTTAGGGTAGAAACATTAAAAAGAGAAACTAATGCGGTAGCATAAGTGTGAGCACCCTCTTATATTTGGGGATGGGGTTGTGTTGAGAATTAGCCAATCACATTTAAACTCATGTTACGCAGTAGTCAGCACTCCGCTGCCATTATTTACAGGGATTCGGATTTCCCCCATATAGTTCCGCTCTTCTAGGAGGAGTTTCCTGACATTTTCTTAGTTGCATTTTCCAGCAAAAGGCATAAAGGCCTTCAACAATCAGATCCCTATGATGTGTAGTAAGGCATCAGTCAGGGGAAAGGGACCGAAACATTCCCAAGAAACGGTGGGCAAAGACTGCAAAGTCAAAATGTGCCACGCTGATGAGACACCAACCCTAAAAGATTGAGTGCTCTTGTAAAGTCAAAGGGTATATCAACAACGTATTAGTTCAGATGGGCTAGTGCACTGAGCTCCCGCCCCCTCTGCCCTGTTTGCAATGGGAGGGGTGGGACAGGGGGTGGTGCTAAGTTCCGCCCCTGCCCCCTCCTATTGCAAACAGTGGTGAGGGTGGAGAGAGGGCGGAAGCTCAGTGCACTGCTCCCTTCCTGTCTCATCCCCTTGCAGAGAGGGGCAGCTTATATTGGCCGGGTGTGAAAACCCGACTGATATACGCCCGTCTGAATAAGTTCTTTTAGGGTGTGTATATTTATGCAACCATGTTTTTTTAAATTATTTTCCACCCTAAAATATTTCAGTTTGTTTCTCAGTGGAATTGTACAGATAACAGAAGGTGGAAATAATTCATATATATATATATATATATATATATATATATATATATATATATATATATATATGACACACACACATATTACATATAGACACACACAAACACATACATACACACATATATACACAAAGTGTATGAATCTGTATGGAGCGGTGCAGAGGATACACAACATTCTCTATATCCTTGTCTAGAGGGTATAACTTGTATCCATCTCCTGCAGATCATCTTATTAGTCCATAATCTGATTAGGGATCTCCTCCTGCCCCTACATCACTCATTACACATGGAGCACCAGGTGTGATCAGGACAACCCCTTCTCTTACGGCTTATTCCACTATGTGATCAATCTAGGATTTTGGTTCAATTTAGAAAAACAAACAAACAGTATGCCTGCAGCGGGTGAATAAACCTCAACGCACACATGCCCAATGTGCCAGGGGAGCTGCAGGTGGCAGCGTGTTTCTCCAGGGTGCATCTGTAGTATATTACATGCCACCCAGCCCAATACAATAAGTGCCAGGGTAATACTTGGAGGCGTTCAGTTGGCTACTGAGGTTTAGCGTATATCCCCACAGGGCAGATGTGTTGCAGTAATCTCCGTCCCATTCATCTGAAGGAGCCTTGCAGAACATGAACTCCATTCTTTTGGATGAAGTCATGCCCATGAGTGATGGCTTCCCAGACAGCGATGCTGCGAGGTAATGAAATCGCTGCATGTCCTATTTTTGCGCGTCCCTCAGCACGCATCGCCTATTGTTTGCAATGGGACGGTCAAACACCTTGCACGCCGTGTGAGGTTTCCTACTGAAATCACTGCTATTCACTTGCGGATATGCCGACGTGCGTGACACCAGCGCCGCAGGATCACACGGTCACTGAAGGGATGGGGGGTGCTTTTGCATGAAACCGCCTCCCATCCGCGGGTAAAACGCACAATGACAAGCGTGATATCACGTCGGGTTCCTCGGCAAAGTTGCGCATATGGTTGTCTGAAGCCGCCCTATTGCACGCGGGGGCTAGGGGACACCGCTGAGCGGACGGCATCGCTTGGGGACGCCGCTTAGGTACGCAGGCTTACATACGCCGTTGAGCAGACGGTATCACACACTGGCTTAGATACACCGTTGAGCAGACCAGGTACATCAGATAGCCCAGCTACAGAAGCTCTCACACACGCTGTCACTGTCAGCCACATTCAGTAATTCTGTTCCCCCTGTCGCCTCCTCCCTCCGCCATCATCACCTGGTCGTAGGGCTCCTTGTCCAGGATCCGGCCGCACACCTGGGCGCACCGCTCGAACTTCCTGCGGCGGAAATAGCTCCAAGCCTGGAGCAAAGGATCCATCTCGAGCCCCATCACCTTCCCCCGAGACTCCCCGACCACAGACAGCAGACCGGCCGGGGAGGACCAGGCCTCGTCACCTTGACAACGGAACAGCGCAGCAACCGCTGGGTCCTTACAGGGCTGTCCGCAGAGCTGCCTGCGCGCGAAATCCCTCTCCGCATTTGGGTCCTTGCACTGGCTGTTCTGCTGTGCCTGATGACAGAGGTGTTTGGTGTTACTAATGTGGATCACCTTGCTTATATTTTCTATTTTTTGTTTTACTTCCTCGCTGGCACAAGATTCAGCAGCCCTTATCCTGCGCTTCCTGGTTTACGAATATAATGCCAGAACCGCAGTGAAGACTGACACTTAGGAAGTAGGGAGTGGTGGAGGGTTCATCCAAGTTGCCAGTTGTATGGGCTTACAAAAAGTTGCAACATTTTGACAAATTTGTTATGCAAATAAACACGTGACTGCACTGTGTTTGTAAATCTCTGCTGGTTGTGGTGTTACAAGATCCTAAATCTGCGAAGGGGGAAATCTGTAGAGTTACCGCGCCAAAATTTGTTGTGGGCTTGCTGCTGTGGAAAGTCGTCAGCATGTGAACGTGCCCTACAGCCGGGTTTCCACGTGGCGGTTGTGTCACGGACATGCTGTTATTATTTTGTTATCCATGTTAATTGCCCTTTAATTACACGGCCTGATAACCGCACACATTGTGTTTTTCAGGTGATTGCTTGCTTCATGTGAAGTAGGCGATTCACCAACAGCGGCTGCTCAGCTGACAACTACTGCAGCGTTTCATGCTAAGTCACATACGGCTTTATATGCAACTGACACGCGCATCAAAAAGAAGCAGCAAAACCGTGATTGAAGCGCCAAATGGAAACGCAGCCAACTGGCATTCATGGGGGGGATATGGATGCAGTAAAAAACATATCAAAAACTGTGTCTTCCAGAAGGTTCCACTCTTGATTTTAACGTACAAACTACTGAGCAGAGTAGTCATGTGAATGAGGCCCGAGGATCGCATTCACAAGGCAGAAAAAACACGTGAAATACAGCATTGGAAAAAAAAGGTATGTTTTTCCTGCGTTTGTGGAAAAGATCCACAAAAGCAGCAAAAATGCACATTTTTCAGATGCATTTTTGACGCAGTTTTTCCAGCATGCAGACCCCTGGTGAGCGCACCCTGCACCTCATTCACAGGACCGCAGTCTGTGTTTTCAACCCACTCTGCGTTTTGGCTAAAAGCCTATTCACATTGGCGCATTTTCCATCCGTGTATTTGACAGCGCACGGGCGTCCTATAGCCAATTAGCCTTATAATACCCCTGTGATTTTTAAGCTGTAGCTCCCCATGTGAATGAGCCCTATGGGTGGTTTCACATCTGTGAAAGGGATTCCGCTTTTCTGCTCCGTCCAGGGAGTAGAAAAGGGGAATCCCCACAGCCGAACGGTTCTGTGTCTAGACGGAACTGAACAGCATTGGTCGGACCCCATAGATTACAATGGCATCAGCCTGCTTTCTGCCCGGTTTTTGGACAGAAGAAAAAGCGCTGCATGCCAGATCTGCGCTGACCGGGGGTTCCGATGCAGGTGGTAAACCAGCCTTTACTGAAGATGTACTATCGCTGCTTGTCATTACTAAACGTGTTGGAATATAAACATCCGTGTACAGCTGCGGTTTATGGAAGTGCAGGATGCAGAACATGCAGGACCCAAACGCCAGCCGGACCCTATGCACTATAATGGGATCCGTATGGCTTCCAGTATTTTTCATCGCAGCATGCTGCATGCTTGTTTGGCATTTCATGTCAGATCTGCTCCATAGGCTCAGAACATGGCCTCCAGCATACATATGAACGCTCCTCTAGGCTTCCTCTATCATGATGGAGCAATGATAAGGCTAGGCAGTGATTTATGCTGCAGCAAAGACCGCAGTGTATCCCTACGATCTCACAGTCTAATAGAGCTCAACGTGGTGATTGCACGACTCGCAAGTCCCAATATGACCGCACTGAGCTCTATTAGACTGTGAGATCCCAAGGCTACACGGCAGTCTTTGGTCATGTGACCTAGCCCAAGACCCCTTTCACCTCTACGCTGAAGCTATAGTGTTCGGCATGTGTGAAGCTGGGTGGACCCCATGGTAGTCAGTGGGATCCATCATGCACCATTTGGTTCAGGCATGTGCCGGATCTGGCGGGCACGGTGTTTTTATCATTCAGCTTAGAGTCGAACAGTAGAAATAAAAGCACAAATGGGAACAGGGCCTAACCATGCTGTAAGCCCGTGCAACTAGGGGAGTGCTGTGCACAGATTCTGGGGAGGGCAAAGACATGTCTGAATATAGATAGTAAAGGGAGTGCATGAGTGCTGTATAACCCTGTATGGGAGGCTATAGTCTAGGGTACACATGTCAAACACAAGGCCCGCCGCCTCATTAACCCTTTCCAATCCACTTTCTGACGTCTTTAGACATTCTGATTGAAGGCTGTTCAGCTCCAATGTCGAAAGACGTCCAGCAGGGTATTCTAAGGGCTCCTGCACACTTGCGTTTTTCTTGCATGTTTTTTTCACGCGATATCGCTGTTTTTTTTCCACTCGATTGTCAATGGGACTTTCTAATGTTAAAAATGTATCGCACTAAAATTGCAAAGCACAAACTTGCGATGCGTTTTTAACATTAGAAAGTCCCATTGACATTTGCGTGAAAAAAACGCGCAAGAAAAACACAAGGGTGCAGGAGCCCTTACTGTATATTACTGGCCACTCTGTTGTCGAGGGCCTCTCCAGCATGTCCCTTACCGCAGTACTGGCTCTCGCCAGCAGATGGCGCCATTGTATAATGGCAGAAAGAGAAAACCCTCTAGGAAACTCTGAATCCAAAATTGGATTGCAAAGGGTTAAACCTTAAGGCTTCTCTTACACAGGTGTCTGTTAAATCTTCACGTTTTAAAGCGTTTTCAATTGCATTCAACAGCGTTTCCTAACACACCCCATCATTAAAATGGGTGATGATATGCGTTAAAAAGCGCTAAAACACAATAAAATAAAGCAAACAGCATTCGAAAATCTTTTCTAACGCTGCATTCAAACGTTCGTCTGAGGAGCCCCATTGATATTAATAGAAGCCTTTTACAGCATTTAGCATCGTGTTTCAAACTGCACTCCGACCCCGGTGTATCCCAGCACTGCCTCGATAACTCCTTTTTTTAAAGGAATTCTACTCACCCCGCCTGCAACACGCAATCTGGGACCGCTGACATCTGCTCCGAGGTTACAGCGCTCACAGACTCAGCAGCGGCTGCAGGCGGGGTGAGTGGAATGCCTGCAGGGATGGTGCCCAGCTAGAGAACCCCTTGGCCCAGCAGCATCCCTGGGACTACTATGGGGGTCACTATTACTACTAGGGCCACTATGGGAGTCACTTACTACTGTGGACACTATTACTACTGGTACCACAATGGGGGGCACTGTTACTACTGGAGCTACTATGGGGGTCACTATTACTACTGGGCCCACTATGGGGGTCACTATTACTACTGGGGCCACTATTATTACTGGTGCCACAATGGGGGTCACTGTTACTACTGATGCCACAATGGGGGTCACTGTTACTACTGCAGCTGCTATGGGGGTCACTATTACTACTGGTGCCACTATGAGGGTCACTGTTACTACTAAGACCACTATAGCGCCACTACTGGTGCCACTATGGGTGTCACTGTTACTACTGGTGCCACTATCGGAGGCACTGTTACTACCAGTGCCACTATGGGGGTCACTGTTACTGCTAAGACAACTATAGGGCCACTACTACTACTACTGGTGCCACTATGGGGGTCACTGTTACTACTGGTGCCACTATCGGAGTCACTGTTACTACCGGTGCCACTATGGGGGTCACTGTTACTACTGGTGCCACTATGGGGGTCACTATTACTACTGGTACCTCTATGGGGGTCACTATTACTACTGGTGCCACTATGGGGGTCACTATTACTACTGGTGCCACTATGGGGGTCACTATTACTACTGATGCCACTATGGGGGTCACTATTACTACTGGTACCTCTATGGGGGGCACTACCAGGGCTTGTTCAAACAGGCATAAACACAATTCGCTCATAAATATACACTGCATATTTGTGCGACCACAAATCACTTACGCCCACGTTTTTCAGCTGCTCCAGTGTGCTTTTGTGTAAAAAAAAAACGCATTGTGTATTTGTGCACTCAAAAAAAAAACGCAGACAGGCTCATTGAAATGGTGCGCAAATAAACAGTGCATACACGAGTCTCCTGGGTATTCACTGCGTATTTGCGCCCACCTATTCACTTCAGTGGCCCATGGTGGAGCGTAATACGCTCCAAAATAGGTCGTGCTTTGTATTTTTTCATGTGATTGCACGTGCTGTAAAAATGTACACTCATGTGACCGAACCCCTTGAACACAATGGGTTCTATTCACTGCGTATTATGCACACAAAAATTGCGCACGTAATGCACTGCACAAATACGCTCATCTGAACAAGCCCTTACTATACAATTACAATGGGCTTTTTAGTGTGCACCTGTGTGTGTATATATAGATATGTATAATAGTGTGCGCCACTGGCCACTATGGGGTTCACTTTTACTATACTGTCTTACAATTAGAATTGGCCCTTTGAAGGCCACCATAAGGCTAATGTGGCCCTCGGTGAAAATGAGTTTGTCACCCCTGGTCTAGGCGGTGGGATCAGGGGGCTCTGGATAGCTCTTTAATCAGCCTGTCTGTTAGCAGATTCAGATTGAAGTCTTCTCACCTCTTTGGTTTTGTATAAGGACGGAGCAGAATGTGATGATGCTGAATGTTTTATCACTTCCGTGAATCTCGCCGCTCGCCATTTACTGTCATTGCAGCGCCGGGCTGAGATGTCTCTCCGTTCCCTTTTCTTAATGGGATGTGATGGGTCCTGTCATCTGTAGATATGACAATCTCCCAGCTGAAATCCTTAACGCTGTCACTCAGGCTGAATCTCAGGGCACCCTGCGTCTCTCGCTGTCCCTGCTGGCACTGCCATACACAGAAGATCCAAATGTGCAGAGGCGGGCAATGACAACAGAGTGCCCCGTGTAAGGAGTGCGTGTGCCCTCACTTCAAGGCCATTAAAGCCACATCATGCCATCCATGCATCCAACACATCACACATGCCCCAGCCACACAAGACTTGTAGTGAATATGCTTCACTGACACACAAGACATATGCCACACATGTACTACTCATCAGCTGGGTATATGCCCAGTCACACACAGGGCACATGTTACAGGTCTCACTCATACACTGGACACGCGTCCAGTCACACATAGAACATATGTCACTGACACACAAGACACATGCCACACAAGTACTACTCACCAACTGAGTACATGTCCTGTCACACATAGGACACATGTTACACATCTCACATAGAACATATGCCACTGACACATAAGACACATCCCACCCATGTACTAATCACCAACTGGGTATATGCCCTGTATACACAGGGCACATGTTACATGTCTCACTCACACACTGGACACGTCACACATAGAACATATGTCACTGACACACAAGATGCATGCCACACAAGTACTACTCACCAGCTGGGTACATGCCCAGTCATACACAGGGCACATGTTACACGTCTCACATAGAACATATGCCACTGACACATAAGACACATGCCACCCATGTACTACTCGCCAACTAGGTACATACCCAGGCACACACAAGGCACATGTTATACGTCTCACACACAGGACACGTGTCCGGTCTCACACAGAACACGTCACTGACACACAAGTTACTACTCACCAATTGGGTACATGCCCAATCACACAAATGGGCTGAGCAGCGGTCACATTAGTTGTTTTCTTGTAAAGTACTTTTACACATAGTGAAATTTGGTGTTAATCTGCAGTATAATTTGCACTGCAGATTTGGGTTTGGATCCACACCAAGATCTGCATCAAAAACCACAGTTTGGCGCGTTTTTTTTTTTTAATGTGGATCTGCAACAGATCCTTTTGATTGAAGCAGTGAAGTTTCCTGTGGATCCACATCTAAATCCATACAAATGTTTTTTTTTTAGGTAGATTTGGGTGTACATTTTCTGCTGTTGAAAATCTGCACCAATTTTGCTACTGTATGTGTGAATGTACCCTAAGAAATGGACTGATGCAACAGCCCCCCCCCCCATGTACCCAGCCCTAGAGGAACATTTCATACAGAACTAGTGAAAGGTCCTCTACTTCTGTATTACACCAAGTCTTTCCTGCTATTTCTCTCACCTAACATGCTATGAAAGGCTCACCTAGGGCTGGAAATGTGCCAGCAGCCGTTGCATCAATTCATGACAGAAGTGCCCAGAAATGAACTAATGCCACAGTCACCACATAGTTACTCATCCCTAATGTGTGACAGTGCTCCCCGGCCAACAGGAGCGCTGAGTGAATGCGGGTATTGGGTGGCTGCAGCATTTGCCGCTGGCGCCCCATCCTCTGCACACTGCTCCCCCACTTGCATGTCTACATATGCCAGATCCAGAGGCGTAACTTTAAGCTCCCGGGCCCCGGTGCAAAACCTGTAACAAGGCCCCCAACTATAATGCTTTACTCATAGTATTAGGTTCCCTATATGGAGAAGAGAGGCCTTATGGGCCCGCTAAGGCTCCTGGGCCCGGGTGCAACCGTATCCCCTGCATCCTCTATAGTTACGCCCTTGGCCAGATCCATACTTTCTTCCAACTTTAGGCTGGACTGCTACTGGTGGCGACATTCATCAGGGTATTTGCGGTGGTGCGGAAGACTGACTTCCTGTTTTGCTTGCTCACAGGGGTGAGGCTCACAGTAAGGCCATCTTCCCAGAAAAAAAAATGTAAAACGTGGAATGGCAAAGAAAGTGGTGGTATTGCAAATTTGTGGAATTTGAAATGTATTCTTTCTTTTCAGCTTTTGGCTCTGATTTCAGTCACATCAGGTGGCTTTCTATGGAAAATGGAGAAATTGGTACTCGGAAGGTGGATTTCCCTGGGGTCGGCCCCCAGTCAGCCTTTTTCAAAGAAGAAAATGATTGGTCCATTGATAAAAAAAAGTGCCTGATAATTTTACAAGGTTTATCATGGCTCTAATAAACTTGTTACCAATTGCCTACCCAACACGACTATTTAGAGGTATGTGGCTTTGACGGGGTGTTACTAGTCATTCCAGCAGTCCTCTCAAATTGTTAATTTGATAAGTGAGGTGGTTGTGAACCCCTAAGGCAGTGGAGGCAAACTTATGGCACACGTGCCAAAGAGGGCACTCAGAACCCTCTCTGTGGGCATGTGTGCCGTTCGTTACTAGTACTACTACAATAAGGTGACCAGACGTTGCAATTTAGATGGAACAGTCCCCCTTTGGGACCCTCTGTCCTGCTTTCCCCCGGGTCCCTAAGCTGGAAAGCCTTTTGTCCCGCTTTTGTCCAGTTTTTCGAACATTTGGTCACCACCATGAAAGTGATTACCAGCCAGGCAGGGGTGTAACTAAAGGCTTGTGTGCAAACGTTCAACTCAGGCCCTTTCCCCTGACCTATATGTGTACCCATACCTAAACTGCGCTGCATACAGCTGCAAAACAAATTTACATACATAATGTAATCCCTTGACATAAGCGTTTCAAACATGACTTATTTCCTGGACTATGTGAAAATTTGTTTATAACCCCTTAGGCCGGGCTCACACAAGCATATGATTACCGTGTATTAACCCTTGGCAATCCAATTTTGAATTCAGGGTTTCCTAGGGGTTTTTCTCTTTCTGCCATTATACAATGGCGCCATCTGCTGACTAGAGCCAGTACTGCGGTATGGGAAATGCTGGAGAGGCCACTGACAACAGAGCGGACAATAATATACGGTAAGAATACCCTGCCGGACGTCTTCCGACATCGGAGCTGTACAGCCTTCAGTCAGAATGTTTGAAGATGTCAGACAGTGGATTGGAAAGAGTTAGGAGTGCATTGTACGTGCATTTGATATGCCGTAATTCGCAGGCAATCAAATACATTGTCATACAAAGTTCCACTCACATTTGCCAGTAGGAATTGCGTAATAAGCGAGTGCGAAATAATCAACACAAACATAATCAACAATGCAGGAAATATAAACAACGGAAAAAATAGGTGGACAGTGCATGACAGCGTGCGTGAGATACGCTGTCATGCTCAGTACAATTTTGCTGTGATACGCAGCCATAGGTCAGGTCACCGGCAGCTCAACAGCGATAAAATGCTGCGTGAGCCTCACAGTGTTTTATGCTTATGGCCGAGTGAGTCCAACATTAGGCTGTGTTCATGTTTTTTGTTTCATTTTTGAACCACAATTTAAAAAAACACATTAAAAACTCTCTCTCTCTCTCTCTTTCTCTCTCTCTTTCTCTCTCTCTTTCTCTCTCTCTCTCTCTCTCTCTTTCTCTCTCTCTTTCTCTCTCTCTCATTCTCTCTTTCTCTCTCTCTTTCTCTCTCTCTTTCTCTCTCTTTCTTTCTCTCTTTCTCTCTTTCTCTCTCTCTCTTTCTCTCTCTCTCTCTTTCTCTCTCTCTCTTTCTCTCTCTCTCTCTCTTTCTCTCTCTCTCTCTCTCGCTTTCTCCTCTGAGCGTGCTCGGGTGGGCGGTGGGTGGTAGCGGGGGCAGCCCTCCCCGCCGCCCCCCCTGATGCCCCGGAGGAGAAGGCAGTTACTCGAGATGAACGAGGCTCGCTCAAGTAACTGACCTTATCGAGCGTGCTCGCTCATCTCTACTAAAAGCACTCATCTGTACCCCACAAACGTGAAATTTGGCACGACCATTCTTTAGGTCCTAAGTAGGAAAAGTAAAGGGGTCACAACTTGATTATTCAGTTCTAAGCGCCAAAGTAAGAGACCCCCTATGTAATGTAACTAATAACACACATCTGTCGCATCATCAATATTCAATTCTAAGCACGAAAAACTCTGCGAAAATCCATGATACATGAGAGAGTTCTTTTCTCAGAAACCATAAAGCCTAGGGAAATGATTTGTATACTGAGGAAACTCTACCTCACCTCTATGCGTACATACTGCTCTGAGGCCGGGATGCAATTGTGACTCCTGGCAGTATGCCGGTGCAGCCGGGGTGCCGCACCTTGCCGGCTGGTAATCACTCAGTGGCACTGCTATGGGGTGACTATATATGAGCAATTTTTTAAATAGGGTCATATACATGAGTGAAAAAATTGAGGCACATCCTATGTTTCGGCGTTCCCTCCAAACGCAGCGCTCATTGTTTTCAATGGAAAAGGAAAGCACATTGCATGGCATGCGAAATGTGGGCAAGTGGGATGCAAGGTTTCCAATTAAAGACAATGGGAAACACTTGACGATTATCTGACACAGCTGAAAGCTGCGTCGAGTATTGCAAGCTCACCTAAGTGATGGGAGGTGTTTTTTTTTTTACAGAAAAACGTCTCGCATCCACTGGTATATCTCATATGCATGAGTGTGATATTGGGCCAAGTATCGTGCTTGGCCTTAGCATTCAGGTAAATTGCCGTACTGGCACTTTGCGATAAATAAGTTAGTTTTGGGTTGGTACTCGGTCTCTAAAAGGTTCTCCATCACTGCCCTATGGCTATCTAAGACTACTACTTATGGATTGACTTATCTCTCACTCATAAGCCAATTTGCTATTCGATATACTGTAGGTGCCATATTAGATAGGAATAATGTACAGGCCTGGAGATCTTTTTAACAGACCACACATCTTACATCATGTGTGCCAAAAACATTCTACCTTTATTTAGGCGGGTAAAAGTTTATATAAGGTTTCAAATCAGGACGTTAGGTAATTTAGGATACCGTTACATAATTTTGTGTGCTGATAGGTCATTCTCATAGGGAGGTATTTGTGAGGTAGCTGTGAGATCATTCACCCGGGAGGAGTTTCCCTTGAGCATGCTCTATTCATTCTTGACTTGTTGTCCGAAGAAAATACTTCCTGTGTTTCTCTCCAGCCATTTCCTGTCCCTCTACACAAAGACATTCCTAGATAAGTTTTCTGCTGGTCAAACTGGTTTTTATTTCTGTTTTTGGACACAAAGCACTGCTCCTTCAATTCTTGTGAAGGTGGAGGGGCGATGTTCCCTTCCCCCAGAGGTTTAGATTAGAGACACAATATAGCATCTTCACAGCTGATAAAAAAACAGAAAATACAGACAAGATGGTGAACCTCTCAGCCATCTACCACAATTATATGGTATATTGATACTTGTATAGCATTAATGATGAAAAAAAATTATAAATATTACAGTTAAGGACTCATTCACATAGGGGCCTACATGCACAAAAAGTACGCGTGTAAAAAAATTGGCGCCTATTAGAACCAATGGTTTTCTGTGGAAACATTCAGATGTAGGAATTTTAGACAAGCAAAAAACACACAACTAAAAAGATAAGACATGCGTGATTGAAATGCATGCATCTAAAGTCCGTGCTGCCCACAAAGATAGAACCTGCCCTGTCTTTGGTGCGCGACGCACAGGAGTTCCCGTAGACTCATATGGGAGCTGGATAACAAGGGAGGGGGAAAGGGAGATTAGCTAAGCATTTAAATTTCTAAACAATGGCAATGTGAGAGGAAGGCAGATAAGGGGGCAAGGGGGTGCTGCCGCACCGATAAAGCCAGAAGCATGTTTTAAATGTCCCACTGTAAGCTCCTGTTAGTTCACGAGTAGATGAGGGGGACTCTCCGGTGGTTTACTTCATCTCAGCAGGGCTGGAAGAATTTCCCTGCAGCTGGCAGAGAGAGATGAAGGGAGTCCCTGGGGAACCTCCTTCATTGCTGGGGACTCCCCTTCATCTCAGCGCAATACTGGCATTCCCCTGCAGAGGAGAATAAAGGATTCTCCAGCAGTGGGGAGAAAAAAAATTCCTCTGCAGGGGAATTCCGGTATCACGCTGAGATGAAGGGAGTCCCCAGCAATGAAGGGGGTTCCCTGGATATTCCCTTCATCTCGCTCTCTCTCCATCCCCGCTGAGATGAAGGGAGTCCCCAGCAATGAAGGAAAGCCCCGTGGGGCATCTCTCTCCCCTCTCTGAGCAGCGGTGCTTGTTTTCAGCAACACGCAATTTCACCACTAATTAGGCTCATGGCTTGATTATGGGAAATCATCATCGCGCTATTTTTCTCACAGTTAGCCACTATTTTTTTGCGTGGATAACTTTGGCGTGATTTTCATGCTCATGTGAATGAGGCCTAAGTTACCGTTTAACTGGCATCCGTGGAGCCTGACAAAAATTGCTACATGTATGGAAACTATAGTGCATTGGAAGGATAAGCCCATATTGAGCTAATGTAGTGCTAAGTATTTTTACCGTGTCTCCAGTCAGTTGTTGACTATTCCATTTGTTGCCGTTCTGCCTACGGTCCCTGGTGCGTTCAGTGTTATCATTCCTGCCTCGTACCTGCACTTCTCACTGAGCAGTGGATTTGTGCAGCAAGAGAGCTGAAAATTCCTTCAGATGCCTGCAGCCACAGAGTAAATGCCATCCATCACAATTGTAGTAACACCATGTAGAGTAGATTAATGCAATTGTATCCTGGCAGTAGCTGTTCTAATGTCTCCGCTGGTTTACAGTGTGTATTAGTCTGAAGTCCAGGCTGTATAGTTTACAGAACATGATGTGTAGCCTGGATAAAAATGTATCCACATCTCAGCTGAGAACTGGACTAGTTAGCACTATAAACAAGTGTTCTCATTCACTGACAGGGAACAGAGATCTTGTAGTGGGTGAAAAAGAAAAATATCAAAAAGTTATAGATCATGTAATTAATCATAATACAATGATTAACATCTTCCCACCTAGTACTGTAATAGCCCATTTACATAAACGATTAAAAGATTGTCAGTTTTAGTGATCATTTTGCCTAAAGTGGTAATGGACACTAATGTTCATTAACACTTTATTAGCTTCATTTGCATGTAAAAGGGCCTCCAGGAGCTGTTTGCGGAGCACAGCATGTGGTCTGAGCTCTTCACACAGCTCCTTTCTTCTCGCAAGGGCTGTTGGCAGCATACAATGTAATCTCTGACAGCCCGCGGAGAACACAGTATGTGGTCCCTGTTATCTTCTGTCTGGCTGAACAATGGATTTTAAGCTCACCTTGAAATCATTGTTCAGCCAAAGAGTGAACAATAGCAGCGTTTACATGCAACGATTATCGTCCATATGCCATTGTTTGAACCAATTTTGAGCGATAATCGTTGCGTGTAAATGGGCCTTTAGATCAATTTAGATTGATTTTCCCCAAAATAGCAGATATTGCATCTCTCCATGTTTCAAAAGCGTCTAGAAAAGAGGGTGGGTTTGAGTGGAGTGAGGTTTTTTAGAGACTTAACATCTGGCTTTTTAAAAAGTTGTCCAATTTATCGGAGTTTCACTGAAGCAGCTGGGTGGCGTACATGGTGAGTCCACATCTCTAGATGTAAAGACACCACAGACTTCTCAACATTGTGAGACATTAGAAACATTTGTTGCTTCTTGAAACTGCAGACGGGAAGAGAAGCTGCCAGAAAACTAATATCAAAAATCACTCTGATGATAAATACCCTTCATGGAGTTGTCAAAACACAGGAAAGACAATGGCAACATAATCTAATCCGGTAGTGCTATATAGCATCATTTATCATTGGAAAAAGCATACAAATACATATAAAATATCAATATAAGCAGAATGAATTCAAGTGCTCTTCAGATGTCTAACAGGAACTAGTGTCCTAGTAAAGGCAATTGGATAAGCTGCCAACCAATCATAGCTCTATGGGATGAACAATTGTATTAATGATTGCTTGCCCCCTATAGTCAGAATTTGCCTATTTAACGGTGCTATTAGACAAGCATTAGCGGTGGCTGCTAGTGCTTTCGTTTCCCCAACAGGCTATTATGCAGGTATTAATGGTGATTGTGTAATAGTGCCCTAAGGCTGCCATTACACCAGCATTTCTCTTTCACAAAATGCAGGAAGAGCTATGCTGATTGCAGCCAAAACCTGGACTTCTCAATTTAGTGACAATGACAAGTCTAGGTGCCAGTTGTAATCAGCATTTCTTCTCCTGAAAAATGAAGAGAAAAAAATGCTATTATGTAATAGCAGACTAAAGCCTCCGACACACTTGTCATTTGCCAGAGAGCAAGCCGTGACAGGAAGCAGGGGTTGATGGGCACTAGACACCATCTTCTTGCAGCCTCAATTGAGGCTGGGAGAGTGGTTCCGTCCCATAGGGACTCGAAACAGATAGCCCCTTGATAGAGACATTGAATAGAATGGGGCTATGCCCCGCCCACCAACGATGTGGCTGGCGGTGGCCATCCTGGCTCTATAAATGGAATTGTAGCTGCGCAACAAGTGTAGAGAGAGTGATGAACAACAGCAGCAGCAAGGGAGACGGGGTAGAAGACCCTGCATGTGTGAGAGCAACCAGGCAGAAACTACAGAGAAGTGGCAGAGGCCAGCCCCCATTGAGAGGTGCTGCCCCCATGCTGGGAGAATAGCATGGAAGGAGGCCATTAGAGCAGCCCTGATGACCCGAAGTTAAAGAAAACGCCAAAAGTGCCTGATGATCCAAGGGCCAAATATAATACAGTGCTCTGTGTAAGGAAAGGGGGTCTCCCTTCCAGCAGGGGACTCAGTCCTTGAAGCAGCAGACAGTGCCAAGGACTCAAGACAATGACAGCTGCTAGACACGTGAGACTGGTCCAAAGCAACGTTAGTGTGCATACACTATAAAGACAATGATGGACAAGTTTTGACTGAGGGAGTATCTCCCTGAGGGAACTATGATTAGTGTAGAGTTGTGACTGGTGATGAGAGTTTGACGTTTATGTTTAATATGTAATGTGATGTTACATGAAGATGCGATGTGATGGGGTACAAGGCATTTTGTGCTGACAGGAGCTTAATCATAATCATAAAATCATAGAGTTGGAAAGGAGCTTCAGAGTAATCGGGTCCAACCCCCTGCTCAGTGCAGGATTCACTAAAATATCCCAGACAGATATTTGTTCAGCCTTTGTTTGAACACTTCCTTTGAAGGAGAACTCACCACCTCCCGTGGTAACCTGTTCCACTCATTGATCACCCTCACTGTCAGAAAGTTTTTTCTAATATCTAATCTGTGTCTCCTCCCTTTCAGTTTCATCACATTGCTTCTAGTCTACAAATGAGAATAGGGCTGATCCCTCTGCACTGTGACAGCCCTTCAGATATTTGTAGACCGCTATTAAAGGGGTTGTCCCGTGAAAGCAAGTGGGGTTATACACTTCTGTATGGCCATATTAATGCACTTTGTAATATACATCGTGCATTAAATATGAGCCATACAGAAGTTATACACTTACCCCTCCGGTGCTGGCGTCCCCGTCTTCATGGCGCCGACCGAAGCCTTCTTCTCCCTCGATTAGATGTGCTTGCGCTGTCTGCTCTTCTGTTCTGTTCAATGGGGCCGCTCCGGCATGCTCGCGCCGCCGAGGTCTTCTGCGCATGAGCAGACCAGCTCTTCGGCGCGAGCACGCCGGAGCGGCCCCATTGAACAGAACAGAAGAGCGGACAGCGCAAGCGCGTCTAATGGAAGGAAAAGAAAGCTTCAGTCAGCGCCATGGAGACGGGGACACCAGCACCGGAGGGGTAAGTGTATAACTTCCTTATGGCTCATATTTAATGCACGATGTATATTACAAAGTGCATTAATATGGCCATACAGAAGTGTATAACCCCACTTGCTTTCACAGGACAACACCTTTAAGTCTCCTCTCAGCCTTCTTTTTTGCAAGATAAACATTCCCAGATTCCTTACCCGTTCCTCATAGGACATGATTTGCAGACCGCTCACCATCTTGGTAACTCTTCTCTGAACTTGCTCCAGTTTGTCTATGTCTTTTTAAAAGTGGGGTGCCCAGAACTGGACACAGTATTCCAGATAAGGTCTGACCAAGGAAGAGTAGAGGGGGATAATGACCTCACGTGATCTAGACTCTATGCTTTTCTTAATACATCCCAGAATTGTGTTTAGCCATTTTTGCTGCTGCATTACACTGTTGACTCATGTTCAGTCTGTAATCTATTAGCATACCCAAGTCTTTTACGTGTGCAGCTGCTTAGCCCAATTTCTCCCCTTTTTCTTATGTGAGACAAAAATGTACAAGAGACAGTAATGCTGTAATGGAGATGCTGATGGAGATGTGAGGCTACGATGTTCGTCATGCCATTAACCTTCAAGGAAATAGTACACAGTATGATGATGAACATGCTGTACTATGTGGACAGAGTTTAGTAATGAGATAATTCGAAGTGACTTGTCCCGCCAAAGTGATCCCCAGATATAAACATGTGGAGATGAATATTACGTGAATTTAACCGTAAGTCACACTAAAGTACGAAAACCCTGTACAATTTGCAGGTAACAGTAGCTTTACCTACAAAACCACGTGGCGTATTACAATCCATATGCAAACTGTGCCAACATGCCATTCAGCACAGTTGTTGTGTCTCATCATAGCTGCCAATGGGGGCCTCATCCTCACATGTCCAGATCATAACTCTACAATATAAAAAAATGTTTGGTTGCATTAATTGATAGGGGTAGGGGGTGCAGCAAAGTGAGTTAAGTGGGTTATTCGAGAATCTAATCCACTGGATAGGTGATAAAAGTCTGATCTGTGGGAATCTCACTGCTTTGACCACCCCAGCCCTTGCACTCATTTATCACTGGCAGTCCCATTGAAATAAATGAAACTACAACGTACATGTTCAGCTGCTGCACTATTCAATCACATCACTGCAATGAGGAGGAGAGGGAGACATGAGACCCCTATTCTTGAGATCAGTAGGGGTCTAAGTAGTGAAAAAATTCTACTCTGGGATAACCCTTTTAGGCTTTAAATCCAGGTAGGGGGCAATTGAATCTTTGCCCCGATTGCAGGAAAACCTAGCTATTCCTCTGTCCACTTTTGTAAGGAGAAGTATAAGCTTCACTGCGTTTTACATATTTTTCAGCTTCTCCTGTCTTGTTTGAGATTAATTTCTTCTGCTTATTTCGAATACACATATATATCTTTTTGCAGTGCCAAGCGTCAGATGACTTGTCACATGACCCAGCTGATCCATCATATTGAAGGCCAAGAGAAGAGAGAAACTGAAAGAATGCAATCACATTTAATCCTCTAATGAAAAGCAATACATTATTAAGGTCATCCTGTACCCGGGGGCCTTGACTAGAGCTGGATATTACAGAGCTGCTTGCGTTGTGCCTCCATAGTCATCTCACTGCATATCATTTAGCATCCACAATGATGGGCAGAATATAGCAGAGTCACTTCTTTATACACAATGGCACAGGTTTACTAATCCTAGCTAATATTTAGACATTGTGGGATACATCTCCTTAGCCCTGTGCACAGTTTACTTAGACCAGCATATCAAATGTCAGTCTAAGAGCGAAAGCTGTATTAAGAGGTGCAACCCTCTATATACATTGGGCTCACCTAGCAGCACCTCCGTCACAAGATAGAAGCCTGCGCTGGCTCTACGCTGATGTATGTTTCTGCTATAATGTACACCAGTTTCTGGCATACATTATAGCTAATGTGACATGTGGCATGTGGCCAGGCCTCTAACATCTATGCCCTGTCCTTTCTTTGAAAAAGTGGTAGGGCCCAGCGTTCATGAAAAACTGGCCTTGGGAAATCTTTTCCTAGTATCTGTTTTCTCTAGCCGATGAGACTATACACGTAAACGATTTTTCATATGGGCCGTGTGAAAAAACTCATTGCATGTCCTATTCCCATCAGTTTTATGGACGAGAGTAAGGTATTCAACTTGCAGAATTCGCATGGGTATCTATTTACAGTAGGATGTGAGTTGCAGCCAAGTTTCTCGGCCACAACTTGCATTGCAGCTGTGTACCTCTAGCTTACAAGGGGTTACCTGTTTCATATAAATAAAGCTTAAAAAGAGTCTGTCACCATCTTTTTGCACACCTCTCTGAGGGTAGCACAAGGTAGTGACAGGCACACTGATTACAGCGATATGTCTGCTGTGTGGATCTGTGCAGTTGTTTGGGAGAAACTTGCCTTTTTTCAGTAGCAGCAAATGCATAGTGGACTACTTAAAGTAGTCCTGGATATTATGAGCTGCAGGATAGTCCTGCCCACCCCGTGCTCTAGCCACTGACTGGCAGCTCTCTGCTTATTACTGTAATAGAGAGCCACCAATCATTGGCTGGAGGGCAGGGTGGGTGTGGCTAGCCTGTGGCTCATGAATATCCAGGACTAATTGCTACTGATAAAAGGCAGGTTTCTCCAAAACTGCTGCACAGATCCACATAGCAGACATATTGCTGCAATCAGTGTGACAGGCGCTGACTTATGGTGCTCTCGGTGAGGGCTGCAAAAAGATGGTGACAGACTCTCTTTAAAGGGATTCTGTCACAAGGTTTATGATGCCCCACCCACGGGCAGCATGAACCTGGGACAGCTATGCCCATTGCCTCTGTGTATGTGATATTCAGAATGAAGCACACTTAAAAGTTTGACTTGAGGGTGGGCTAAGCTTGCTTCTCCCTGCCCGCAGCATGTAGACTGAACAGCTCTCTCCCCTTTTCTGTATACATGCCTTGTCTCTGTCACTCAAAACGCAGCTCTGAGTCGAACTTCAAAGAGTGCTTTATTCTGAAACGCAGCATTTCAGAATAAAACATACCTGGGGGCAATGGGCATATGTATCACAGGTTCATGCTGCCCGTAGTTTGGGCAGCATGAACCTAATGACAGAATCCCTTTAATCAATGAGTAATTTTAAAATTCTGTAACTTGTTAAAACAAAGGGGGGAATTTCTCATCAGGGGATTTTTTGATGCCACTTTCCCTCCAGTTTTCTTCCTATGACAAATGTATCAAGTGTTGCTCGATGTTGATAAATTTGTCAAATGTTTAAATATGTCTAGAGATGTGGAATCACTTTGTATGCCATCCAGCTACTGGGGTGAGATTGTAAATAATTTTGTGACTTTCTATAAAGTCACACTTGTCTCTAAATCCTGACTAGGCAGAAAGCCTAAGCGGTTGTGCCTTTCGCAGACTTGGTGCATGGACTTCAATGAAATAAAGTTTGTTGGTACTTCTTGAACTTGGCTACTCTTTGTCTCCTACTGCCCTGCCATGGGTTCCTGCACTAGGAAGCTCAAGAACACATCGGGGCCTGCATGCAATATCCCTGTACTGTACAGCTGACTGCCAGTGTATATGCCCACCCCTTCCTCAGAAGCTGGTATGAACTGCTGGGACATATGGTTCCAGACCTACAAGAGTTATTAGTTTTATTATCATGGAGAGCCACAGGTGGCAGACACTGATCCATCACACTCTCATACCCAGCGCCCCTACCCATCCGGACCCCACACCTAGGCAGGCTGCTACCACTTTAACTCCGAGTCCAGCCAAAGAGACCTGGCTGTGATTGGTCCATACACACGTCAATCCCATCAGGCTTCCAATCAGCGTTGAGCAGAGGGTGTTCCTATGCCAGCAGCCGCGTCCCGGGCTCCAATGCTCAGTGGCCACTGCAGGAGACTGAGGACGCGGAGCTGCGGCAGGCGGAGGCCACAGGAGCTTCAGCACCGCGGACAGCGGCGGCACCATGCCAGGAGCCCGCAGCACCTTCTCCCCCACCGCCTTCGGATAAGACGCGGCGCCGAGCAGCAGAGCCGTCCTTCATCTCTCCCGTTATTGATGCGGCCACATCCCCGACCGTCTGCCTGCAGTGTATGAGGAGCTCACCCCGGGGACATGGCTGACAGGACGGCGCCCAACTGCCACCTCCGGCTGGAATGGGTGTACGGCTACCGGGGCCACCAGTGCCGGAACAACCTCTACTACACCGCGGCCAAGGAGATCGTGTACTTCGTGGCGGGGGTCGGGGTGGTCTACAACACCCGGGAGCACAAGCAGAAATTCTACATGGGCCACAACGATGATATCATCAGGTAATGCGGGGAGCGAGGGGTTAAACAGCCCGCAGATCTACAGCAGTCTACTCACAAGCTGCCCCCACAGGTGGCAGAAGCCAGGGAGACCCTCTAGTACATGTATCCTGCCCTCAGGAGTGCCCCTAGTGATGGCAGAGACCCTCTAGTACATGTATGCTGCCCTCAGGAGTGCCCCTAGTGGTGGCAGAGACCCTCTAGTACATGTATGCTGCCCTCAGGAGTGCCCCTAGTGGTGGCAGAGACCCTCTAGTACATGTATGCTGCCCTCAGGAGTGCCCCTAGTGGTGGCAGAGACCCTCTAGTACATGTATGCTGCCCTCAGAAGTGTCCCTTGTGGTGGCAGAGACCCTCTAGTACATGTATCCTTCCCTTAGGAGTGTCCCTTGTGGTGGCAGAGACCCCCAAGCACATGTATCCTGCCCTCAGGAGTGCCCTTCAGTGGTGGCATAGACCACAGAGACCATCCGATAGCGGTATTCTACCCCCAGGAGTGCCCTCAGTGGAGTCATAAACCACAGAGACTCTCTATTAGCAGTGTCCTACTCTCAAGAGTGCCCCGAATGGTGGTATAGACCACAGAGACCCCCTAATAAGCGGTATCCTACCCTCAGGTGTGCCTCCAGTTGTGGTATACACCACTGAGACCCCTAATAAGTGATATCCTACACTCAGGAGTGCCCCCAATGGTGGTATAGACCACAAAGACCCCCTAAAAAGCGGTATTTTACCCTCAAGAGTGCCCCCAATGTTGGTATACACCAACTGGGGCCCTAATAAACCATAAGCTACCCTCAGGAGTGCCCCCAATGGTAGTATACATCACAGAGGCCCCTAATAAGCGGTATCCTACCCTCAGGAGTGCCCCTAATGGTAGAATAGACCACAGAGACCCCCCTAATAAGTGATATCCTACCCTCAGGAGTGTCCCTAGTGTTGGTATAGACCACAGAGATCCCCAAATAAGTGGTATCATACCCTCAGGAGTGCCCCAATGGTGGTATAGACCACAGAGACCCCTAATAAGCGGTATCCTACCCTCAGGAGTGCCCTCAGTGGTGATATAGAAAACAGAGACCCCCTAATAAGCGATATCCTACCCTCAGGAGTGCCCCTAGTGGTGGTATAGACCACAGAGATCCCCAAATAAGTAGTATCCTACCCTCAAGAATGCCCCCTCTGGTGGTAGAGACCCTCTATCTTACCTTCTAGAGTGCCTTTAGTTGTAGCAGAGACCAAAGGACCCCTTGCCATTGTGGTATCCCACCCTCAGGAGTACCCTCAGTGGTGATATAGAAAACAGAGACCCCCTAATAAGCGGTATTCTACCTTCAGGAGTGCCCCCAATGGTGGTATAGACCACAGAGACCCTCTAATAAGCGGTATCCTACCCTCAGGAGTGCCCCCAATGGTGGTATAGACCACAGAGCTCCCCAAATAAGTGGTATCCTACCCTCAAGAGTGCCCCCAGTGGTGGTAGAGATCCTCTAATAGCAGTATCTTACCTACTAGAGTGCCTTTAGTTGTAGCAGGGACCAAAGGACCCCTCATCGTTGTGGTATTCCCCCCCCCCCGTGTTAAAGGTCCCTGAGGCCGCTCTCATACAGCCCGCTTTTCAGACACCATGCTAACTGCGGTAAAACGCTCCCATTGATTTCAATGGGCATCGCAAACCAGCGCTCAATTTTTGCACATTTTAGCGCTTTTTAACGCTCTTCATCACCCATTACAATGATGGTGTGTATTAAAAAACGCTGTAAAACGCTTTGAAAATGCCATACAAAATTGCCATAAAATCCTGCAGTTTCGGATGTTTTGTGAACACGTGTGAGAGTGGCCTAAAAGTATCCAAAGAGAAACTCTCCCTCCAAAAGTGCCCTAAGTAGCACCAAAAAACTACTAAGGACCCCCAGTATTCTCTTACAAGGGAGTTCATAGACCACCTAAAGGGGGAATTTTCTGTAAGAGCGTCCTAAATGGTATCCTGTCCCCTACCAGCGCCCAAAGGTAGAAGTACGCCCCCTTCCAGTGATATATAACCGCCCACTAGGAATATTGCCCTCCACGGGTGTCCATAGTGGTGACAAGCCGAGGTGACAGAGACTACGCTCCAGAGATGTTGGGGGGAATCCCTGGTGCTGTGCCACAGTTAAGTGTGCCCTTCCTGTAATTTGGGCACCCTGTATTACTGTTACTATGCTGATACTATACTGTTATAGTAAGTCTGTGAGGACATTGGGTTCTTTATGGTTCCTGGGTTATTATTGGTTGGGTATTATGGGTTCTACCTGGACATCAGCTAACTGTAAGGATCTTACTGGGGTGCTTTCACATGAGACAGAATATTCCACCATGTGGAATAATCTTCACCAAATCCTCATGTCTAATGCGAATAGTTTGATGTGAAATTGAAAATGACAGAATTCTGCTGGCAGTTCCTCGTCAAGATCCATATTTAAGCCTGCAGATCTTGGTATGAAGTTTAGTACTGGAATATTCCATCCTATGTGAAAGCGCCCTCGTAGGGTGTTTATATTGGGTGCCCATCAGTTGGTATATGGTATATGTTACAGTGTGAGTATATTGCAAGCTGTGGATATACGGAATGCTTTATATTATAGGGTGTTATACACTTTTTGTAAAAAAGAAAAAAATATAAAGCCCCTGGAAGACATTTGTTTTGCATCTCAAGTAGATAGGCAAATGATTAGAGGTGTGGTGTGATTAGACAAACGGTCTTGCCACCTGAGGCCCTAAAAGTGGTTCCACCCTTGGCCTATAAAAAGGCTCTCAGAGGCTCCTTGTGTGTAGTGACCTCTTCTTTCACTTGTGTAGAGCTTGTTGGCCACTAGATGCCTCTATGATGGAATCCAAATTTCACCCAGTTAGCAGAGTTTGAGAAGGAGCACATTATTGGAATGTGAGAAGCTGGATGGTCGTATCAATGAGTTGCCCATCACCTGGGTCGTTCTGACCAGACTTTTAGGGGGTGTTGGGAATAGTGGATGTGTGAGGGCATGCATACACAAGGCAACCAGCTCAGGACTCTACCAATGGACCACCAGTAGAGAAGTTTGTATGACAAGCACGATCAGCTCCAAGTGTTTTGTTGACCACCATCCAGAACCAGGTGACACCATCGTTACAGGCCCCTGCGTCTATTGGTGCATTTCCAGGCGCTTGGCTGAAGGATATTTGGTCTCACTGCACCCACCCATTATGTGTTCTGCCTTTGACACCCACCATCGTCTCCTCCATTTACAGTGGTGTCTTGACAGCTATGTTTGTGTCTGGAGACGTAAGGGTCAGCCTCTTTGCTGTGGAGTAGCACACTGCCCCCGACTGCTGGTATGATGGTCAGCGGGGCTATATGACAGCCGGTCACCCGTAGTAGTGGTATGAGGGACCATGACAGCTTAGCGATGTGTTCAGGATCTTCTGCAGCCACATGTGTTCCTCTCATGGTGGCTTCCAAGTGGTATTTTCCAGCAGGTTAATGCTTGGCCGCACACACAGGGGAAGTCATAGGACTGCCTCCACCACATTGCTGCACTTCCGTGGCCTGCCTGGTCACCAGATTTATCACCAATAAAACATGTATGGGACCATCTGAGACACCAACTATGACAGCCTACGAGTTTACACAATCTAGAGGCTCAGTTACAGCAAATGTGAACTGATATGCTGCAGGAAACCATACAGAACCTGTATACCTCACATCTTTCATCCAAACTAGATGTGGTATAACAGGGTACTAGAGCCCCCATGCCCGTCCGTATCACATCTTGTATCCAAGCTAGAGGCAGTGCAACAGGGTACTAGAGCCTCCCTGCCTGCCAGTATCACATCTTCTATCCAAGCTAGAGGTGGTACAACAGGGTACTAGAGCCTCCATGCCTGCCTGTATCACATCTTGTATCCAAGCTAGAGGCGGTACAACAGGGTACTAGAGCCTTCATGCCCGCCTGTATCACACCTTGCATCCAAGCAGAGGCGGTATAACAGGGTACTAGAGCCTCCATGCCAACCTGTGTCACATCTTGCATCCAAGCAAAGGTGGTACAACAGGGTACTAGAGCCTCCATGCGCACCTGTATAACATCTTGTATCCAAGCTAGAGGTGGTACAACAGGGTACTAGAGCCTCTTTGCTGGCCCGTTTCACAACTTGCATCCAAGCTAGAGGTGGTACAACAGGGGTACTAGAGCCTCTTTGCTGGCCCGTTTCACATCTTGTATCCAAGCTAAAGGAGGTACAACAGGGTACTAGAGCCTCCATGCCCACCTGTATCATATTTTATATCCAAGCTAGAGGTGGTACAACAGGGTACTAGAGCCTCCATGCCCGCCCCTTTTCACATCTTGTATCCAAGCTAGAAGTGGTACAACAAGGTCCTAGAGCCTCCATGTCCACCTGTATCACATCTTGTATCCAAGCTAGAGGCGGTACAACAGGGTACTAGAGCCTCCATGCCCACCCGTATCACATCTTGTATCCAAGCTAGAGGCAGTACAACAGGGTACTAGAACCTCCATGCCCATCCATATCACATCTTGTATCCAAGCTAGAGGTGGTACAACATGGTACTAGAGCCTCCATGCCCATCCATATCTCATCTCGTATCCAAGCTAGAGGTGGTACAACAGGGTACTAGAGCCTCCATGCCGTATATATCACATCTTGTATCCAATCTCTGCTGTAGTCTGGGGTATATTACAAGCAGCGGATATTTTGGCAGCTGTATATTATAGGGTGTTATATGCTGTAGTCTGTGATATATATTACAAGCAGTGGATATGTTGTCTGCTGTATATTATAGGGGGTTGTATGTTGCAGTTTGCGCCATACTAGAAGCTGTTGGCTTTCGCTAGATATGTATTATGCACTATATGGACAAAAGTATTTGGACACTGCATGGTTTTCAGTAAAAGTGCTTAATTATCCTATTTAGTAACGTGTCGGCCCTCCGTTTGCTTGTATTACAGCGGTAACATGTTGGCATACTTTCCATAAGTTCTCTGTAAGTCTGCACAGGAATAGCTGCCATTCCTCTACCAGGCTGTGAGAAGAGATTGCTGTGAGGATGGGTGTGGGTGGCGGTATCGTACCCGTCGCTCCAGTTCGCCCCACAAGGGCTCGATCGGATGAATGAATAGTTATTACAAAATTAGCAGCTTTTTATTTTATCCATGCCCTTCCCAGCATAACATTCGGCAAACTCAGTATTTGCATATTTATTGATTTTCTGCAGTGTCCTACAAGTCCCATCATGCCAGGAAGACTTAAGCCCATCAAGGCAAGCTGGAAGTGTTGCTTGACAATACCTGGACAAGTTGCAGGGCAGATATGTAGCAGCGAGGCCCTGACAGTATACTCAGCCACTTCTCTACATGCTGCCAGAGCAGATAGCCCCATCTTATATGATGTGTTCTATGTATATATACTGCACTTGTATGCTGATCAGCCATAATATTAAAGGGGGTTTCTAGACAAAATACTATTGATGACATATCCTCAGGATAGGTCCTCAATAGTTGATCTGCTGCTTGAGAGCCCAGCCAATCAGTTGATCAGGCGCCCCCTGTCAATGCCGGATACACAGGCGTTGGAGTGGAAGCCACTGCTCTGACCCCAGAGTAGTAGCCGGCGCTTATAACTGTAGGCGCAGCACTTACTAAAATCAATGGCAGCTGCGCCTGCAGTTACAAGCACTGGCCACTACACGGGGGTCAGAGCTGCAGTAACGTCCACTCTGATCCCTGGTTATGATGGTGCTGATAGCGGCTGCTTAATCAGCTGGGGTCCTGAGCAGCGGACCCCAACCAATCAACTATTGATGACCTATCCCAAGGATAGGTCATCTTTTTAAAACCACTAACAGGTGAAGTGAATAACATTATTTTGTGCCAATTACACCTGACAAGAGGATGGTTATATTAGGCAGCAGGTGAACAGTCAGTTCAAGAAGTTGATGTGTTGGAAGCAGGAAAAGTGTTCAAGAAAGGACAGCCAGTGTATTGGCAGCTGGATGTTGGTACCCCAAGGCTCATAGATCCGTGCGGGAGTGAAGACTAGTCTGTCTGGTCCTATTTTACAGAAGAGCAGCAACTAGCTGGAAATGTTACTGCTGGCTGTAATAGAAAGGTGTCAGAACATACCCACAGACTGCATACCCACAGACTGGTCAGTGGGCCCATGCTGACCCCTGTCCACTACTGATAGTGGCTACAATAGGCATGTAAGCATTGGACCGTGGAGCAATGGAAGAAGGTGGTCTGCTCTGATGAATCATGTCTTCTTTAACATCATGTAGATGGCCGACTGTATGCGTGTTTTTTATCTGCGGAAGAGATGGCACTAGGGTGCACTATGAGAAAAAGGCAAGCTGGAGGAGGCCGTGTGGTCCTTTTGGGGACATTCTGTCTTGGCATCCATGTGGAGTTACTATGACCCTTGCATTGTGCAATGCCCAGCCCTACATTGCTCTGGTACTTCCTAATGCCAGTCACCTCCTTTCAGCAGGATAATGCCACCTGCCAGACTGCAAGCATTGTTCAGGGCTGCTTTGATGAAAATGACAAAGTTCAGAGTGTTGACTGAATCTGAATGATGTGCTGGAGAAGCAGGTCAGACCCATGGAGACCCCACCTCACTACTTTGGGGACTTAAAGGATCTGCTGCTAATGTCTTGCTTCCACATGCCACATAATAGCTTCAGGGGTTTGTGGGGTCAGAGCCATGTCTGCACCATGAGAGGCACAATTCACTGGGGCAGAGAAGGTAGTCTATTGTTAGAATATAGCCCTACACAGTATGGACACTTATTAAAACTCACCTTTTATCGGGCAAGCTAAAAAATGGGGCGAGATATTTGGCATTAATGGTTTTAATGTTATGGCTAATTGGTGTATACATGTCTGTAGAGCTCCTCGCTATAACCCTGCCTTCCTTTTGCCCCAGTTATACATATTATATGTGGTGGCAGCTCACAGGAGGGGATAGTGTAGCCTCCTCACAGCTGGTGTGCGGGGAGATAAGCACCAGGCGGTCTGGACAGCTCCAGTATATAGTTACCGCCTCATAGACCCAGCCCTCTTCTATACAGATCACCTTACTGCAGACAGGAACCAGAGCCAAACCAGCTGTGCCATGCTTATCTATCTATCTATCTATCTCATATCTGTCTATCTATCTGTTTATCTGTCTCATATCTATCTATCTATCTCATATCTATCTATCGCATATCTATCTATCGCATATCTATCTATCTATCTCATATCTATCTGTCTCATATCTATCTATCTATCATTCTAGCTCATATCTGTCAGTCTAATTATCTCATATCTATCAGTCTGTCTAATTCGTATTCTATCTATCTAACTATCTATCTATCATTCTATCTCATATCTATCTGTCTCATATCTATCTATCTATCTATCTATCTATCTATCTCATATCTATCTATCTAGCTCATATCTATCTATCGTTCTAGCTCATATCTATCTATCGTTCTAGCTCATATCTGTCTGTCTAATTATCTCATATCTATCAGTCTGTCTAATTCGTATTCTATCTATCTAACTATCTATCTATCATTCTGTCTCATATCTATCTGTCTCATATCTATCTATCTATCTATCTATCTATCTATCTATCTATCTATCTATCTATCTATCTCATATCTATCTATCTCATATCTATCTATCTATCTATCTCATATCTATCTATCTCATATCTATCTATCTATCTATCTCATATCTATCTATCTATCTATCTATCTATCGTTCTAGCTCATATCTATCTATCGTTCTAGCTCATATCTATCTATCGTTCTAGCTCATATCTGTCTGTCTAATTATCTCATATCTATCAGTCTGTCTAATTCGTATTCTATCTATCTATCTATCTATCTCATATCTATCTATCTATCTCATATCTATCTATCTCATATCTATCTATCTCATATCTATCTATCGTTCTAGCTCATATCTATCTATCGTTCTAGCTCATATCTATCTATCGTTCTAGCTCATATCTGTCTGTCTAATTATCTCATATCTATCAGTCTGTCCAATTCGTATTCTATCTATCTATCTATCTATCTATCTATCTATCTATCTATCTATCTATCTATCTATCTATCATTCTATCTCATATCTATCTGTCTCATATCTATCTATCTATCTATCTATCTATCTATCTATCTATCTATCTATCTCATATCTATCTATCTATCTCATACCTATCTATCTATCTATCTATCTATCTATCTATCTATCTATCTATCTATCTATCTATCTATCTATCTATCTATCTCATATCTATCTATCTATCCATCTATCTATCTCATATCTGTCTATCTATCTTTCTTTCTCATATCTATCTATCTATCTCATATCTGTCTGTCTAATTATCTCATATCTATCTGTCTGTCTAATACGTATTCTATCTATCTATCTATCTATCTCATATCTATCTATCTATCTATCTATCTATCATTCTAGCTCATATCTATCTATTTATCTGTCTCATATTTATCTATCTATCTCATATCTATCTGTTTATCTGTCTCATATCTATCTATCAATCTCATATTTATCTATCTATCGCATATCTATCTATCTATCTCATATCTATCTATCTATCTCATATCTATCTGTCTCATATTTATCTATCTATCTATCTCATATCTATCTATCTATCTATCTATCTATCTATCTATCTATCTATCTATCTATCTATCTATCTCATATCTATCTATCTCATATCTATCTATCTGTCTAATATCTATCTATCTTTCTTTCTCATATCTATCTATCTTTCTCATATCTATCTATCTCATATCTGTCTGTCTAATTATCTCATATCTATCTGTCTAATTCGTATTCTATCTGATATCTATCTGTCTCATATTTATCTATCTATCTATCGCATATATATCTATCTCATATCTATTTATCTCATATTTATCTGTCTATCTTGTATTATATCTATTTATCAATCTTTCTCGTATTATATCTATCTATCTATCTGTCTAATTCGTATTCCATCTATCTATCTATCTATCTCATATCTATCTATCTATCTATCTATCTATCTATCTATCTATCTATCTATCTATCTATCATTCTAGCTCATATCTATCTATGGTTCTAGCTCATATCTATCTATTTATCTGTCTCATATTTATCTATCTATCTCATATCTATCTATCTCATATCTATCTGTTTATCTGTCTCATATCTATCTATCTATCTCATATTTATCTATCTATCGCATATCTATCTATCTATCTATCTATCTATCTATCTATCTATCTATCTATCTCATATCTATCTATCTATCTCATATCTATCTGTCTCATATCTATCTATCTCATATCTATATCTATCTATCTATCTATCTATCTCTCATATGTATCTGTCTCATATTTATCTATCTATCTCATATCTATCTGTTTATCTGTCTCATATCTATCTATCTATCTCATATTTATCTATCTATCGCATATCTATCTATCTATCTATCTCATATCTATCTATCTATCTCATATCTATCTGTCTCATATCTATCTATCTCATATCTATATCTATCTATCTATCTATCTCTCATATGTATCTGTCTCATATTTATCTATCTATCTCATATCTATCTGTCTATCTCGTATTGTATCTATTTATCTATCTATCTTGTATTATATCTATCTGTCTAATTCGTATTCTATCTATCTATCTATCTATCTATCTATCTATCTATCTATCTCATATCTATCTATCTATCTATCTATCGCATCTCTATCTATCTATCTACTCTCTATCTCATATCTGTCTATCTATCTGTCTAATATCTATCTATCTTTCTTTCTCATATCTATCTATCTTTCTCATATCTATCTATCTCATATCTGTCTGTCTAATTATCTCATATCTATCTGTCTGTCTAATTCGTATTCTATCTGATATCTATCTGTCTCATATTTATCTATCTATCTATCGCATATCTATCTATCTCATATCTATTTATCTCATATCTATCTGTCTATCTTGTATTATATCTATTTATCAATCTTTCTCGTATTATATCTATCTGTCTAATTCGTATTCCATCTATCTATCTATCTCATATCTATCTATCTATCTATCTATCATTCTAGCTCATATCTATCTATGGTTCTAGCTCATATCTATCTATTTATCTGTCTCATATTTATCTATCTATCTCATATCTATCTATCTCATATCTATCTGTTTATCTGTCTCATATCTATCTATCTATCTCATATTTATCTATCTATCGCATATCTATCTATCTATCTCATATCTATCTATCTATCTCATATCTATCTGTCTCATATCTATCTATCTCATATCTATATCTATCTATCTATCTATCTATCTATCTATTTATCTCTCATATGTATCTGTCTCATATTTATCTATCTATCTCATATCTATCTGTCTACCTCGTATTGTATCTATTTATCTATCTATCTTGTATTATATCTATCTGTCTAATTCGTATTCTATCTATCTATCTCATATCTATCTATCTATCGCATCTCTATCTATCTATCTACTCTCTATCTCATATCTATCTATCTATCTATCGTTCTAGCTCATATCTATCTATCGTTCTAGCTCATATCTATCTATCGTTCTATCTCATATCTGTCTGTCTAATTATCTCATATCTATCAGTCTGTCTAATTCGTATTCTATCTATCTATCTATCATTCTATCTCATATCTATCTCATATCTATCTATCTATCTATCTCATATCTATCTATCTATCGCATCTCTATCTATCTATCTACTCTCTATCTCATATCTATCTATCTATCTATCTATCTATCTATCTATCTATCTATCGTTCTAGCTCATATCTATCTATCGTTCTAGCTCATATCTATCTATCGTTCTAGCTCATATCTATCTATCGTTCTATCTCATATCTGTCTGTCTAATTATCTCATATCTATCAGTCTGTCTAATTCGTATTCTATCTATCTATCTATCATTCTATCTCATATCTATCTCATATCTATCTATCTATCTATCTATCATTCTATCTATCATTCTATCTCATATCTATCTATCTATCTATCTATCCATCTATCTATCACATATCTGTCTATCTTTCTTTCTCATATCTATCTATCTCATATCTGTCTGTCTAATTATCTCATATCTATCTGTCTGTCTAATTCGTATTCTATCTATCTATCATTCTATCTCATATCTATCTGTCTCATATTTATCTATCTATCTCATATCTATCTATCTATCTATCTATCTATCTATCTATCTCATATCTATCTATCTCATATCTGTCTATCTATCTATCTAATATCTATCTATCTTTCTTTCTCATATCTATCTATCTCATATCTGTCTGTCTAATTATCTCATATCTATCTGTCTGTCTAATTCGTATTCTATATATAATTCTACCTGATATCTATCTGTCTCATATTTATCTATCTATCTATCTTTCTCATATCTGTCTATCTATCTGTCTCATATCTATCTATCTATCTATCTATCTATCTATCTATCTATCTATCGCATATCTATCTATCTCATATCTATTTATCTCATATCTATCTGTCTGTCTATCTTGTATTATATCTATTTATCAATCTTTCTCGTATTATATCTATCTATCTGTCTAATTCGTATTCCATCTATCTATCTATCTATCTATCTATCTATCTATCTATCTATCTCATATCTATCTATCTATCTATCTATCTATTTATCGTTCTAGCTCACATGTATCTATGGTTCTATCTCATATCTATCTATTTATCTGTCTCATATTTATCTATCTATCTATCTATCTATATCATATCTATCTATCTGTTTATCTGTCTCATATCTATCTATCTATCTATCTATCTATCTATCTATCTATCTATCGCATATCTATCTATCTCATATCTATCTATCTATCTATCTCATATCTATCTATCTATCTCATATCTATCTGTCTCATATCTATCTATCTCATATCTATATCTATCTATCTATCTATTCCTCTCTCTCATATGTATCTGTCTCATATTTATCTATCTATCTATCTCATATCTGTCTGTCTATCTCGTATTGTATCTATTTATCTATCTATCTATCTCGTATTATATCTATCTATCTGTCTAATTCGTATTCTATCTATCTATCTCATATCTATCTATCTATCTCATATCTATCTATCTCCTATCTATCTATCTATCTATCTATCATTCTAGCTCATATCTATCTATGGTTCTAGCTCATATCTATCTATTTATCTGTCTCATATTTATCTATCTATCTCATATCTATCTATCTCATATCTATCTGTTTATCTGTCTCATATCTATCTATCTATCTCATATTTATCTATCTATCGCATATCTATCTATCTATCTCATATCTATCTATCTATCTATCTCATATCTATCTGTCTCATATCTATCTATCTCATATCTATATCTATCTATCTATCTATCTCTCATATGTATCTGTCTCATATTTATCTATCTATCTCATATCTATCTGTCTACCTCGTATTGTATCTATTTATCTATCTATCTTGTTTTATATCTATCTGTCTAATTCGTATTCTATCTATCTATCTATCTCATATCTATCTATCTATCGCATCTCTATCTATCTATCTACTCTCTATCTCATATCTATCTATCTATCGTTCTAGCTCATATCTATCTATCGTTCTAGCTCATATCTATCTATCGTTCTATCTCATATCTGTCTGTCTAATTATCTCATATCTATCAGTCTGTCTAATTCGTATTCTATCTATCTATCTATCATTCTATCTCATATCTATCTCATATCTATCTATCTATCTATCTATCATTCTATCTCATATCTATCTATCTATCTATCCATCTATCTATCTCATATCTGTCTATCTATCTTTCTTTCTCATATCTATCTATCTCATATCTGTCTGTCTAATTATCTCATATCTATCTGTCTGTCTAATTCGTATTCTATCTATCTATCATTCTATCTCATATCTATCTGTCTCATATTTATCTATCTATCTCATATCTATCTATCTATCTATCTATCTATCTATCTATCTATCTATCTATCTATCTATCTCATATCTATCTATCTCATATCTGTCTATCTATCTATCTATCTATCTAATATCTATCTATCTTTCTTTCTCATATCTATCTATCTTTCTTTCTCATATCTATCTATCTCATATCTGTCTGTCTAATTATCTCATATCTATCTGTCTGTCTAATTCGTATTCTATATATAATTCTACCTGATATCTATCTGTCTCATATTTATCTATCTATCTATCTTTCTCATATCTGTCTATCTATCTGTCTCATATCTATCTATCTATCTATCTATCGCATATCTATCTATCTCATATCTATTTATCTCATATCTATCTGTCTGTCTATCTTGTATTATATCTATTTATCAATCTTTCTCGTATTATATCTATCTATCTGTCTAATTCGTATTCCATCTATCTATCTATCTATCTATCTATCTATCTATCTATCTCATATCTATCTATCTATCTATCTATCTATTTATCGTTCTAGCTCACATGTATCTATGGTTCTATCTCATATCTATCTATTTATCTGTCTCATATTTATCTATCTATCTATCTATATCATATCTATCTATCTGTTTATCTGTCTCATATCTATCTATCTATCTATCGCATATCTATCTATCTATCTATCTCATATCTATCTATCTATCTCATATCTATCTGTCTCATATCTATCTATCTCATATCTATATCTATCTATCTATCTATTCCTCTCTCTCATATGTATCTGTCTCATATTTATCTATCTATCTATCTCATATCTGTCTGTCTATCTCGTATTGTATCTATTTATCTATCTATCTCGTATTATATCTATCTTTCTGTCTAATTCGTATTCTATCTATCTATCTCATATCTATCTATCTATCTCATATCTATCTATCTCATATCTATCTATCTATCTATCGCATCTCTATCTATCTATCTACTCTCTATCTCATCTATCTATCTATCATTCTAGCTCATATCTATCTATCGTTCTAGCTCATATCTGTCTGTCTAATTATCTCATATCTATCAGTCTGTCTAATTCGTATTCTATCTATCTATCTATCTATCATTCTATCTCATATCTATCTATCTATCTCATATCTATCTAACTCATATCTATCTATCTATCATTCTATCTCATATCCATCTATCTATCTATCTCATATCTATCTATCTATCTATCTCATATCTATCTATCTATCTCATATCTATCTATCTATCCATCTATCTATCTTATATCTGTCTATCTGTCTATCTATCTATCTATCTTTCTCATATCTATCTATCTCATATCTATCTATCTATCTATCTATCTATCTATCTATCTATCTATCTATCTATCTATCTATCATTCTATCTCACATCTATCTGTCTCATATCTATCTATCTCATATCTATCTATCTATCTATCTATCTATCTAAGTATCTATCTATCTATCTCATATCTATCTATCTATCTATCTATCTACCTATCCATCTATCTATCTCATACCTGTCTATCTATCTTTCTTTCTCATATCTATCTATGTATCTCATATCTGTCTATCTTTCTATCTTTTTATCTGTCTATCTATCTATCTATCTATCTATCTATCTATCTATCTATCTATCTCATATCTGTCTATCTCATGTGTATCTATCTCATGTCTATCTATCTCATGTCTATCTATCTTTCTATCTCATTTTTACATATTTGTCTTTCTTATTGTTTTGCCAGTATGTCAGTCTTTACTGAAGATCTGGCATTTTATTCAGGATAAAAAGCTCCATAGTGGAGACTTGCAGTGCATGGGAATGTGGGAAGACCTAGAATCCAGTGTCTATAAATGATCAGGTGGATCCATGTTCTACTAGATCCTGTATGAGACAATTATGTGAAGCTATTTTATCATTATTATTTTTTCATGACTGAGGTGACTATAGACTCTCCATCCCCATCACCTGATTGATTTACTATCATGTAATAATGGGACGGTGTCAGTGAAGTCAGCCGCGGTGGGCATAGTTATAAGTATGCTGATCAGTGCATTGTGCTCCGTTGTCACATCCTTGGCCCGGGCACAGGGCTCAGACATCATCTTGTGGCCATTGTCTGCCCAGAGCTGCCTTGTGGCCGGGGCTATGGAAATCCATTGTGCTTGTAAAAATTAATCCATAGCATTGAATTTCACTGTGTAAAGAATTCCGTTCTTGTAAGCATAATCCTTCTCCATCTGGACAAGCGCAGGGATTGATTAGAACAAGTAATGAACGCACTAGCGAAATGTGGCCAGAATGTCTCTAAACACCATACCTGCGGAGCAACAGTTATGCCTGGTCGGCCCACAGGACACACTGTATACGCACCACATATACAATATGTAACATATAGTCCATCCAGAAGAGCCAGTTTATATGTCACTGTTGCATCACCGGGGGGTATAAAGTGTAAGTATGAAGCCCCTGCTGATAGTCCAATATGTTTGCACTTTTCATTTTTAGATATTTCTCAATTAATAAAAGCTGATTAGGAATATCGATTAAAAAATGCTGGAGTTCCCATGTGTTTTCTGTGGTGTGCAGTGAAATATTGGATAATATTCGGGCTGGCACTGATATGCAGATACTTGCAGCCCCAGTATTTATGCCCAGCATGAGTGTCATTGGTGCCTTATGGTGCGCCCAGAACTCAGCATTACCACGTTACTTCAATTTACATCTAAATCCACTGAGCACTGAAAAACTTCAGGGGCATGCTGTGTGCCCGTCACATTTACTATAACTGGCATGCACTATAGGAGACACCAATGCCAGCTCGGAGCTGGTGTAAGCCGCTGCTCGGCACACAGTGGTGCCACCAGGCATGACAACTGCATCTAGAGGCTAGCACCTCTTAACACACTTATCGCCCAGCTGCCTGTTTACTTATGGTCTCTTTAGACCTGATGATTTCTCATTTGAACATATTTGTGGATACAAATTGCGTATGCTGCATAGCATGCTCTATTTTGTAGTGGACTTTACGTGGACAGGCTCCATTGAAGTCAATGTCAATTGCTTATGGGCCGTGAGTATCCGCATCATCGCCTAGTGGCAGCATGGGACATGTAAATATTGAAAAAAGAAAATCTGTACTACACAAGACCACCCGTGAGCCTCTGTGGTTATCCGCATTATGGATAATGCAGCTACGCGGTGTCGCCGGCCGGGGGTCACAGCCAGATTCCACTGCAGGATCCTGCGTGCAGAACCTAGCTCACTGTTGTGCAGCCAGCCGTAGACTGTCCGTCTAACTTTCTACCATCTATTAGTTGGTTATGCCAAATTTTGGTGCATTTGTTGGTGCATATTGTCACATTTAGGCCATGCCCCTTTGTTGGACAAGCCATTAAAAGTGTGTGAAAGTGTCTAAATACACATAATAACTATGGTGCAATCTGGTTTTCTGGTGCAACTTGCAAGGAGGTCCCAGTTGCATCTGGCTTACGTTGGAGAAAGTCGCTTGCAAGAAAATTGGGGGGGAGGGCGAGCGGGGGTAGGGGGATGTTTCTGACGATAGTCCTATCTCGGACTTTTATGACTTACCCACAGGATATGCTGTAAAAGTCATAAAGTCATAGATGCAGCTCCCACCTCTGAGACCCACACCCATCTCAAGAACTGAACCGCTGGCATGGCTTTATGTGACGGAATGGGGTGCTCGGGAGTATGGAAACAGCCAAGCTGGTTCTTCTAGTCTATTTCTGTAACTACAGTAGAAGTGAATGGCAGTCATACAAACAGCACATAAGTTAGGGAAACAGCATACAGTAGCCCCCATTCTACACTGCATCCATAACTCCCATTCGCTTCTATTGGAGCTTTTGAAATACCGTAGTACAGCCCGCTTGGCCATTTCTGAACTAATGGACACCACAACCACTGCGTGAAAGGGGGAATTGGCCATTTTGACCGTGCATAGGAATAACCCTTTAAAGTCACTTTTTATAATAAGGTGCTGTGTGTACACGAGGAATACCACTATATCTGACCGTTATATGACTTGTATCCTGCATTTCTCACCAGTTTCCCCGTCTGCAGGCTGTAGCTGTCGTTTTCAGTTTTCTCTGACATGATGACGATATGTAAATGGTTGGTTAGAACAATCCTTATGGTTGAAATCGTCCATTGTGATAAATCTTAGAATATAGAGGGTCGTTTATCATTAGGGGAATTATTGACGACGGTTTTCTGGCGCCTTTTTTCCCTTCTCTAATTTAAAGTGCGACAAATTTATCAAATGTCCCAGCAACTGCATAGAAAACGGCAGTAAAACGTATACGGCTTATTTGGGGCAGGTTTTTGTATGCACTTCAAACTGATTACAATTTTTTCCAGTGTATGTCATGGATGGAACATTTATTTGGGTGCATTGCCACATAGTGGAAAATGGGGCAAATTGTCCACATTGAATAATTTGCCCCAAAATCTGTATGTCCATGTCAAAAACCGTGTCAAAATCCACACCTGTAGACCTTTAGTAGATCTGCAGCAGACGTCACCCCTTCTATTGCAATGGTGACATCGGCTGCGGATCAACACCAAAATCCGTGTCAAATTGGTATAGATTTTGCCGTGGAAATTATCTGGATTTTGGTGCGGATTTTTATTTACGGACAATCCGTTCCATTGTGCGCTACGTAGGAATGTGTCCTTATAAGTGACCCGTACTGCTTTGTCTGGGGCATGATTACGGGATCGCTATATCTGTAGTGGGCTATCATATTAAGGGCTTAAACAGATGGATGGGATTTTTTTTCCCACTAGCAGCATTCTCATGCGTTAATAGTACATGCGAGTAAAGATAGGGCAGGACCTATCTTCACGCTTTTTTTTCATACTCGCTTGCAATGGCGCAGAGTTTATATGGTCTGACATCCCCCACCCCCACCCTGGTTCATTCATCACAACTGTGCTCCGTAGTTGCGCATACACCAATCTGTTTAAGCCCTTAGGGCCCAATCAGACAGGCATATGGGAGTTGCACCCGAAATTCTGGGGTGCAGCTTGCATCAGACAGGACACGGACGCACGTCCAAATCTGAGCAATGGGGGCTATGGACATTGCATGTCCTACTCTTGTTCGTAATATGGACCAGAATAGGACATGCAATAATGTAATTTTCACATGGACATGTGAATAGCCTAATTGACTGAAATGGGGGGGGGGGGGGGTGCTGTCCTTGAAATACATGTATAGGATAGACACAGTAATGGGCCCTCGGAGTATACTTACTGTAGTTGGTTTTATGGTGATTCTCACAATTGTGGCAAAATGACTTCATTATTGTAAAAAGCGCCACAAAACGACTCCTGTACTTCCACCGTAATAGTAGAATATTGGGTAATTGCTATGTGCAGTATGTAACTCCCTTTCTGTGCCGCTTCAGCAGAGGAAATCATGTTGAGAGTTGCGGATATTTTGTGGTTTTGTTTGTTTTCTATAATTATGACAATTTTGTCTCCAGACTCATTTATTTTATGATTGTTCTACTTGGCCGCGCTCCAGACTGAAAAAAACAAAAACAAATGGAGCTGAACATCTGCTATTTCAGAGTGGATTAGCACAGGTTACAGCTGATGCTCTGCGGTTGTGGGTCATTGTGCAGATCTGGGCTTCAGACGAGGTGCGGTGTGTATGCGCAAGGCTTCTAGTACTGCACTGTATTATATGCAGCCATGGTGCAGGGCCACACAGTTCTTTGGGGCCCAACTCTATTTCTCTATGTCATACCTGTTCTATCAGACACAATGTGACCCAATATCATGGAGGCGTTCCTACCTAGAAGCATTGCTCATATTTCCGTAACAATGTACCACGCAGAGTACAATACGACAGCTATAGCCGCAGCTTTCCATGTGAATTCCGCCTAAAAAGCCTTCAAATTCTGGGGCTTTTTGCTGCAGTTTTTGTCGTGGAACTACACGTGGATTTAGTCCTGTTAATGGGCAAATTCCGTGTGCGGAACTCCGATGTGGAAACTAAATAGAAGTGACGTGTCACTTCTGCATCGGACTTCCACATGTGGAATTTGCTTACTGACAGGACTAAATCCGCTTGTTGATCCACATCAAAAAACACAGTAGAAAGCTGCGGATTTTGATACTTTTTCTGGAGTGGAGTTTATACGAGAAATTCTGCGGTGAATCCATGCCGATTCTACATCAAACCTGCGTTCTAAAGTGCACAATTACTTCAAATGGATATCCACAATGTAGCCTATATGGCAGATTGTTTTCTGTATGCAGATTTGAAACCCATGTGTAGGAGGAAGAAAAAGAAGAGACATGTCACGTCTTCACACGGAGTCCATATTGGGAAATCCACACACCGATATGTCTATTAAAAGGGGCTAAAACCGCATGCGAATCCACGATAAACCAAGTGCAAAATTATGGCAAAAATCTGTGGTTCAACTTCAGATCTCTGTGCCAAATATTTAGTCGGAATGCGTACAGAATTATCACATGTAGATTCCGACTGTAAACATAGCCCTGGGGGCGGTTCATACGGGACGAATACGCCGTCCCTGAACTCCACACCAAATGTTGCACTGCTAGCTGTAGATTTTGATATGGAATTGCCGGCAGAATTTAGCTATTTTCAATTCCACACCAAAATATTGTGTCTGAATACTCTGCAGGAGGACATATTGTAGAGCACAGGCACGCTCTTTCCCGTCGACTTTTGGTCCAAAAATCGGATGGAAATAGGACTCATTCATGTGATTGGGTATATGCACTTCTTAGAAAAAAAGTCTGTCTGATAGGCCGATTTCGGGTGTGAATAGCATTCCAATGTGTGGTGTTCAGCATATTGGACAGCACACAGATGGGACGTCCAAGTGCTGTCTGATGCGGGTTGCTACTGGAAGCAACTTTTTGTAGCCTTAAGGCCCTTTTACACGGGATGATTATCGCTCTGGTCATCCAAAACCCAGCGCTCTCGCAGAGTTGGATTGAATGGCTGTGATTGGTTCATCGAGCACTGCCCTGATTGGCTGAGCCATGGCGCTCGAGAACCAATCACAGACAGCGCTTCCTTGAGGCGAGGAATTTGAACCCCTGACCAGGAAATGCAGAGAGAAAACTACATGCAAGTCTGCCGGAGAGCTGCAGAGAAGACACTGCGGAGTGAACAGCGGCTTTTAGGTGATGTATTTGTTTTTTTTCCTTTTTCTATGCAGGTAGGGCTTATTTAAGGGCTTTTACAGTAGGATTTCCTACTGTAAAAGTTGCATCGCACTGCACGAAAACGCAGTTTTTGTGCAATGTGATGCAACAGAAAGGAAGGCTCCATAGGAAAACATGGGCTTCCAAACATCGCAAGTCGCAAACACATCTAGCAACCCGCGATTTTTTTGTCTCGCAATGTCGCATGCAACAAAACATGGTTAATGTGAAGGAACCCATTGGAAAGCATGGGCTTCACATACATGCGATTTGTAGCGCTGTCGCATCAAGAGAAAATCGCGTGATTTTGTTGCCTGTGTGAAACCGGCCTTAGGGCTCTTTCACACTGGCAAACTTGATATCGCTGCGAGAAAATCGCAAATTTTACCGCGATTTGAGTGTCAGCGCTGCTTTTTCTCGCAAAAACATTGCTGCCGCTTGTGATTTTCTCATGAATTTTTTGGGTGCAACTTTGCTACATTTCAATAGGACTTTCTAATATTAAAAACGCATCAAATCGCATGAAAATCACAGGTTCATTCTTTGTGATGTGATAAAAAGGCTCCACGGGGAAACATGGGAATTAAAAAAAAAAAAAAACGCAGAAAGATAGGACACGCCGCGATTTTATTTTACCGCAACATCGCGTCAGTGAAAAATCGCAAATGTGAAAGAAAGCATTGAAATCATTGGTTTCATAATCAAATAATTTAACTCACTCTCGCATTGTGCAAAAATCGCAGGATTTTCTCACCAGTGTGAAGCCGCCCTTAGCATGTAATGATTTAATCGGAGTGTCTGGGAGCTCAGAAGCGGAGGACACTCTGTAAAGCACAAAGCAACAAATCTGCTATTGTTTGTATGCCATTTTCATGGCGTACAAAAGTCGCAGTTTTGGTGCATGTGCCAAAATTGTGACTTTTTGGGCTCTACTGCTGGGTTTCTTGAAAGAGATTTTCCTCCCTTTCTCACATGGACTGCTGGGATGTATAACCACCCTACTTCACCCATCCCATCCCAATGTACACACTACACGCTATATCTCTATGTGGGTGAGCGCCATCCTCAGATGTATTTAACCCTTAACATTAACTTCAAATCAACGCTCAGAATTTTCCCACTTTTTCTTCTGGCTGAAGCAATGTGCTCTGACAAACTGCAGACAAATCCTCCAACCAGCTCCTACATGGCTGTTTTTTCAGCTTTTCCACCTGCTGCGACTTGCAAGCAGGTGGAAACAACATTCCAAAAATATGGAGGGAGTGTTGGAACAGGAGCTTCAGGACCAGGGGATGGAGGTGACCAAGAGGATGGTGAGGGGAATGTCGCCAACCCCTAAGACCATCACCATAGGGCAGTCAGGTGCCCATTCACCACCCGCAGCCTGTTGACTTTAATTGAGCGTGTCACAGCTTAGACCCCCTTTAGAGCGACCCTTCTGTCAGCGAGGAGTATTTTTTTCCTAAACACAATATTCATGATTACATTTTTTAATTTTTCGCATTTTTTTTACTTTTGGCAGTGCTATGCAATTATAAATTCCATATAAAATGTCCTTTTGTAGCATTTAGGGCAGATAAGGCTGCCTGCACATGACCGGGTCGGATTTTGGTGTGGATTTAACCCATGGCATTGAAATGAATGAAATCCATTGCGAAAGTCCATGGCATAGCTATAGCAGCAGTACATGCAGCGGACTGGAAAGTCTGTAGCATGCCAAGGTGCTTCAGACTTTTGCACTGTCACTGAAGGGGGTTTAGGCCCACAGCGGATTCTGCTTATGGCCGTGTGAGCCCGGCCTTAGACTTTTGAATGCCAACTGTGACTTGTCATGAGTAGATAAATAAAGTCCTCTATCACTTCATGACTATCCTGTTTGACATATAGGCCAGGTTCACACAGCTGAGTAAATCTCGCATGAATATGAACCCCATTCTTTTGAATGGGGTCATACACACAAGCGATTTTTTTCACACATCGCATGGCGGAAAATTTGTGGCATGTCCTATCTTTGGGCTTTCCCTTGGAATGCCTCGTATCGCCCATTGTTTTCAATGAGGCCAGGACAGCATCGCCCGGCATGCGAGGTATATGCGAGTGCGATGCAGGATTTACCGATTGAAAACAATGGGATCCTCCGCTGCCGCTTTTAGGACTGCTACTTTCCAGAAGTGATGCGGGGACATCGCACGTTGGCGAGCACAATATTGGGCCCGTGTGACATAAGTTTAGAGTCTAAAACGTTTGGGTCGATAACTCTAATAGGAACTTTAGACCTTCTTTAGATTGTTTGAACATTACGAATTTGTATCACTGCATATGTGAGACCCCCTAAAAGAATAAACTTTATTCATATACTTCTTAGAAACACCCAAACAAACACATATAAGAAATTGATAATCATGAGTACAAATGTATGAGCTTGAGACACCAGAAATATACAAATCCTAATAGTCACAGTAAGAAATATACGGTCAGGATAATTCACATATCCAGTATTGTATGGAGCTTTATACCATGAAACCTGTAGATTCACTGCCCCTAAAATGTCTCCTACTATTCTCTACCTAACTCTCGGGTGGTTGCCCCAATAAGGACTGATATGTGTGACAACCACCGTTGAGTAGGGACTAGAGATGAGCGAGCATACTCGGTAAGGCGATATACTCGAGAGAGCATCGCCTTTTTTGAGTACCTGCTGGCTCGTCCCTAAAAATTCGGGGGCGCCGCGGGGGTGAGCGGGGGGTTGCAGAGGGGATCGGTAGGGAGAGAGAGAGAGGGATTTCTCTCACTCTCCTCCCCGCTCCCCCTCGCTGCCCCTCGCCGACCTCCGCGGCCCCCCGAATCTTCAGGGACGAGCCAGGAGGTACTCGAAAAATGCGATGCTCTCTCGAGTATATCGCCTTACTGAGTATGCTCGCTCATCTCTAGTAGGGACCCTACAAACATGCTCTAAAATCCCAACGTGCTTCTCCCACAGTATTTTGGGCTCTGATCATCAAGGGAACAAAATAAAATGCGATGAGGAAGTCTAATAATCCTCACTTCTATTTTCACTAATTAGCGGAATATCTAAGTATCACATTGGCCCGCTTTATTCTTCACTTGTCCAACCACTGTGACATGATTCCGTCATCTATGCACACGCATGTTTATCTTCTCGCATAGGCGTTCACAAACTCAACTGATCGCTCAAACGAACAAATAATCGCAATTACAATGCGAGCAAAAATTCTTAGGAGCAGAAGAATACAGAAAGCTAGCAAAAGAAAGCATCTCATTAAGTCCCAATGGAACCAGTAATCTAATCCTGTAAATCCATTCAGTTAAGGATCTGTTTGTCCTGAGGTGACCTTCTAAGGCACCGCAAATTTAGCCACACATTTCCAGGACTTGGGATATCCCTAGTGATGTGACCGCACATGTCCAGTTGTGGGGGTAATACCGGTACTGTTTGCTGTGATTTCGCATTGCAGATTTGTCACAGATATAAACAGCATATGCCATAAATGTCTGATGGGTGCAGACCTCACCTCTGGGACCCGCATCTGTCTTTAGACCAAGGGGCCTCCGACCCTGTCTCACTGGTGGCAGCATCCGGGGTACAAGACATGACCGGGTTTGCAGAAACAGCCAAACACCCCTTGCTATATCTTTAAATCCCATAGAAGTGAATGAAAGAAACATTGTAGCCCAGTGAGCTACGCTGCTTCCATGTCTGAGATGAGAATACCCCTTTAATTGTTACTGTATTGATCATCATCCATTTTCCCTGGAAGCAAATGCAACAAAAGTTTCTTCCTGTTCAGAATTTTAAGAAAGCTGGGTGAAGTTGTAATTAGAGATGAGCGAGCGTACTCGTTAAGGGAAATTACTCGAGTGAGTATGGGCATTTTTGAGTACATGCCTGCCTGCCCGAAAAGATTCGGGGGTCGGCAGGAGGGGGGATGGGGGGGGAGATCTCTCTCTCTCTGTCTCTTCCCCCCCCCCCCCTCCCGCACCCACCTTCGCATTCCAGCAACTCACCGCTCATCCCCGACAGCCCCCGAATCTTTTTGGACGAGCAGACATGTACTCAAAAAAGGCGATACTCGCTTGAGTAATTTGCATTAACGAGTACGCTCGCTCATCTCTAGTTGTAATGTCAAAAATAATGGCTGTAACCCCACTTTCCTAGAATCATATACATCAGTTTGCTTTGGAGCTTCGCTGTATATTTTTTGGGGTGGGGTGGAGTGACCTTAATTGTTGTGGAGCACTTAATACGAGAGTCACGGTCGCTGGTCTGATAGTAATCGGGTCCTGTGCTTCATTAGATTTTTCCCTTTGATACAAGAACCTGACACTGGAGATGGATCTTTATCCTCCGTTTATCTGAACAATGTGTGGTAGTAATTTCTGGATCCGGTAGAGTAAAGCGGTCGTCCCTGGCGCTGCGATCGGATTCACACGTGCCATCCCCAGCAAGGAGACGAGACATTGGAACTGGAAAAAGACTAGTTATCCCTAATTCCACTCCATATTGGATCACAGGCTTCACGTAATATGTCATTGTATATAGGGCTTTTTATATGGCATAGGAACCGGCAAGCTGTGTGAAGGTGCCGCTAAATACCTGATGATTGCTCGTTTGTCAGGTGATCGCATCTTTCGCGCAGCACCAAATACAATGATTGTTGGCAGCACATCTCCTCATGTAAATAGGAGGTAATCTGCTCAGAGTGATAAACCCTATGGGGGGCAAAAGAACGCGAGAACGATTTTGTCCCTCTGACATTCTGAATCTGTGTAAAGGTCCGACAAGCAAGTATCGATATTGTTGATCAATGCTCAGATCGAGGGCGACATCACACAACCGGACCGGATTCTGCATGTGGGTGGCGACCCTGTGTATCTGCAATTTTTTTGTATTGCAGATGACGGCGGCGGCTCAACAGTGTGGATTTTCAACAATTGACAACAAAATATGCATTAAAAAATGCATTAAAATCCACACCAGCGGCACAGATTTTGATGGTTTTTTTTTTCTTTCACAGTTTTGATGCGAATTTTGTTGCATATTTTCCACTGTGGAAAATCTGGACCATTTTATGCAATGTGTGAACAGACCCTAAAAGAACACTTTTGTAGCTATCCCTAATGGCAGCTGTTCCAGCGTCCGCGGTACTTGGTACCAGGCTTTCCTCGTAACGAATTGGCCTCCGCTGATTCCATGTTGTTGGTGAAAGTCGGCTTCACAGCTCTGAGAAGCCTCCCAGCGAGATGATCCAGATATTCCTGTCCCAGTTCTGCTACTAAAATTAATGACTTTCCATGGCCCAGTATATTCCCTGCTATTATTAGGTGTGACACAGTTTACACTTGGCTTCATTGACACGTCCATAAATGGAAACCAGTGCTCTCCCCCATACACAGGTGGCTCCCCCATATATCCCGGAGGATCACCACTAATGTAGGCGGTACGTGGAGAATAACAAATCCAGGTGCCACCCGTGACTTGGCCGGGAGCCGTTTTTGGGCACCCTTATAGCCCAAGGGGTTAACCAGTCTTCCCTGCCCCATTGAGTAATATTAGAAGCTGTCATATACTCACCTCTTCCCACTCCCGCTGTGTCCAGCGATGGTGCTCGATCCCCCGTCTTATCAATCACTGAGCTCTCTTATTGGCTGCAGCCCCTGTGATGAGCTGTCAACAGAAATCTCAGCGGGTGACCGGTAACTGTCACAGGGAGAGGTGAGTATATCACTATTTGTTATATTACTCAGTGGGGAAGGGATTGTACCAAGGTGGTACAGCTCAGACAATCGCTTTATCATTTAAGAACTCTGCTTTCTGTCAATGAGAACAGTCTTGCTTACACTCAATTACTGGGAACAGCAGAGGTACTGCTACAATCCAGTTTACACAACTGATGGAATCCAGACTGATACATTGTATCTGCTCTTATACTTTGTAGCAAACTAGCAGGGAAGGAGAAAGATTCTTGCTTTGTTTTAGAATTCCTCGCCACTTTCAAGATTTTTGTTTGCTATCAGCTATCAGGCGGGGAAAAATAGCATATACGCTGCCGATTCCGGTGGGTGCTTTTACGCGCGGCCGGAAAAGATAGTTCTAGTTCTATCTTGCAGCCAGAATACACTGGCAGCTCCCATAGACTTCTATGGGAGCTGGAAAAATAGGGAGGAGAGGCAGTTTAGCAGCGTCCAACTCAGGGAAAAGCTTACAGGTGCCTCTATTTAGGCATTTGAAGTCATTCCAAGGATTTATGCCGAGCGAGGGATTTCTGGGCTGCGGTGTATTTTTCCGCTAATACGTTGCATCCGGCCGTGTGAATGGATGAGAAACGTTAATTAAGCTTGGGGCGACTGTTAAAATGCATACACTCGTGTGAAGGGGCCTTTACACCCATGTATTTTAGTTAGCCATTAAAAGGTATCATATCTACAAGATTACTTGATTTCTCTTGCTGAGAACAATCATGTTTACACCCAGAGAGTGAAATGCTGACTAGACCATGTCATTCATACTTTTTGTTACAGTGTGTCAGTCTAGGAAAAAGGACAGAGATTTGTATAGCTCACATAGGTGCGCTAACCACGGCAGCGGTACAAATCTTACTCCGACGGCTCTTACCTACACTGAGGTATTACCGGTGTAGAACTGTAATGCACAATTAGGTAACAGCCCTTGCACAGGGCAGACTGTGTAGCAGGCAGCCCCAAATAAGATAAACTTCCTCCTGATTGATAGGGGCTGACAGCGTGTAATGTCACCAGATAAGCAAGTAGCTGATGAGCGACCAGAAGTTACACCTTTAGGCTGCTATGGGGCCCCAAATAGCCTTGCCCTCTGTCACAGCAGTTCAAAGTCTAGTCCCCGCTCCTAAACCTCCAATTCATTGATACGACCATCCAGCTTCTCACATTCCAATAATGCGCCCCTCTCGAACCCTGTTAGCTGGGCGAAATCTCTTCGGTTGTAACTACATGCCGAGTTTTGAAACGAAACGACAACTCCTTCTAGGTGCTTGATTTTTTTTTGACAAAAAGTATATTATAAAACTAATTTTTTTTTTTTTGGGGGGGGGGGGGGGACAGAGGTGGGAAAAAAAGAAACGCCACTCTTGTTGTGTGAGTTTTGAATCTACCGTGTTCACTTTGAGATATAAATGGTATAAATAACATGATGACATTAATCTCCAGATCAGCATGATTACAGCAATACCAGATTTACATAGTCACGTCATAAACAAAGTTTCATGGGCCCTGGTGCAAAAGTTTAGCCGGGACCCCCCATTGCTCTTCAAGGCTGCTGGCTGTGACCTGTCCAGTGCTGTCCACAGCATCGCTGGGTTTCTCAAGAGGCCCATCAATGTAGCACTAGCAACCAGGGATGTTGCTAGAGCCAGAAAAAATGAGGGGCACAAGCTCCAAAACACATGCATTACTTCCCCTTACAATACGGTGGGCTTATATACAGTGGTTCAGCTCAAGGAGACCTCTAAATAATGCAGTCACCAAATAATAGATAGCAGTTACAGTTGTAGTGATTACAGTTCAGTTACCTCAAGTGATCAGAGGTGACATCTCCTGAGCCGTTATTCCTCTTTATCTCTCCCCAGACCACCATGAAGACTACTTCTAGTCATGACTCGTCTCCTCACACTCTATTTATTTTGTCGCTACCCTCGATGCCCCTCTCAGTGCTCCATATACACAGTAATAATTTCCCTTTGTGAACCCCACACACACATTATGGGCTCTTCTGCACCCCGACACACGGTATTCCCAAAGTTAGTGTCGTTCCCCCACACCACAGCCTGACTCCACATCTTAGGCCCCATGTCCACGGGCAAATTCGGATTTGAAATCCGCAGCGTTTTTCCTGCATGCGGATCCGCACCCCATAGGGATGCATTAGACACCCGCAGGTAGTTAAATACCTGCGGATGTCATTTTTCCCTGCAGGCGCGGGTCCCGCTTGCAGGAAAAATCTGGACATGCTCCATTCAGGTACGGGTCTCAGCAGGGACGGCTCCCGCAGGCTTCTATTGAAGCCTATGAAAGCCATCCGGATCCGCGGGAGACCCGCACCTGAATTAAACTCACCTGCTCCGGGCGATGCAGGTCTTCCTTCCTTCGCGGCCGGCGGATGTGCCCGGCGCATGCGCGCGGCACGCAGCCAACGTGCCACGCACATCCACCGGGCCGAAGAAAGAAGGTCCAGCCGCGACGGAAGGAAGACACGCACGGACCGCTGCAGGTGAGTTTATTCTTATTTTTTAGCATCATGTCCGCGGGGCAGGCGGGACCCGCTACGGATTCTCCATGGAGAATCCGTAGCAGGCCTGATTTTCCCCGTGGACATGAGGCCTAAGTCTCCTGTTCAGTGCAGGATGAGTCTGGGGAAATGTGACGTGACTACAGATACTAGCAGGGGGCTGTGCGAAAGGAAGTTCCCAAAAAGGACATACCTGGGTGCTAGTACTATAGTGGATTAGGGGCCTGATCGCAGCTGCAACTGTTGCCACCCCTATAGCTACACCACTGTATATAGTTTTTTAAAATATTTTTGCGCACTAAAAACACTTTCACAAAATTGCCGTTGCATCCCGAGAGCTTTAAGATGTGTATTTTTCCATCAACAGAGTTGTATGAGGGGTTTTTTTCAGGATGAGCTGTAGTTTTCATTTTTGATAACCTTGCATTTGAATCACTTTTTATTCCATTATTGCATTCACTGTGCAGTGTAAAGGACATGGTAATTTAATGTTGGCATTCTAGGGTCGGTATGATTACAACTAGAACTAAGTCTAGTCTTGCAGACTAGAAACACCTTTTAAAAGAACTATACATACCGGTATATATGGTTAATATCTGATTATATATAAATATGTTTTTTCCCTTTCCTTTTTGGATCGCTGCCTTCAAGGACCCTTTAATATATATATTTTGTGGGTTGACAAAGCTGTGTGCTAGCTTTTTTTCTGATAATCTCCAGCTTTTACTTTTCTATAATTTTTTCATGGTGTTTGAGATTCTTACTGATAAACCCAAAGGGTAAAGTGTCATGTACTCTTTTTCACAAAAAAAATACCAGTTTTTCAAATGCTAAAACTTAACTTTTAAGTTGAAAACAATATTCCAAACCAAAACCCTAAGGCCATGAGTATTAGGGCTCATGTCCACGGGCAAAATATGATTTAGGATCCGCATGGATCTCCCGCATGCGGATCCGCATCCCATAGGGATGCATTGACCACCCGCGGGTAGATAAATACCCGCGGATCGTCAATAAAAGGGATTTTAAAAAAAATGGAGCATGGAAAAATCTGGACCATGCTCCATTTTCGTGCGGGTCTCCCGCGGGGACGGCTCCCGCGGGCTTCTATTGAAGCCTATGGAAGCCGTCCGGATCCGCGGGAGACCTAAAATAGGAATTTAAAGTATTTACCATCCGTAGCGGACCGGGAAGGTCTCCTCTTCCTCACGGCCGCATCTTCCTTGCTTCGGCTCGGCGGATGTGCCCGGCGCATGCGCGCGGCACGTCGACGACGTGCCGGCGGCGTCAGGAATTCATCCGCCGGCCGAAAAAGAAGATCCGGCCGTGAGTAACAGCTGACCTTCCCCGCCCGCGCCTGATAGGTAAATGCTTTTAAATTCTTATTTTCGGCGCTCATGTCCGCGGGGCAGGAGGGACCCGCTGCAGATTCTACATGGAGAATCTGCAGCGGATCTTATTTTCCCCGTGGACATGAGGCCTTACCCTAAGACCTCATTCACACGAGCGCTGTCTTAGCGCATTAGAGGGGCGTGAAAAAATTGCTTCTGTTAGAACCAACGGTTTCCTATAGAAGCGTTCACATGAAGGACTTTGACGTGCTAAATACTCGCACCAATTAAAGATAGGACATGCAACTGCAATGCTCGCATCTAAGGTCTGTGGTGCGAGAAAAGATAGGATCTGACCTATCTTTGGTGCGTGTTTCCCATAGACTCCTATGGGAACTGGAAAACAGGCACCTCTGATCGTGTGAACAGGCAATTCAAAATAGCTGAAAATCACCCGCTCATGCGATCTTTATTGCAGTATAGCCGTGATCTTTTCACACGCCTATACTGCCCTAAAACAGCGCTCGTGTAAACGAGGCCTAATATGCATGCTTCCTAAATCCTTTAACATTTCCTCAATCCTCATTGGACATGGTTTGCAAACCGCTCACCATCTTGGTAGCTCTTCTCTGAATTTGCTCCAGTTCGTCTGTCTTTTTTAAATTGGGGTGCCCACAACTGGACACAATATTCCAGATGAGGTCTGACTAAGGGAGAGTAGAGGGGGATAATTACCTCACGTGATCTAGACTCAATGCTTCTCTTAATACATCCCAGAATTGTGTTTGCCTTTTTGGCTGCTGCATCACATTGTTGACTCATGTTCAGTCTATTATTTCTATTAGTATACCCAAGTCTTTTTCACATGTGCTGCTGCTTAGCCCAATTCCTCCTATTCTGTATGTGTTTTTTTTTTTCATTTTTCTTGCCCAGATGTAGCTCTTTGCATTTCTCCTTGTTAAATACCATTCTGTCAGTCGCTGCCCACTGTTCAAGCTTGTCTAGATCTTTTTGAATACTCTACCTCTCTTCCCTAGTGCTAGCTATCCCTCCTAGCTTTGTGTCATCAGCAAATTTGATCAGTTTCCCCTTAATTCTTTCCTGCAGATCATTTATAAAAATGTTGAACTACACTGGGCCCAGAACAGAGCCCTGTAATACCCCATTTTCAACATTCTTCCACTCCTATGTGCAGCCATTTATGACCACTCTTTGAGTACGATCACTCAGCCAGTTGTGAATCCAGCTAACAGTTGCCTTATCAATCCCATATTTAGTAATTTTTTCAATGGTATAACATACTTTGTCAAATGCTCTGCTGAAGTCAAGATATACTATATCCACTGCCTTTTCCTGATCAACCCAGTCGGTGATTCTGTCATAGAAGGAAATTATATTTGTCTGGCATGACTTGTTTGTCACAAACTCATGCTGGCTTTGGTTAATTACTCCATTTTCATCCAAGTACTTGCATATATGCTGTTTAATAATTTCTTCAAAGATCTTTCCCGGTATAGAAGTCAGGCTCACGGGCCTGTAGTTTCTTTGGTAGACCTTTTCCCTTTTTTTGATGATATGGACACCATTTGCCCCTTTCCAATCTTCTGGGACTACTCCTGTAAACAGCTGATGCTACAGTTACTTTCTGAGAGAAAACAGATACAAAATTGGAATTTAAGAAATTCGGCCTTCTCAATATTATTTTTGACCAATTCAGCATTTTTATCCTGTAAACATCCTATAGCATGTTTGACTTTTTTTTTGCTTTTGGCATATCCATAAAATCCTTTTTTATCGATTTTGGCCTCTGTTGCAAGCATCAATTCATTATCAGCTTTAGCTTTTCTGACACTTGCCCTACAGTTTCTGCAGACCGCATTAGATTCTTCTTTAGATGTCCCCCCCCCCCCCCCTTCCTTTCCATTTGCTAAATATTTTTTTCTTCCTTTGTAGCATATATGTAAGTTCTGTGTTCATCCATCCTGGTCTCTTTAAATGCTTCTCATTCTTCCTTCTTTTTGGGATTAACAATTGTGCTTTTAAAAATCTCATTTAGCAACATTTCTTATCCTTCTCAGACATTTCTGTCCTTAAGAACATCCAGCCATTGGATACTTCCTACCCTCTTTTTGAGTCCAATAAAATCTGCCTTTCTGAAATCCAACCTTGAGGTCTGGGTTTTCCCAGGTCTCCTCCCCTCGTGTTATCCAAAATTCAAGAATAGCATGATCACGGCCTCCTGAGGTCCCAGCCACCCTTACTCCCTCAACCATTCCCTCCCTGTTGGTAAGAATTAGGTCCAAGATAGCAGATCCCCTTGTTCTTTCTTCTATCTTTTAGAAGATAAAGTTGTCAGCAAGAGTGGATAAGAATTTGTTAGATCTGTTACTTTTGCCTGAGAAAGACTCCCAACAAATGTCTGGATAGTTAAAATGTCACTATGTCATGCTTTTTTGAACACTTGTCCAGGTGGCCTATAATAAGTCTACAACTCTGTTCTTTCTGTTGTTCTCTCCTTGTATTCTTACCCAAACAGTTTCTATGGAACTACCATTCTCTGAAGCTCGAATCTCTGTGGAGATGAATGTTTTCCTAACATACAATGTAATACTTCCTTCTCTATTATTAGATCTGTTTCTTATAAGTTGTATCCTTCAGGCCTTGTATTCCAATCATGTGTATCATTCCACCAAGTTTCCGTGATGCCTATGACATCACATTTCTCTTCCTGTGTTCTGAGCTCCAATTCTCCTTGTTTTTTTCCCCATGCTCTGTGCATTTGTGTAGAAATATTTTAGTTTGTGATCGGTGTCTTTTGCTCCTCTACTTTCCTTCTGAATTTTTTTGTCTTTGTTCTTTCTTTCCTGTTCTAATAGCATGGTTCTCAGTTATTTACATTAGCTGTGTGTCTTTGCTTGGCCTTTCACTTCCCTTCCCTTATTGCTCTAGTTTAAAGCTTTCCTGATGACTATAGCAAGGCACCTGACAAATATATACTTTCCTGTCTTTGTAAGGTGCAACCTGTCTCTAGCAAGGAGTCCATCATATGGGTAATTCACTCCATATTCTAGAAATCCAAATCTTTGCTGATGGCACCATGAAAGTAGCCAGTTGTTCACCTCTTGAATCCTGTTCCATCTCCTTATTCAATGGCCATCCACTTGGAGGCCGGATGAGAAGACTACCTGTGCTCTCAGTTCTTTCACTTTCATGCCTAGGTCTGCTATGGAATGTCCTCTGCTGCCACACTGCAGCAAACTCCGCTCCATGTGGAGATAACCCTAAATTTCTGTGTCATGCTCCACTCCAACAGGCCGTGCACCAGACAGAACACTGGTTTACTTGGAGTGTTTCTATAAGGTGGTTCTTACATTATAGGCTTACAGCATAGATGTCAAAGAATGGGTTTTGGTGGATGTATGCCAGCATAAGGACCTGTATTCCCTCCGGGCACCTTTCTTTTGAGTAGGGAGCATGCTCCTGCCTATAAGTGTAAAGTCACAGAGGGTTCTTGCTGTCTGATCTGTCCATCCTGAAGCTGCTCCTTTTATAAAGATTACATCTTGAGCCTCCATTGCAGAATGATAGTGGTCACATGAGTCTTAGGGATTTGGTTGAGGCAGGATAGCAGATGGTCCCCAGACTCCGCCATGGCGTAATCCTAGTCTGCTGATCCATTAATAGGACTTGACATCCGCCAGCATCACAGGAGGTTGTGGGCGGCAGCATCCCTTCCTCTACCATTGCTGAGGGGTCGCAGGAAACTATTAGGTCCCTCTAAACATCTCAGGACTTGGCCAGTATGTGGAGGAACTGAATCTATACATTGGATTTTAATATTTTTTTTTTTTTGGTACATACCATTTCAAGGGCAGTACTCTCTTACATGGAACCCCCATATTGAATCTACTTAAAGGAGCAGTCCAGATAAAACTGATACTTTGTGTTATGTGTAGTACAGGGCTAAAAGGTGCTTACCAATGGGGCAGACAATTCCACACCAAAGTCTGCATGTCTTACTTGTAGATTTTGCCACGAATTTGCTGCATAATTGTTGTGCATTTTGCCCTTCGCAAATCTGCAGCAATTGTGTGGCAACGCCAATGCCAAAATCTGCAGAAATGTAGATTTTGGTGCCGATTTGTGTGGGGGGAGTTCTCTGTCCCATGTAAAAGCACACTAAAGGGGTTGTCCAGGATTGAAAAAACATGGCTGTTTTCTTCCAAAAACAATGCCACATCTGTCCATTGTGTCTGATATTGCAACTTGGCTCCATTTGTAGTGAATGGGACTGACCTGTAACACCACACACAACCTGTGGACAGGTGTGGCGCTGTTTTTGAAAAAAAGCAGCCATGTTTTCCTAATCCTGGACAACCCTTTTAGATTCTGTCAGCATTCATGCTACTCAAACCACAGGCAGCATGAACTTCAAACAGGGGTGCTTGTTGCCCCATGGGCATTTCATTCTGAAACACTGCAGTGTTTCAGAGTAAATACGCTTCGAAGTTTGACTCAGGGCCAGATCCGGATCGTGTTGGAAGTCTGGCAGCTCCTCTCCATGCTTGTCTATAGGTAGAGAGTCCTAAGACGGGGACATGCAAGCAGTGCAGCCAATGATTGGCTGCAGTTGTTACATATCTCGGTGATGTCATCGCTACGGCGGGGACTGGGCATCGGTGGACATATCTCGGTGATGTCATCGCTACGGCGGGGACTGGGCATCGGCGGAACAGGAGTAGTGGGGGATTGGGTTAGATGACTATGCTTTTTTGTGTAACCCACTTAATTTGGTGACACATGACCCAAAGAGAGACGAGGGGAGCCTCATTGGCTATACATTTCCCCCATCACATGGGTTGTTAACCAACTTTCTAAGACTCCTAAATGGAAATCTGCCTAATTCTATAGCGATATATCCCCAGCTCCCGTGTTATTGTGTAGTTAGGCAGATTTGTCATTCAGAGGTCTCAGGGAACCAAGACCTGTGGGAACTGTCATTGTGCACGTTGGTTTCCTCCCGACTATTCCTAAAGCAGATATAACCAGGAGAAGGCAGAGGAGAATCAGTATTATTGGCGGGTCAAAGCCTTTTTTTTTTGCTGTGTCCTGATCATCATTTATGATACAGTGGAAATATTATGTCCTGATTTGGATGCCGTCCTCCACTGAACGTGTTAATCAGCATGAGGCTCCGTCTTAATCTGCACATCGTACAAAACAGCAATTTCATCACCCGCTGATCCGGGCTCACGCCTCCATTAACTGCTGATTCAGGGATTAGAAGGGAGAAAAGTAATGTGTGTGACACTTTAAGGATTAAGATGTTCAAACAGGGTTTACATGCCGTGTGTCATCCCGTAGGCCTCTCCAGGGTATGGAGGGCACAGGGGGTAAAGCCAAGATTAAAAGTAAATATATGACAGCTCATTGTCCAATGTGGCTACAGGAATGGTTCCCCAGCAGTGTGCAGATACAGTGGAGCTAGAAGTATCTTCCCAGGACAACGCCGAGGTCTAGTTATACGTAGCGATTGTCATCGTTACATCTAAACATGAAGCCATCGTGCACTTTTTGTTGGTCGCTCAGTTTCAGCCTGCATAAAGGCCATCACCGGCCCGCGGACTGCTTGTGACGTCTAATCGCTCCGCGCTCAGTGTTTTGCATAGAATGTGGAGCGAGGAGATTCTCAGCGATGATCTGCCTGTCTAAGCATTCTGCACGAACGCCAACAACTAGCGGCGATGTCACCCGCTCATGCGCTCGTTTAAATCATCTCGTGTCAAAGGGTGACTTTACACGGAATGATAGTCAGGTGAAGGGGCATAACCATAAGGGATGCAGTTGCACCCGGGCCCAGGAGCCTTAGGGGGTCCATAAGGCCTCTTTAAGGCCCAAAGTCCACGGGCAGATTTGATTTGCTGTGGGTGCCGCAGTTCAAGCCGCCCATAGGAAAGCATGGGAGTCTGCACGTCAATTAACACATATGGTTTTGATTTGCGTGCGTGGAAAAGAAATCACAGAATGCTCCATTTTAGTGCAGATTCCGTGCGGACGGGATCCATTGATCTCTATGGAAGCGAGTGATCCGCAATGCATACGCAATTCAATTGCGGATGCATTGTGGATTTGTAGGCAGATAACTCTCTGGTTGCTTGGAGACCAAGCAAGGAGGTGGGGAAGACAGGGAGGGCAGGCACTTTGGGCTTGTGATTTTTTTTTTTTTTCCATGCGGATGATCTGCAATGCATCCGTGTGGAAAAAAATCGCATCCATGATCACCGGCAAGCATTTAAAAATAATTTCTGCCCTGACTCGCAGGTCCTTCGCTGCGGAAATCCTCTGGCGCTGTGGACCTGAGGCCTTATCCATATAGGGCGCCCAGTACTATGAATAAAGCATTAGAATTGGGGGCCCTCTTACAGGTCCCAGGAGCTTCAAGTTACACCTCTGGTCAGATGCATAAGCACCCAACAGTCATCCCAAGACTTATCGTTCCCATGCTTCCACACAGGAGTAATAGTCATGCATTGAGTGGAGACGGACTGCGCCAGAGATCTCTTCTGGCCGTCTGCCTCCATTCATTGTGAACAGTCATGATAGATAAATGACTATTCATTAATGTTGAGGCCGGCAGACGTATTTTAGAGAGCTTATATGAAGCTTCACAAGGAGAATGCACAAACGGCGCAGCATCACTCCGTGCCGCTGCTATAGGCTGCGTTCTCTTTGTCAGTCGGACTACAGTGACCACGGAGTGATTTATCACCAAGTACCCTGTCGGATCCCGCATTTACGTAGGACTACCATAGGTGAAAATCGCTCATTTTTTGGCGGCTAGTTGTCCCATGTAAAGCCACCCTAAGTATCTAGTGGCTGATATGTCCTGCAACATCCCCGCTACCCTTCTATCTCTCGGTTGTTCTGTATGGCGGTGACATTGCTCGTGGTGACAAGCAGCGCCCCATCAGTCACCCTGCATCTACCTCTATGGCTCCGGTGTCTCTGCTATGAATCATCATCCAGTGGAAGTAAAGCTACAACTACACAATAGAGCGCTGCATGGCGCGGACGATGGAGGATGCTTTCCTCGCCTTTGGAGGATATATGAGGTTTGGCAGGAACATTATAGACTCCACTACTGCTGAACGCTCCTGTTATCTGCTCCATTATTCATCACAATAGCCACATCCACAGGAGACACATAAAACATAAGTGACTGCTGGAGCTGCTGCCATCATAGTCGCTGACCATTGTCTTGCGGCACTAATGTCCATGGGAGCTTAATAGACAGAACTCCTAAAGATGAGTTATAGAGGTACACTATGGCTGCGAGAGGGGGCAAGATGTATGTTGCTTCATGTCATATTGTCTTTACACACGCCTGGGTACCATATGTGCAGCATCACTGGAGAGTAGATAAGAGCAGAGCTGACAGTCACACTACAGGCCCAGCCACGTAAAGCTGTGCAGCAGTGCAAAGAATGGAGAATGTACACTAGCCTGTTTTCCCGGCCTGTCCTCAGTGAGGCAAGAACATCAGTAAAGGCGGCTTTTTTGCACACGAAATGCCTGCAAAAATGAAAAATGAGAATGAAATCATTGAAAACAATGGGTTCTGTTTTCTGCGTATTCCACATGCAGATTTTGCTGGTAACTGCCCTAACACCAACGTCTCTCCTGATAGTTTGCTGCAATGTATCAGTCCAGGCTGTTAGTTCAGAGGTTTATCTAGATTGGATACAATTGTGACAAACTCTCAATTTGAGGAGTCTATACAGGTATTCAGTCTGTGGGTGAAGACAAGAACGCTTTCTTAACAGCAAGCAGTGGTCTTGAAAATGGCAAGGAATTCAAATACAAAGTAAACTAGAAGGATTGCACGGCAATTAAAGAGTTGTCCGGCTTAGTAAAAATCAATTTCCAAGAACATATTGGTAATTTCAAAGGCAGGTTGGCATATTTTAGCTGGATGGCAGGTACACAGCCCTGCCCATTGGTAGCAGTCCATCCTTGACCTGTTTACCTCCACCTGTATAAAGACGGAGCAATTATTGTTCAAAAAATGGTTCAAACAAGCAAAAGTGAATGATAGATGTTCGGCCTGAAGGCGGTCCAATGACGAACAAGAATTCTTCGCTTCTTGTTTGTCATTCATTTTATGCAGCCATAAAAATCATCACTTATCGTTCAGTTTAAACAACAATCTTCAGTCCCTCTCATTCACTTATACGGTGAATGAACAATTCTGAATGATTCTCGATTGAACGAGCCGACAGTGATCTGCTTGTCTAACCAGGCCGCACGACTGCGAACAAGTTAGGGGTGACGTCATTCGCTCGTTCCAACGAGAATTGGCTCATCTAAAAGGACCCTCTGTGCTGGGTGGCATGAGGATATATGAAGCACAATGTGTGCACCGCGAGGTGTCTGGCTGGAGGGCACTGCTCCTGTCTCCATAGTTCTATATATTACATGTGTGTGATATGTGTGCATCTGTCATGGATACATATATCAGTGCTCAGTCCGTTACCTACATCCACATGGCTAGGACATCCCCTCATATTGGGCAAAGGTTGTCTGCATGGTTGGATATATCAGAATACATTGATTGGATGAGATGAGACCCGAGTCTACATGCATGCATTGTAGCGAGCAGCCCATCTTCAGGAAATGTTATATATACATGATATCTGTGTATATCCATGTACATGTGTACTATCCGAAATCCCCTCCCCATGTATGGTTTTCCATGATTCATGCAGGCACATGTTTTTTGTTGATAAGGGAGCATTAACATCACATTTCTGGTTTATGTCCAGATTTATGTCAGGGGTTCCAACTGAATCCCTGAAAAAGAAACCCCTGGATGAAACCATTAAATTGTAGAGCTGGAACAGAGACCAATAGGTCCCCATTTCAGCAGGGTTCCATTGGTTGTCATCATTTTGTGCCTGCCACTGCCTTATTTGCCCCCATTACTGTACCTGTTCTGAAAAAGCATCTGTCACTCAACGTGTCTGTGTATTAATTTGGGGGTGTTCATATGGGGGTTTGGCAGAGCATTTACTTTGGATGCTGCTTGTAGAGAAGGGTGCCAGACAGCCTCCATGCCTTGGCCCAGGTAATCAGATACTAATCTACAACAGCAAACAGAAACTTTGCCCTGGGTAAAGGAAAAACCGGCTGCACCTCTAACTACATGGACAGGTCATTGATTTTGTTGGGAGCTGTGGAGCTGGAAATGCATGTGCCTGTTTTACTATAGTTTGATGTACAGAATTTGATGCCATTTTTTAACCGAAGCCCAAGATGGATCCAGGAGGAAGAAGAAGTAGAAGTTTCTCCTTTTTATTTTCCTTTCCAATCAACATCTATCTGTCTTTGCATCAGAAACTGCCACAAAAATTGCCCGTGTTCTCCACCAGATTACAGCTGATTACTGGGATATCCAATGAACAGCTGATCTTCAAAGGGGACTTCTGTAAAAGAAAAAGGAATTATCAAAAGCGGAAAATCCCTTCGGGGTGCATTCACACTTAGCTGATTTGCTGCAGATTTTAGTGCAGCTCCTCAGCAGATTTCACCCTTTCAATTGAATTCAAATGAAAGGGGTGAAATCTGCAGTAAAATCCACAACACAATCCGCAGCAAATCGAATACATGTGACCATGTTTAACTTAAAGGGTACTTTACATGGGTGATCACCAACCAAATTCTGTCTCGAAACAGCAAATTCTGGTGATAATCGGCCCGTGTACTTGAAATCGCTCACCTGTAGGAATTGCTTAGCTTTTAGCAGAACTAAAAACCAAACGACCATCAGGCCATGTAAACAGGAGCTGCGCAATATTTGAGCGACTCCCGTTTTACTGTGAATGAAGGCGGGTAGCCTGAACAATCCCGCCCGCTGCGCCCTCATTCAGTTAATCAACTGTTGTTCCTGTGTAAGAACAGGAGTGATAGTCAGGCGGCAGTCCTTGGGATGGCTGTTGGATGTGTAAGTGCCGTTGTCCCGTGTAAAGGGACCTTTACTGTATGATAAAATGGGGGGCAGATTTAGAATGTTCAATAAATGCTGCAATGCGGGAATACCATGGTTGCTGCTCTCCCCACATGGTATGTATATTAGTGGTAAACCATCCAATGGTTCCATCACAGTCATGCTTGATGTCCCCAGCTCAGGCAATGTATGTTTCAGCCATTCTGTACCTGCATCCCACTTGAGGATCCATCACTTCGCAGAGAATTACTCATGTCTGTATAGGTCATAAATTATGTCATGCGCATGCACCGCCCTCTGTGTGGCGCAAGCGCAGAACAGCTCAGATGGAGACGTCAATGAAGACTCTGAAGGGCATGTGTAGCCAAAAGAAGGATGAAGAGAGCCCGGACCAGTGCTGGTGCTACACCACCTACTGGATGGTTTACCACTAATTTGCATACCATGTGGGATACGTGGCAACCATGATATTTCTGCATTGGAGCATCTATTGACCAGTTATCTTCATCAATCTGTATAGATCTTATCAAACAATTAGGTAAAACTGCTAGACTCAGGGGATAGACTCCCTACTAATGGCATCACCACTCGGTGATGGGAGCCATGATGCCAATAGTACGGCACGTGACCACTGTGGCCACAGATTGACTGACTGCTGCGGTCACATTAGTCTTTTGTAAGCAAAGACTGAGGGGCCAGAGGAGAGGAGGGGTCAGTCGTATTTCTTAATTGCTTTAGAACATTTGCAGATATTTTTTTCAATCAAAATCCCTATTAGATAACCCCTTTTCTACGGGACAGTCGTCCCAATGATTATCGCGCTTGTGCTTTCACACCAGAGTGATAATCGTACAGTGAATGAAGGCGGAGCGCGCTGGAGATCGCTTCCATCCGCCCACCTCTATTCACAGTGAACAGGCAGTCATTCATAGATGAACGACTGTCTGTTTACACAGACCGATTGGCATTTGATTTTTATGCCTGCAGAAACTGAATGACGAATGATAAGCGAATGATTATGATTCGTCCTTCAGTCGCCGTCAGTATTCACATTAAATGATTAGCGTTCAGTTTCGCACAATGCACGATAATCATCCCGTGTAAATAGGCCCTAAAACTGTCGTTGCTGGTAATAAATATGATGTAGGAAATGCAATCTCTGTGCCTGTCTGCCGTAGCTGTCATCTGTTTTCTAGTGCCAGGCACGGTTGGGCACCTCGATGTCTGCCCAGGTTCGGGGATATCGTCTCCCAGCAATAGAGCCTCTTCTTTCCCCCACTTTCACCTTCTCATTCCCCGCTGACACAGAAGATGCGTCCTCCTCCCTGACTGGTACCAGCTAAAGGGCAAAGTTGTGTGCCATCCTGGGGCCGTATCATCATGCACAGCAGTGATCACCATGTGTTGGCAGGAATAATCTGCCTGCATTAATCTGCTTGTGTCTGCTGGGGCTGCACTGACGTGCGCCATATTTAAAGCAAGCGTTTATGATCTATCACATGACCGTTATCATTATTTAATGCAAGAGATGATCTAATTAGAAGGGTCGCTATTACTTGTGCTTTGAGACACATTAATTACGTCAATCATCATTGACGTCACTGCGTTCTGTATAAATCCACATTACATGGGAACTCATGTATTGTCACAATGGCCCCTTGCATGGCGGAACGCAGTTTGTCATTGGGCACACCTCGCACTCATACCACAATTTATTATCTGTGCCGATAAACCTATTGCATTATCTAATTACTCATCACAGTGCACAAACACAGCGCCAGAGTTGAGTAACAAAGTCGGCTCTGCTACATCTATATATCAGTATAGACTTGCTTCTCTCCCAGTGAGAAATCCAGTAATTGTCCCTGATTGCATGCATTGTGGTAGTCGCCGCCACTCTCTATTCCGTGCTGCCAGCTCTGCCCGTGTGAGTGGATTAATGCTGTGCTGCGCAGAGACTCATAAACCTCCTCCTGACTCTTTTACCCGTATTAATCCATCTCCTCTAATCCCTAAGCAAGAGCAGGCAAGGTGACTCATAGCCAGGGACGGGCAGGCAGTGCAATGGTTAATGGTGGGTGCGAGGCGGCCATGGCATTAGGGCGTTCAGACCTGTTTATACATGTAGAAGTGGGCACCTGCTAATGAGACGGTTATCCCAAGTTCATCATCTGCTCCATTGGAGGGTGAGCTGTAATTAATTGGCTTTTATCTCTTCGCTGCAATAAAGCTGAGGTGATGTCTGAAGGTGGCCAGACACATTTAACAGAAGTAGGTTGAATGAATGCCCATTACGCCAATGCAGCCGTACATATATTGGCCATTACAGGCTTTCACACTGGCCTTACATGTTCAGTGACACTGGGCGAAGGACGAACGGGTAACTAGTACTTGAAAAAATGGAAGAAAGTATTAAAGACGGACGACTTCTTTCCAGACAATGTTCGTTGGGTGACATTTAACAGTGGACTCTTAGCCAATCAGTGACACAATCTTTTGGTTGAAATTGTACATTTTCATCAACTTTTGACAACTGTGTATCTCCACGTATTAGATTCAGCAGCAGGGTCAGTATAAGGGAGTGCGAGGAGTGTATACTGATAGCGGTGACTGAAACTGGAGTTCACATCTGTGTCGGCATTCCATTCTTCTGTACGGTTATAGGAGGTGAAAAGTGTAATGCAAGCTGGGGACGGATCCATCACATGATGGACAAGAGTGACACCCATGGGGCCCCATTGACTATAATGGGTCTGTCGGTTTTAGTAGTAGTTTTTCCAAAATTTTTGTCATACTTGGTGACAGAGGCTTCTAATGCTGGTCCAATACAGATGGGAACTGAGACTTTCATATGTTAACTAGAGACAAAATACTGTGCAGCTCCCCAGAAGACCACCTCTTTGAGAAAACCACCCCTCATGCAGACCAGATTTCCTGTGACAGATTTTAAGTTCCCCATTATGTCATACAGCACATACTCACCGTTTGCTTTGAGAAGACCACCCCCCTACCAGGCCATCATCCTACGGTATGTTTGGGTGGTCATCTTACAGTGGTTTCATTGTATTGTAATTTAAGACAATAGTCAAAGCACTACAACCGATCCATTAAAGGGGATATCTGGGGACATGGTATTCTGTAAAATAGCAGATTACATACCCTTCCACGCTCCCTTGCTTCTGCCATGTCGCTGATCTCCGGGCCCCTCTGGTTTTTAAAAAAGCTAAAAACTGCATATGTTGTAAAACAATGAAAATAACGTAACAGACAAGCTGCAGGGAGACGACGGTGATGTCCCTGGCAAAGGGGCCATGTGACCGCCACAGCCAATCACTTGCCCCATTCAGCCATTGAGCAGCTGTGACACTCACGTGACCCAGTATCGGGTCGTCATCACTTCCCTCCCAAAAGTGAAGTTCAGCAGGGACCAGAGAGTCGCGAGATGGCAGGGTGCAATCTGTTATTTTAATACTTAAGCTGTCTAAGGGTTTGCAGAATACTATATCCTCAAATAACCCCTTGAACCCAAGAGCTGTGGTAGCATGGCTGAGATTGCAGCCTGTCCATTCACTATAGAGCACTGGTGACATGATTGAGAGTTTAGCCTATCCATTCGCTAGAGAGCAGCGGTGACATCACAGATGATGCAGCTTATCCATGTACTAGAGAGCAGCGGTGACATCACTGAGAATGCAGCCTATTCATTTACTAGAGAGCAGTGGTGACAACACTGAGAATGTAACCTATCCATTTACTAGAGAGCAGCGGTGACATGACTGAGAATGCAGCCTATTTATTTACTAGAGAGCAGCGGTGACATCACTGAGAATGCAGCCTATCCAGTAACTAGAGAGCAGCAGTGACATCACTGAGGATCCAGCCTATTCATTCAGTAGACAGCAGCAGTGACATCACTGAGGGTGCAGCTTATTTATTCACTAGAGAGCAGTGGTGACATCACTGAGAATGCAGCCTATCCACTCACTTGAGATCAGCAGTGACATCAGTGAGGTTGCAGCCTATCTGTTTGTTAGAGAGCAGACATTACTGAAAATGCAGCCTATTCATTCGTAGAGAGCAGCGGTGGCATCACTGAGGATGCAGCCTATTCATTCAGTAGAGAGCAACAATGACAACACTGAAAATGCAGCCCATTCATTCAGTAGAGAGCAGCAGTGACATCACTGAGGATGCACCCTATTCATTCACTAGAGCACAGCAATGACATCACTGAGAATGTAGCCTATTCATTCAGTAGAGAGCAACGATGACATTGTTGCAAATGCAGCCTATTCATTCAGTAGAGAGCAGCAGTGATATTACTGAGGATGCAGTCTTTCCATTTACTAGAGAGCAGCAGTGACATTACTGTGGTTGCAGCCTATCCATTTGGTAGAGAGCAGCGGTGACATCACTGAGATTGCAGCCTATTCATTTAGTAAAGAGCAGCAGTGACATCACTGAGAATACAGCTTATTCCTTAACTAGAGAGCATCAGTGACATCACTGAGAATGTAGCCTATCCACTTACTAGAAAGCAGCAGTGACATCACTGAGAATGCAGCCTATCCATTCACTAGAGAACAGCGGTGACATCACTGAGAATGCAGCCAATCCATTCACTAGAGGGCAACGGTGGCATTACTGAGAATGCAGCCTATCCATTCACTAGAGAACACCGGTGACATCACTGAGAATGCAGCTTATCCATGTACTAGAGAGCAGCGGTGACATCACTGAGAATGCAGCCTATTCATTTACTAGAGAGCAGTGGTGACAACACTGAGAATGCAGCCTATCCATTCTCTAGAGAACAGTGGTGACATCCCTGAGAATGCAGCTTATCTATTCACCAGAGAACAGCAGTGGCATCACTGAGAATGCAGCCTATCCATTCACTAGAGAGCAGCGGTGACATCACTGAGAATACAGCCTATCCATTCACTAGAGGGCAGCAGTGACATCACTGAGAATGCAGCCTATTCATTCACTAGAGAGCAGCGGTGACATCACTAAGAATGCAGCCTATCCATTCACTAGAGAGCAGCAGTGACATCACTGAGAATACAGCCTATCCATTCACTAGAGGGCAACGGTGGCATTACTGAGAATGCAGCCTATCCATTCACTAGAGAACACCGGTGACATCACTGAGAATGCAGCTTATCCATGTACTAGAGAGCAGCGGTGACATCACTGAGAATGCAGCCTATTCATTTACTAGAGAGCAGTAGTGACAACACTGAGAATATAACCTATCCATTTACTAGAGAGCAGCGGTGACATCACTGAGAATACAGCCTATCTATTCACTAGAGGGCAGCAGTGACATCACTGAGAATGCAGCCTATCCATTCACTAGAGAACAGCAGTGGCATCACTGAGAATGCAGCCTATCCATTCACTAGAGGGCAGCAGTGACATCACTGAGGATGCAGCCTATCCATTCACTAGAGGGCAGCAGTGACATCACTGAGGATGCAGCCTATCCATTCACTAGGGATCAGCAGTGGCATGATGTAGGTCTATATTTGCATCAGGTTATCACTTCCACATATGTAGCATATTATGCAGCATATAGCCCAGTGCAGTGTGTAATACTGTATATTGGATACTGTCCAGTGAGGTGATCTGACCCCTGCATGGGATGGTCAGCAATGTTGGCCATAGCTCAGATAGATGACACAAATTCAGCAGTAATATGTGAGTGGTATTTGAATGATGTCCTTTTGACGACCGCACCAGTGTAGAAAAACTGGGAGGACCTGGTGGGGAGGCATGAAGGGGGAGCACATTTTACCAGAAGCCATTCCTGTCATGGCAGCCACTGATCAGAGATGACAAGTCAGGGAAGGGGCTCTGCCAACAACCATGGTTAGCGGCTTTTTAACTGGCTGCATTTTTATGTAATCTGTTATATGGAGAAATGCTCTGCAACGTGAGTCTGCTTCTTTTTACTGCAGCTTTATGCTCTGTTACATTGTAAAAACTGTGATTCTTCCTGAAGCTCTTACATCTAATGTGTCCACGTCATGTGTGGCATGGCTGCTATTTTCAATTTTGTCACTAGCTTTTTTTTTTAAGGACATCATTGAGACATGATGAGTTACATATACTACAAGGTGACAGTGGTAGTGCACTCTGCTACAGGTCTTGTGTATGTTCTAGAATAGTGCACAATGTGTCCTCCAGGTCTTGTGTATGTTCTAGAATACTGGACAATGAGTCCTCCAGGTCTTGTGTATGTTCTAGAATACTGGACAATGCGTCCTCCGAGTATTGTGTATGTTCTAGAATACTGGACAATGAGTCCTCCAGGTCTTGTGTATGTTCTAGAATACTGGACAATGAGTCCTCCAGGTCTTGTGTATGTTCTAGAATACTGGACAATGAGTCCTCCAGGTCTTGTGTATGTTCTAGAATACTGGACAATGAGTCCTCCAGGTCTTGTGTATGTTCTAGAATACTATGCAATGAGTAGTCCAGGTCATGTGTATGTTCTAGAATAGTGGACAATGCATCCTCCAGGTCTTGTGTATGTTCTAGAATAGTGGACAATGCGTCCTCCAAGTCTTGTGTATGTTCTAGAATACTGGACAATGAGTCCTCCAGGTCTTGTGTATGTTCTAGAATAGTGGACAATGTGTCCTCCAGGTCTAGTGTATGTTCTAGAATACTGGACAATGCATCCTTCAGGTCTTGTGTATGTTCTAAAATACTGGACAATGTGTCCTCCAAGTCTTGTGTGGTCTTGTGTATGTTCTAGAATAGTGGACAATGAGTCCTCCAAGTCTTGTGTATGTTCTCGAATACTGGACAATGAGTCCTCCAGGTCTTGTGTATGTTCTAGAATAGTGGACAATGTGTCCTCCAGGTCTAGTGTATGTTCTAGAATACTGGACAATGCATCCTTCAGGTCTTGTGTATGTTCTAAAATACTGGACAATGTGTCCTCCAAGTCTTGTGTGGTCTTGTGTATGTTCTAGATTACTGGACAATGAGTCCTTCAGGTCTTGTGTATGTTCTAGAATAGTGGATAATGTGTCCTCCAGGTCTTGTGTATGTTCTAAAATACTGGACTATGTGTCCTCCAGGTTTTGTGTATGTTCTAGTATACAGGACAATGCGTCCTCCAGGTCTTGTGGATGTTCTACAATACTGGACAATGCTTGCGCCTCTTGGTCTCATGTATGTTTTAGAACATTAGAAAGGGCCTTCCATAGGTCTTATGTATGTTCTAGAATACTGGACATTTTGTCCTTCTTCAGGTCTTGTGTGTGTTCTGCAATACTTATGCAATGCACCCTTCTCCTAGTCTTGTGTATGTTCTAGAATACTGGACAATGCACTCTTCTCCAGGGCTTGTGTATGTTCTAGAATACTGGACAATGCACTCTTCTCCAGGTCTTTTGTATGTTCTATAATACTGGACAATGCACCATTCTGTTGGTCCTGTGTATATTCTACAATACAGGACAATGCACCCTTCTGTAGGTCTTGTGTATGTTCTAGAATGCTGGAGAGAGCACTCTGCTCTAGGTGCCTTGTGTGTTCCTGAATGCTGGACAATGCACCTTCTCTAGGTCTCATATATGTTCTACAATATTGGAGAATGCTTTCATTCCTTGGTCTCATGTATGTTTTAGAACATTAAACAAGGCCTTCTCTAGGTCTCATGTATGTTCTAGAATACTTGACAATACACCCTTCTCTAGGTCTCATATATGTTCTAGAATACTTAACAATGCTTTCGCCCCTTGGTCTCATGTATGTTTTAGAACAGTAGACAGGGCCTTCTCTAGGACTCATGTTTGTTCTAGAATACTGGACAATGTTTTCTTCTCCAGGTCTTGTGTATGTTCTAGAATGCTAGTTAGTGCATTCTGCGTTAGGTGTCATGCATGTTCTTGAATGCTGGAAAATGATTTCTTCCCTATGTATTGTTACCACTTCTTGGCCCCTTGTATGTTTTAGAATACTAGACAGGCCATCTCATGTATGTTCTATAATGCTGGTCAATGCATCAGTTTCTAGAATATCGGACAATATGCTTTCCCCTAAGTCTCGCTTATGCTCTAGAGTGCAGCACACTGCTGTTTTGCGTCTCTCCAGAGTACTCCACTCTTCCTCCGTTTAGCGACTAGATTATCTCTTTTGTCCTGTGTGTTATTGAGTGTAGACATTGGATGCCTCCAGGGAGGAGGAACCTGCAGTAATAAATTCTCTCTATTCTCCCACTTTCATTGTTTCCATTTATCTTGAGTTTCTAAAGATTTGTCCTTGAAAATATCTGCTTTATCAGTACTTTGCTGTATGTTCCATTTACTGATCTGGATATTATTATACTCCAGTAACATCGAGAGCTGCAATCACTATCAGGCACATCTGCTATGCCCTTGTATGCCAGTTTTCTGTTGTACAAAAGTTGCAAATTTGACGCACAAGCCAAAATTGTGACTTTTCAGACTTTTATGCCGAAACCCGAAACTTTTTCAGAAAAGTGTGCAGGACTTAGTGTTGGGGGGCATGACCCATCACATTTCGTATAGCGAACCAACATTTGTAGCTGGGCTCACAGTTTACATAGACCAGTGTATGAACACCATTCTAAGTAAATATGCCACTAGTTGTTTTGCTAAGGTTGCAACACCTATGAAGAAAAAAATCCCTGCGCAGATTCTTACCATCCACTAAAATGGGCACAGGACTTACTAAGTATGAGCTTTGTAGCCGCTGCATGCTGTACATTTTTTTTCCGATATTTTGCGATGAAGGCTCCTAAAGGAACTTCGGATGCAGGTGTGAATGAGACCTTAACTTTATGAGGGTCCTTTCTGAATTCGCTACACTGTCATTGACTCAAGTTGTATTTTATATTGTAGTTTGGCTCTACACCCTGAGAGGCTGCTAGTGGCTACTGGGCAAGTTGGGAAGGAGCCATTTATCTGCGTGTGGGACTCATACTCAGTGCAGACCGTCTCCATACTGAAAGATGTTCATACTCACGGGATCGCCTGCCTGGCATTTGATCTGGATGGTCAGGTGGGTGTTCGTCTGCGATACATTGGGGAGTGTTTGATACATTGTAACAGAAAACAAGATACATTATAAAAACAAGGATGGGATGCCACGCCACATCGTGGAGAAAGGCGAAGGTCAAGAACTGCTGTATGTTCACATTACTCTTATGACAACATCGATCCCCATTGTGCTCCATAGGGGGATCCTCTCATGGTGTAGGGACTTTAACTATGAATTCTTCTCTCTTCTCATTGTGTTCTTATTTCCCGCATACAGCGCCTGGTATCTGTGGGCCTCGACTCCAAGAATACGATTTGTGTTTGGGACTGGAGAAAAGGGAAGATGCTCTCTATGGCTCCGGGTCACACCGACAGGGTATGGAGGTTTATGCTATACAAGTGCTTATTTAAGAAGTAGGAGCACGTGCCTTATATATTTCTCCATATATGGTGGTAATAGCTGCGGATATTTAGTATTCTAACCCCTTAGTGACCGCCAGGTCACTCATGGGCTTTAAACCTGCAAATACATCTTTTTAAGGTGGTAGCTTGACTGACTACTGACAGTCATACTCCTGCTGTAACTTGTCAGGAATGGCGAAACCTCATATTCTGGCTATTTAACCTCTTACATGCCACAATCATTGGCAACTGCAACATGTAAGCAGAAGACACAGGCAGGGGAGGCCTCTCCCATCACCCAATGGCCCTCCGCAATGCAGTTGCAAGGTACCAATGAGTTCCCATGGCAGCTGGAGGCCTGACAAAGATCTCCGTGTCTGCTATGTAACTCAGCCTATTAGACCCTACCTCCGATTGATGTCATATTGAAGAATATAATACATAAGTAATGCAGTGTACTATCCTAGCAATCCAACAAGTACATCTTCAAGTTCACTAAAAAGTAGTGCCAAAAAAAGTTTAATAAAGTTTTATTTAAAAAAATCCACTTTAAAAAGAATACACTTTTCCCCACAAAACGCCTTGTTAGGGTGTAGTCACACATGCAGAGTGCTTAGACTTCTCGCTCAGTACTTCACCTTCTATGTGGAGCAGGGAGCGTTCACACGCAACTAGAAGCCCACAATCTAGCGATTTGTTTTTTAACTTACTGAAAGTCGGCATTTAAACTGAACAATTATTGCTCAAGTTCATTCATTTTAACCAATTCTGAGCAATAATTTGTTACGCGTAAATGGGCCATAAGGGTACAAGTGCCAGTATACAGGGCAGCTATAGGTTGGAGACCATTATTCCCTATTATCAGTTGATGCGCTAGTTATATAGACATAAGGGCTTATTCACACGAGCGTATATCGGTCCCGTTTTCACGGCTGGCTGATATCCCTGACCATCAGTTCAGTCACTTGGTCATGGCTGCCTCTCGTTCATGTGATTTTCGGCCACGCTGCGTGACGCGGCCAACCAAAAACCGCAGCGTCCGTGTTTGCTCTGGCTTTCCTGTATATTGAGTTGCTCACATTAGTGTCCAATTATCTTTCAGATCTTTGACATCTCCTGGGATCTCTACCAACCCAACAAGCTGGTCAGCTGTGGAGTGAAGCATATAAAGGTGTGATGTTGGATTTCTTTGGTCATGAATTCTTTGTGTTGCCGTCTGTAATATACTTATTTGCACATTGAACATTAGAACATTTCCTGACCCCCGAGTCTTCTTCTTTTAATGAGATTGTCCAGTTGGTCAGGTGTTGTGAAGTATTCTGCACGGTCTGTGAGATCAGCTTGCCTACCAACCATGTTATGTGGGTTATCATCAGCCGTGTATTCAAGAAATACACCAGACACACAAAGTATTTCCCAATGATCTTCAATTTAATAATGCAGAAATATTTAGAATCCATATAAAGTACATTTAATCAATTGTGTAATGGACAGACCTCATCCCAGTGTGAAGCAAGTCTTTACACGGAGCGATGATCGCTCAAGCGACAGTTTGAGTGACAGCTTTAAGCAATAATTTTGCATAAACTATTAAGTATCTACTCAGCTACTTAATAGCAATTTAGTGTGTAAATAAAGCCTTTAGCTGAAAGTAGTTAATACCCCGAGGGCTCTTATCTGCATTCAGCTCCTTTGTTCTCCAACGGGAAACAATGCTGTCAGCACTACCCGTGGGGAACTGCTGATAAGGCTGATTGATGTTTTTTACGTTGGCCTGAATTTAACGATCAGCTAGCAGTGCATGAAAAGTGCATGATGGCTGCGCAATTAGACCCAACGATGATCGCTCATGCGATCGCTTTTTAGCGATTTATGAGCAATCATCGCTCAGTGTAAATGGGCCTTTACAATATAGCCTCTTCATCATGCATTTGGGTGGAGATGCTTCCAGAGGATCACAAACATCTGCACACCTGTAACCACCATTTGCGAACATGGACTGCAGATAGGAAGTTCTATCTGCTGTACAATACACTGCATCTCCAGGCTGCACGGACTTCTTATAGGTCTGTCTCTATCAAGTAGCAGAAAGCATGAGAATACACTATTCTACCAAAAGTTATTGGACACCTGAGCAAGAATCAAAAGTATTTATTTACAGATGTTATTATTTAGTGGGGTCTCCTTTGGCCCTAATGATACTCTCCATAGTTAGTTTTTACTAATGTCTGATACATTTCAGCTGGTACTTCCCTCCATTCATCCTGTAAACGTCCGTCAAGTTCTCTCCAAGAAGATAAACACTGTTCATTCATATTTCCTAACTCAATATTCCAGTTCATTCCAAAGATATTCAGTAGGGTTCAGGTCAGGACTCTGCAGGTCAGTCCAATCATGGAACATCCATATGCTCAAACCAATGTAAAACATTGTTAGATTTGTGATAAGGCATGTTGTCCTATTAGAAGTATTGCTGACTATTTCCTAAGTATTTGTACAAAAAAAGGATAAAATAGGTCAGCACTTCCCAATAGAAATCTATAGGTGCACGTTAAACTATGGCTGCAACATACAATAGAAGCAGAAACCAAAAAGTGGCAACAGCACGCAAAATACATTTACTATCAGAGGTATACATACCTATAATCAATACTCTAACCACATTAAATAATGCAAGAACCTTGCATTATTTAATGTGGTTAGAGTTTTACTGTAGGTACATATACCTCTGATAGTGAATGTATATTGAGTGCTGTTGCAGCTTTTTGGTTTCTGCTTCTATTTCCTGAGTATTGTCACATTGTCGGCAGCACATTATTGTCTACAATGTCAAGGTACACTTTAATGGTTCTTGCTATTACAACCAACTGACCAAGACCATACACAGGTGAAAGGTGTTCCCCAGGTGTCCTCCACCCCCTGTACGTCCACCTGATCTGAGGATGGAGTAGTGTGAATTTGTGACTCCATAGAGCATTCTTCTATTGCTCAACTGTCCAATGATGATGCTTTTGCACAAATGTAGATGGGCCAAACCATCTTCTTTGAGAGAACTCACCAGGCATTTTCAGGATGAATGGAGGGAAATACCAACTGAAGTGTTTCAGACATCATTATCTGATGTCCTTAGGGCCAAAGGAGCCCAAGTAAGTATTACCATATGGAAATATATACTACTTTTGATTCTTGCTCAGGTGTCCAGTGACTTTTGATAGGATAGTATACTGCATAAGAAATCACTGAGAAATGTCCCCTTCTCTGTTCTGCTCTGAGTTAGACGGGCACAGACTCTACAGCCACTATGCCTGTCTCAGCAATGCAAGGGATGCGGCACTTGAAGGAGCACCCTCCCATCTATGAACAGATTGAGGGGGCACTCAAGTGCGCTTCTTCCAGGGGGCACCAATACCCCACATAGCTCCAGTGTTCCCAGTGCTGGAATTCTGGATTTTCTGAAGAGATTCCTGATGGAATTCAGTAGTTGCCTTTATCATGAGACGACTGTCACTTGTACTGCCACCGCAGCTTTGTGTCTTCTGTCTTCAGCCAGCCCCTCCACAGGATGCAATCAGATAAGCAGTGGGATGCGTACTCCGCAGACAGCGCCACTTGAGTAACATTTCACTGCCCTGTTTACTCTGAATTATTCATCCAATCCGATGAATTATTTATAGAAAGCTAAATATTTAACTTCACACTGAGGCTGCGCGGCCCCACCAGGTCAGCAAGAACCCCTCCGTTATTCATTACTAAATGGCGGGACGTGCGGAACGTGAGGCGGATCATACTAACCGGGCAGCCACTACAGCGCAATCCTTCCATTACTGGATTTATATACCCATTATAGCAGTAAAATCTGTCACCGGAGGCGGGTAGATATTCTATGTTTTATCTGCATCCTTTCAGTACTGCTCAGGGCTCGTTCACACTAGTGGGTTTTATTTCCGTTTAGCAGATTTGGCAGCTGCAAAATGGAAAGAAAACGGAAATGAAAAACGGAAGAAAACCGCTTTCTATATTAACTTTATCCTTCCATTGATGGCAATGTTTAAAAACAAAAACGTTGCAATTAGTGATGAGCGAGCATACTCGCTAAGGGCAATTGCTCGAGCGAGCATTGCCCTTAGCGAGTACCTGCCCGCTCGAGAGAAAAGGTTTGGGTGCCGGCGCAGGTGACAGGTGAGTTGTGGCAGTGAGCAGGGGGAGCCGGGGGGGGGGGGGGGGGAGGAGAGGGAGAGATTTCCCCTCCGTTCCTCCCCGCTCTCCCCCGCAGCTCCCTGCCCGCCGCCGGCACCCGAACCTTTTCTCTCGAGCGGGCAGGTACTCGCTAAGGGCAATGCTCACTCGAGCAATTGTCCTTAGCGAGTATGCTCGCTCATCACTAGTTGCAATCCATTTTAGTTCAATTTTTTGTACTGGAAACAAAAGCGCAGCAGTCTGCGAATGGCGAAGAAAAGTCAACGGACAGATTGAAAGTGAAGGTCTTCAGTGTATGTCTAGGGGCACAAAAACGGAAGCTTGCTCTTTCCATTTAGCTGCTCCCACAACGGAACAGGTAGATGGAAACAAAAAATGGCAGTGTGAAGTTGAACTTAGCCTTAAATGTTCAGTACCTGCTTGTTCAGTGTCTGGTGATTTGCTGGTGATTTGCATTCTGGGAAGTGTCCTCTTTTCTCCAGGCTCTATACACAGTGCATTATAGGAACTTAGCGAAGCTGTTAGTGGAGTGTTTATCTACTAATTTGCTTGCCATCAGAATAGTGGGTGCAGCTCTGGACTATAAAACAGGATGTAGCTCAAGATCAGTACATAACAAGTAATGTGTGTACACAGTGACTCCACCAGCAGAACAGTGAGTACAGCTCTGGAGTATAATGCAAGATGTAACTCAGGATCAGTACAGGATAAGTAATGTAATGTATGTACACAGTGACTCCACCAGCAGAATAGTGAGTGCAGCTCTGGAGTATAATACAGGATGTAACTCAGGATCAGTACAGGATAAGTAATGTATGTACATAGTGACTTCACCTGCAGAATAGTGAGTGCAGCTCTGGGGTATAATACTATATGTAACTCAGGATCAGTACAGGATAAGTAATGTATGTACATAGTGACTCCACCAGCAGAATAGTGAGTGCAGCTCTGCAGTATAATACAGGCTGTAACTCAGGATCAGTACAGGATAAGTAATGTAATGTATGTACACAGTGACTCCACCAGCAGAATAGTGAGTACAGCTCTGGAGTATAATACAGGATGCAACTCCGGATCAGTACAGGATAAGTAATGTAATGTATGTACACAGTGACTCCACCAGCAGAATAGTGAGTGCAGCTCTGGAAAATAATACAGGATGTAACTCAGGATCAGTACAGGATTGTAGAATATATAAAAAGTGATTCATTTAAGGAAAGCCACATCTTTATATACAGGACTGCCTATTTGGTTTGTAGTCCATACTTAAGTATGTTCTGGAGCTATCTTGGACTCTTGACTGATAGTTCTTGCCTATGCTGATGCACTGAAACAAGCCCATCAACTGTGTTAGCATGGCTCAGTCAGGAATGGTGATTGCGTGATATCAGGGAATGGAAGCACTCATTCCAGAGATCTTGGCATTGCTGGTGAATTGAAAGTCTACCAGCCTATACAGTGATTTAGATTTTGTAAAGACCCATTTACACGCAATGATTATCACTCAAAATTAGCTCAAAAGCCATCGTTTGAGCGATAATCGTTGTGTGTAAACGCTCAAATCTTTAACTCCTTGGCTGAACGATGATTTTTAGCTGAGCATGAAATGCATTGCTCAGCCGGAGAGAAGATAACACAGACCGTATGCTGTGTTTGCTTTCCATGGTCTGTATTCTCCACGAGAACGCTGATAACATTGCATTCAGGTTGCAGACCGATGGCAGAATAATAGAGCTGTATGCAGAGGACAGACCACCTGCTGTTCTTTGCTTACAGCTTCTGGAGGCTCATTTACATGCAAATGAATGTGATAAGCTGTTAATGGACATTAGTGTGCATTAACAATTTATGCAAAACAATCGCTCAAAATCATTTGAATGATTATCTTTGCGTGTAAATGGGCTTTAGCATATTATATGGATCCACATTTAACCCCAATCATCTCTATGGCTAAGAGCAGATCAGACATATACGTTGTACACACGAGCTGAGAATACTTTACATGACTTCACTGAAATCGATGTAATATTATTTACTTGTGATTATCTCATTCTGTCCTTCTCCTCTTACCTCAGCCGCACCTGTCACACCAAGACACATTGTTTTGTAATAGCTTTTGTGTTTCGTAATCCAGATCTGTCATTAAGTTTGAGGAAGGTCTCAGCGTGGGGTCATTAGCACAAAGGGGCCAAATTGCACTGCAGATAGGTAAAGAAAGTGACCCCCCCAGTAGTGGAATCATCAGGGTCCCAGAAACTGTGCAGGACAGGGTAGACCATTGTTTCCCAAAAAATTATATGCTTAATGTACAGACAGGTCACATTTTATACAACTCCCTCCCACATTTTCTTATGATGATAATGTTAGACATTATTACAGCTCTGTCTCATTACTGACATCACAAGACCTGATACAATAGTAAAATTACTACACCGTGGTTCCATCTATTACTGCTGACAACCAGCCTGTATATCATGTCTGAGAGGTAGTCACAGCCCCTTCCCCTGTTACTGACATCACTGAATATAATAGTAATATAATTACATAGTGATCAGACATAAGATCCACACATCTTATACTACAGTAACATCTATTACTGCTGACAACCAGCCTGTATATCATGTCTGAGAGGTAGTCACAGCCCCTCCCCCTGTTACTGACATCACTGAGTATAATAGTAATATAATTACATAGTGATCAGACATGAGATCCACACATCTTATACTACAGTAACATCTATTACTGCTGACAACCAGCCTGTATATCATGTCTGAGAGGTAGTCACAGCCCCGCCCCCTGTTACTGACATCACTGAGTGTAATAGTAATATAATTACATACTGATTACACATGAGATCCACACATCTTATACTACAGTAACATCTATTACTGCTGACAACCAGCATGTATATCATGTCTGAGAGGTAGTCACAGCCCCGCCCCCTGTTACTGACATCACTGAGTATAATAGTAATATAATTACATAGTGATCAGACATGAGATCCACACATCTTATACTACATTACCATCTATTCCATCTATTACTGCTGACAACCAGCCTGTATATCATGTCTGAGAGGTAGTCACAGCCCCTCCCCCTGTTACTGACATCACTGGGTATAATAATAATATAATTACATAGTGATCAGACATGAGATCCACACATCTTATACTACAGTAACATCTATTACTGCTGACAACCAGCCTGTACATCATGTCTGAGAGGTAGTCACAGCCCCGCCCACTGTTACTGACATCACTGAGTATAATAGTAATATAATTACATAGTGATCAGACATGAGATCTACACATCTTATACTACAGTAACATCTATTACTGCTGACAACCAGCCTGTATATCATGTCTGAGAGGTAGTCACAGCCCCTCCCCCTGTTACTGACATCACTGAGTATAATAGTAATATAATTACATAGTGAACAGACATGAGATCCACACACCTTATACTACATTACCATCTATTCCATCTATTACTGCTGACAACCAGCCCGTATATCATGTCTGAGAGGTAGTCACAGCCCCGCCCCCTGTTACTGACATCACTGAGTATAATAGTAATATAATTACATAGTGATCAGACATGAGATCCACACATCTTATACTACAGTAACCTCTATTCCATCTATTACTGCTGACAACCAGCCAGTATATCATGTCTAAGAGGTAGTCACAGCCCCGCCCCCTGTTACTGACATCACTGAGTATAATAGTCATATAATTACATAGTGATCAGACATGAGATCCACACATCTTATACTACAGTAACATCTATTACTGCTGACAACCAGCCTGTATATCATGTCTGAGAGGTAGTCACAGCCCCGCCCCCTGTTACTGACATCACTGAGTATAATAGTCATATAATTGCATAGTGATCACAGGATGAGAATACATCATGCTTCCCTGACTGTTGGAAACTAGGCTAGATCCCTGATTTGGGTGGGGGTCTGGTGCTCCTCCATTCTGTATACCGCACTCCCACTTCATATACAAATTGATCCTGCTCTCTCATATTCTGAGCTGTGCTTGTCCTAATTTCACATTATCTATCGCATTGTGGAGCAGATAAAACCATCCAGCGTTTCCTTCCCCCACTGAAGCGGAATCGATCTGTCATCCCGGCGTAATTGAAGGTTTTGTTTTTTCATAGTGCAGGCTCAGCTCCTCTGTACAGCGGCGCAGGCTTTGTGGATTCTAATCCATTTAGCTCTTATTTGAGTAGGAAATGGTTCTTACTTAAAGTAATTACCTCGGGGCCAGATGCTTCGTTATCAAGTTTTGATGAATTATATTGAAGGACAAGTTCTGCTGCTTTTAGTGGATTATTCCGCTGTCAACTCGGGTTGTTGGCGATGGAAGATGGTGAAGTGCAGAGGACCAGGAGGTGGGGATTAATGGGGGAGCATCTATTTTTTCCCCTTTTTTTGTGTAGCTGCAGAGGAGTGCACATTTTGGCCTGGGTTAAGTGTGCACTTCTAATAAGATTTAGTGACACTTGCACCCTGGCACTAAAGTCTGTGTGATTCAACCCAAAAAATGTAGTGCATACCTGCAGCCTTCCAGTCCCTGCATGGACCTTCTTAACATGTAAATAAGAGATTCATTAAGCCCCTTTTACATACAGATGATTGCTCAAAATTCGTCAGAAACTGACAGTTTTGAGCAATCATTTTGCATAGGTACTAATGGACTAATCAGCCCATTAGTAGCTAACTAGCTTCATTTGCATGTATTTAGAGAACAGCGGGTGGTCTGTTCTCTAAATACATTGCTGTTGTACTCCAGGGGGACAGCAGCTGAAAGAATGTTGTCAGCGCTGCTCGCGGAGAATTCAGCGTGCGGTCCTTCTTATCAGGGATGACAGATTTTAAGCTGAGCTGAAGTCAGCGATGGACGAAAAGTGCACAATGGGCACACATTTACACGCAACAATTATCACTCAAAAGATGGCTTTTGAGTGAATTTTGAGCAATAATCATTGTGTGTAGAAAGAAAGGCCTTTGGTTCTCCAGTCCCTAGTTGTTGTTTTTTTAATCCCCCACACCAAAAATATGATGTGGACTTGAAAGATTGTCCAATAAACCTATTACAACCAATCCCTTTGTACTTTCTAAATGAATATATTAGGGTGCAAGACGGAGGATTGGAAACATAAGAAGGAGACTAAAGCCGGGCGACCCCCATCTACCTTCTTTTCTGTATTACGGATGACTGCAGATGCTCACCATCGGTCATGCACAGTACAGATTGTTTTTTTTAAATATTTGTTTTTTCCACGCCGTTTCCAGGCAGTGATACGGGTACCTGTGGGCCCTATCCGCAATGTCAATTGCGGATGGGCTGCAAGTCAGACGGTCTCTATTGACTTCAATGGTGGCTGTCTGCATGGAGTCCGCAGTAAAAAAGAGCATGCTGCGATTTTTCCTCTGCTCATGGAAATTGCAATTCGCTTCCATGAGTGTGAAGGAAAATGATTTTTACATACCTCTCAATGCATGCCACTTGCTGCGAATCGTTTATGCGGACGCCAACCATGGATTCTGCTATTCTAATCCGCTCGTGTGAGACTGGCCTTAAGGTGTCCATACACCTTCAATAGCTGTTAGTGATACACTTGTTCTGTCGACCGCTATATCTCCTAATTCCCCTATATACATAAATGCATGTTTCTGCCATGTGTTTTCCATGGAAAGAGGGGAATAAGCTGCCGCTGGACAGGGGGGCTCTCCAGGAGGAACAAAAGATTGGGAATTGAAATTCACATTTCCCCTGTTATCAGCCATTTCATTCTGGGGAGAGGGTGACTGCAGTGTTGTTCACGGCGGTGAGTGACAGGAAGTGCAGGATCCTCCCTGATCCCTCTGATCAGTAGAACTTTCTGATGTTTTTTCTATATCATCTGCTGAATAGATTGTGTCCCTTTTTCTTCTGCAGTTTTGGAGCCTGTGTGGGAATTCGCTGACACCGAAGCGCGGCGTATTTGGGAAGACAGGTGACTTGCAGACCATACTGTGCCTGGCATGTGCGAGGGACGAGGTAACCTATTCTGGAGCACTGAATGGAGACATATACGTGTGGAAGGGAATGAACCTTGCTCGGACAATCCAGGGAGCGCATACGGTGAGAATCTACTAGCAGCTTGCATTGATGTACTCATAGGATATCAGTCTTCCTCCTCCAGTGTCTAGAGCAGATCATCATCTGAGGAACTTAACCCCTTATTGACCACCCCATAGTGTTTTTACGTCCTGCTTTGTGAGTTTTAATCCCCAGGGATGTAAAAACATGCTTCCTCTGGGGATTAAAGCCCTGCAGGCTGTGGACGTGACAGCTCCATGCTGTCAGTTCCCTGAGGTAGCCGACAACCTGGAGCTGTCATGGGGAAGCTGCAGGAAGCCCTTCCCGGTCATGCGATCTGTGCTATCCAATGGAGAACGCCGATCGCATAAAAGTAAATAAAAAGCTAAAAAACTTAAAATCTCCTTACTCTCAGCTACCAAAGGTTACCGAGAGCCTGGAGTAGGGACCAGTGGTCTTGTTGAGCGGTGCCCGGTCACGTGATAAAAAGGTAGCGATCTACCTTAGACCACACTGGTTGGAAATTGCGGATTCTGCATGCGTTTGATTCGTGGATCAATCAAATGCACTGGATTACACAATTCCGCTCACATTAGCGGTTCAGAATTACTAAACCGCAGAAAACAGAACGCTGCAGGTTCTATTTTACCTCTGATACCCGCAGCATAGAGCCCATTGTGCTAGCATGTTCCACATCCAACCGTGAGAGCCCGGCGTTATTCAGATCGCTACTTATAATGCGTAATTTACAGGAAGCTCCGGGAATGCTCGCCTTCCTGCAGTTCCAGGAGCAGCTTGTTGAGCGCCTTCTGCATGAAACCACGCACCTCATCAAGCTTAGGGAGATTCACAGTGCGCCACTTTTTACACCCCATTCCTACCACTGAGGACAAGAAATACCCCCAAAAGAGCATGAGAGGAGAAGGGATACCCAGTTTTATTGCCCTGTGTGGCCATCCCAACCAGGCCCCCACAATTACCCCTGTTTTCGGACATACCACACAGTTTACATTAATCCTTTTATCTAAGATTTAGGGAATGCCAAAAAGAGAATGTGGAGGGGGGATTATTTTTAGGGAATGTTTTTTTTTTCTGCACAAGTGAGCAATGGGGCCGGGAATTTATTCAGTTCTGTCCTGAAATACAACGGGTATTCCCTGCATTATAGGCCTAGCCACGTGTCCTGTAAGCAGATTGGGGCTACAATGGGTATGTTTCTGAACACGGAATAAACAGGGGGATCCATTTCTGCTTTGCTTAGATTCATTCAAAAGCTGTGGGATAAAAATACACAGTACACCCCTGGATGAATTCGTTAAGGAGTCTAGTTTTCAAAATGGGGTAATTTGTGGGGTTTCTCCATTATTTTGGCCGCTCAAGTGCTCTACAAGTGGGCAATGGGGCCTAAATCACCTTCACACAAAATGTCTGTTCTGAAAGCCACCGGTTGCTCCTTTCGGTTTGGGCCCCGTTGTGCATACAGACATAAGATTAGGGCCACAATGGGTATGTTTCTGAACACAGGACAAACAGGATTATCCATTTTGGGGTGCAAATCCTCATTTTCATGTGCACTACAGTATATAAAAAATACTTCGTTTAAAGTGACATATTTGCAAAAAATATGAAATGTTATTTTTTTCTCCTGTAAATTGCATTAACTCCTGAAAAAAAAACTGTGGGTCACAATACTCCTGACCCCCCTCAGTGAATACATTAAGGGGTTTAGTTTTCAAAATAGGGTCATTTGTAGGGGTATCTATCATTCGGACACCTATGAGCCTTTGCAATCTTGGCTTGGTGCAGGAAAACAAAATGTTCCTCAAAATGTTAATAATTAATGTTAAATTTGTATGTCTCCTAAATGGTAAAAAAAAAATAGTCTTTAAAATGTGCGTCCAGAAAAAAGTAAGCATGTGAAAATATATACCGGTATCTTATCAAAAATGTGTGCAGTATGTTTGCACATATTTGAGATATTGCAATTGAAGATGTGAAAAAATGTGCATATCCCTTGGAAATGCAAAACCTTTACGGAGTTATTCTATGCTAAAGTGACACATGTCAGATTTCCAAAATTTGGCCTGGTCTATAAGGCGCAAAGAGGCTTGGTCACTAAAGGGTTAAAGTGCCGGTCCAGTCTTCTGTAAAAGATTAATCATTGTATGAAACATACTGCAGCTTTCAAATATACTTTGTTTTTTAAGCTCGCACCCTTTTCAAGAACTTATCTTGCTGTCAGTGAATGGAAAAGCAGTTTATGAGCTTGTTATAATGTATGAATGTAGACAGGATTCCGGGATGGGAGGGTGGTTTGTAATGCTGCTGTGTTTAGCTCACTGACGATTGTTTGCAGTGATACATTGTAACAAACTGTGTCAGCAGCACTGGATATGGGTTCATTTTTAGTATAACTGCATGAAGTTGACATAAATTCTCTTTATCTGAGCTGAGATCCCACAAGGCATACATGGAATTGCCATCCAGACTAGATCTCCGTTACTAATCCGTTAACCCCTTCCTTTCCAGGCAGGTATCTTCAGCATGAATGCCTGTGAGGAGGGATTTGCCACTGGTGGAAGAGATGGCTGCGTGCGTCTGTGGGATTTAAACTTTAAACCTATTACTGTTATTGATCTCAGGGAAACAGACCAAGGATATAAAGGTACAGTGATGGCGGCCGCATATACTGCTGTCTAATAGTTATTTAGCACAAACTAATGGCCCGTTTAGATGTAACGATTGTCACTCAAAATTTGTTCAAAGGGGCATTAGACTAGACAACCTCAAGAAAACTAATGGCTTCTTAGACAGCCATTTCCTAAAAAGGCTCATTCTATCATGAGTTGGGGTTACCCATATGTATGCCACGGTGCCATGCAGGAAAACATCTCTAATGTGAATGAACCCATTCAAAAGAACGGCCCTTTACAGTATAGACGTCTTAAAATAACAACCCTTATTCAATTTAACGAAAATCGGGGCTAAAGGACACACAAATCCCACGTACTACTCACTAACAAGGAGTGCAGACACGTGGGTAAAGGAACAAACTACTGGGGTACACACGGTTGGAACACCCTGATGGTAGGTGGCCCAAAAATTACCCAGATCCAGTATCCTCTATACCTTGAATCAATATTACAGGGGAGAGAGGTCTAATCAAGAAATCTTAGATAGACCGTATTGAACTCGCTGAATATAGTTCATTGGAAAATATGAATATTTTACCTGCGGTTATGGTATAATTTGTGTTATTTCAAACAGGTGAGTATAACTACACTTGACTTGTGCGTATAATGCCAGTAGCAAAAACACGGATTTGTGGTACTGATCCTGATCAAAAACTAATAGAGAGATGAATTATTTCAGGATTCAGATTTCTGCCTTGGTTCGATGCATTTCCCTGCCAATTGTGCAGTTCATCAGGAACCGTGTAGAGCTTCCATTGGATATCGGGAGAACGCTGATCAGTATTTCCCCTTTATTGTCGGGAGCACGATGAGTCACAGCGGGGTTAGATGTGGTAGAGCAGCAACCAACAACACCCACCTTAGCTGTAAACTATGAACTAGTGAGTGAAGTTCCTATGTAGGAGCACCGAGTCAGGCCGTATATAAGTGAACTTTATCAGAGAGTCGTGTCAACTGCAGTCCTTGACCAGGAGTTCCTTCAGCTGCAGATGCACTAGATAAGAACGTATTGGATTCTTCACTGGCTGACCGATAATCACAGCCAGGATCAGATATATCCTGACAGAGTTGTCCGATTCCTAAAAGTATAGCGAAATTTGTCAGCTATCAGTGTCTTAAGGCCCATTTAGACACAACGATTATCGCTCAAAATTCGCTCAAAAGCCATCTTTTAAGCGATAATTGCTGTGTCTAAAAGCGCGGTCATTGGGCACTGTTCGTGCTTCGTGCACTATTTGTTCATCGCTAGCTTTTAGCAAGCTAAAAGTCAGCGATGAGCCTTATCAGTGCCATGCACTGAGTTCTCAGCGGGATACCGCTGATAGCATTCTTTAAGCTGGTATCCCACTCGGAGCTCTCAGCGGGATACCAGCTGATAGCTCTGAGAACAAAGCAGCTGTCAGCGTTCCTGCTGTTCTCGGATCTATCAGTGGTATTCCGCTCCGCCTTAATTTACATGGTAATAACCTTTAAAGTAGCTAATTAGCAAATTATGCAAAGTGATCGCTCAAAACTGTCACCCAAACTGCCGTTTGAGCTCATTTTGAGGGATCATCGTTCCGTGTAAATGGACCTTTAGTCTCTACGTATTAACCCTTTCCAATCCACTGTCTGACGTCTTCAGACATTCTGATTGAAGGCTGTACAGCTCAGATGTCGGAAGACGTCCGGCAGGGTATTCTTACTGTATATTACTGGCCGCTCTGTTGTCGGGGGCCCCTCTGGCATATCCCATACCGCAATACTGGCTCTAGTCAGGAGATGGCGCCATTGTATAATGGCAGAAAGAGAGAGCCCCCTAGGACACCCTGAATCCAAAATTGGATTGCAAAGGGATAATATCTTAAACTTGCAATTCCTAGCTCCATTTCATATAACTGCTGTCCTGCTGGATCTGGGTAATTTTTGGGCCACCTACCATCAGGATGTTCCAACCGTGTGTACCCCAGTAGTTTGCTCCTTTACCCACGTGTCTGCACTCCTTGTTAGTGAGTAGTACCTGGGATTAGTGTGTCCTTTAGCCCTGAGTTTAGTTAAATTGAATAAAGGTTATTATTTTAAGACGTCTATACTGTAAAGGGCTGCTAAATTGAATTATAGACTGCTCTGCCTCTGTGAAAAAGAATGGGTTTCATATTTGTGCGTCTCACAACGCACAAATCTCGCACGATTTTCTCGCCAGTGTAAGAGCAGCCTTAGGCCTCCAACATACTACCTTGTGTGCAAACTGTGCCTAAGACATTTGGATGTAACGCACATCAGACAGCACACAGACACCAGCCAATTAGCTAATTGGGCCCCCACTGTTATTGTCAT